>NW_027554101.1:1267613-1584517 GCF_045843805.1 Urocitellus parryii | reverse complement strand
TCATGTTATTTTAAAAGCCTTAATGTAACCTTTTTTACACCATGTAAGTTCAGTTGCTATTTGGGCTCCTATGGAAATAGTATTACTTTGTCTTATGGTAGATGAAGTATATTTCTGGAAAATCTGAAGAATGATAATGACATTACGAATCTTGTTTATTTTATGTTAATTGTAAGTCAAATTAATTATAAATCTTTACTACTTATGATCAACATTATTATAAATATGTTGAAATAGATTTAGAAAAAATTTAGTCTGGTGATGATATTTCTCATTAAGAAACATTGGGAATAGAAATCCCCAGTGAACAAAAACAATTGAGACACAGGAAATAGAAATAACTTGGACCAAACATATTTACTAAAATTTTTTTTAAAGATATATACATACAGTTAATTAATCAAATAACTACAAAAATAGATCCCTTCTGCTTTAGTTTACTGATTTCCTTCCCAAGGAAATCATATTAGCTGATGCCTTATCTATCATGTTTCTTTCCAAAATATTTTGTGCATGTGAAATTCTCTTTCCCACACCCAAACAACCCCCCACACACACCGCTACAACCACACCACATACAGAGGCATGTTGTGTATAATATTTTAGATCTTGAATTTTTGCATAAGGTTAGAGATCATTTCATATTTGCATATAAATGTTGCTTCTTATTTTCTTATTCCTTCTTAATCGGTTACATGTTATTACAAAAACTTTTATACATATACATAGGCATAAAGACAGATAAGAAATACTCATGTACCCAGCATTAGTTGCCTATAATTTTTATAGGTTTTTAAAAGACTCCTCTCTATATAAAATTGGCAAGTCAAAAATAAAAAGCTTTGATTTTTCTGTTGTAAATGCAAAATAAGTATTATTGCAACATAACCATGAAAGATTTGAATAACATATCTGACTAAATAATTTTCATTTCCTTTATTTTTTTTGAATTATAAAAACATTAATATAAATGCTTCAATTAATTTTTTAAATTATTTATTTTAATTTGTTATACATGACAACAGAATGCATTTCAGTTTATATTACACATATAGAGCACAATTTTTCATGTTTCTGGTTGTACAGAAAGTAGAGTCACACCATTTTTGTCTTCATACAGTACTTAGGGTAATGATGTCCATTTCATTCTACCATCTTTCCTACCCCTGTACCCCCTGACTTTCCCTCCATTTCCTTTACCCTATTTAAAGTTCCTCCATTCCTCCCAAGCTCCTTCCCCCATCCCCATTATGGATCAGCATCCTCCTGTCAGAGAAAACATTTGGCATTTGTATTTGGGGGATTGGCTTACTTGGCATAATATTCTCAAACTCCATCAATTTACCTGCAAATGCCATTTTAATGTTGAGTAATATTCCACTGTGTATATATACCACAGTTTCTTTATTAATTCATCTACTGAAGGGTATCTAGGTTGGTTCCCCAATTTTGCTATTGTGAATTGTGCTGCTGTAAACATTGATGTGGCCGAGTCCCTGTAGTATGCTGTTTTTAAGTCCTTTGGGTATAAACCAAGGAGTGGGATAATTGGGTCAAATGGTGATTCCATTCCCAGTTTTCCAAGGATTCTCCATACTGCTTTCCATATTGGCTGTACCAATTTGCAGCCCTACCAGCAATGTATGAGTGTGCCTTTTCCTCCACATCCTCGCCAACACTTATTGTTTTTTGTATTCTTAAATAACTGCCATATTGACTGGATTGAGTTGAAATCTTAGTTTTGATTTGCATTTCTCTAATTGATAGGGATGTTGAACATTTTTTCATGTTTGTCAATTCATTGTACATTCTCTTCTGCAAAATGTCTCTTCAGTTCCTTGGCCTATTTGTTGATTGAGTTTTCTTGTTTTTTTGCTGTTAATATTTTTGAGTTCTTTATTCATCCTGGAGATTATTGCTCTATCTGATGTGCATGTGGTAAAAATTTGCTCGAATTTTGTAGGCTCTCTATTTCCCTCACTGATTGTTTCTTTTGCTGAGAAGATGCTTTTGAGTTTGAATTCACCCCGTTTATTGATTCTTGATTTTATTTCTTGTGCTATAGGAGTCTTATTAAGGAAGTTGAGGCCTAATCTGATGTGATGGAGATTTCGGCCTACTTTTTCTTCTAATAGATGCAGTGACTCTAGTTTAATTTCTAGGTCCTTGATCTGCTTTGAGTTGAGTTTTATGCATGGTGAGAGATAGGGGTTTAATTTAATTTTGTTTCATATGGATTTCCAGTTTTCCCAGCACCATTTGTTGAATAGGCTACCTTTTCTCCAACAGATATGTTTTTGGCATGTTTGTCTAGTATTAAATAACTATAATTATGTGTGTTTGTCTCTGTGTTCTCTATTCCATATCATTGGTCTACAAGTCTGTTTCGGTGCCAATACAATGCAGTTTTTGTTACTATTGCTCTGTAGTATAGTTTAAGATCTGGTATAGTGATGCCGTCTGCTTTGCTCTTTCTGCTAAGGATTGTTTTAGCTATTCTGGGTCTCTTATTTTTTCCAGATGAATTTCATGATTGTTTTTTCTATTTCTGTGAGGAATGTCATTCAGATTTTTATTGGGATTGCCTTAAATCTGTATAGTGCTTTTGGTAGTATGGTCATTTTGACAACATTAATTCTGCCTATCCAAGAACATAGGAGATCTTTCCATCTTCTAAGGTCTTCTTTAATTTCTTCCTTTAGTGTTCTGTAGTTTTCATTGTGGATGTCTTTAACCTCTTTCATTGATTCTCAAGCATTTTATTTAATTTTTTGAGGTTATTGTAAGTGAGCTGATTTTCTTAGTTTCTCTTTCAGAGGATTTGTCACAGATGTACAGAAATGCTTTAGATTTTTATGTGTTCATTTTATATCCTGTTACTTTGCTGAATTCATTTATTAGTTCTATAAGTTTTCTGGTAGAGTTTTTGGGATCCTCTAGATACAGAATCTGGTTGTCAGTGATAGTTTTTGAGTTATTCTTTTCTTATGTTTATCCCTTTAAATTCTTTCATCTAATTGCACTGGCTAGAGTTTCAAGAACTATGTTGAATAGAAGTGATGAAAGAGGGCATCCCTGTCTTGTTCCAGTTTTCAGAGGGAATGCTTTCAATTTCTTTCCATTTAGAATGATGCTGGCCTAGAGCTTAGTGTAGATAGCTTTTACAATGTTGAGGTATGTTCCTGATATCTCTATTTTTTCTAGTGTTTTGAACATGGGAGTGCTGTATTTGTCAAATACTTTTTCTGCATCTATTGAGATGATCATATGGTTCTTATCTTTAAGTCTATTGATGTGATGAATTACATTTATTGATTTCCATATGTTGAACCAACCTTGCATACCCAGGATGAACCCCACTTGATCGTGGTGTACTATCTTTTGATATGTTTTTTTTTTGTATTCAGTTTGCCAGAATTTTAGCAACTATGTTCATTAGAGATATTGGTCTGATGTTTTCTTTCTTTGATGTGTCTTTGTCTGGTTTTAGAATCAGGGTGATATTGGCCTCATAAATGTGTTTGGAAGTGTTCTTTTTTTCTATTTCATGAAATAATTTGAGAAGTGTTGGTATTAGTTCTTCTTTTACAGTTTTTGTACAACTCAGCCGTGTATCCATCCTGTCCTGGGCTTTTCTTGGTTGGTAGGCTTCTGATGGTGTCTTCTATTTCATTACTTGAAACTGATCTGTTTAAATTGTGTATATCATCCACATTCATCATATGACTCTAGATTTTTGTCAATGCCTTTGATATTTTCTGTTTTATTGGAGTACAAATTTTCATAATAATTTCTGATTATCTTCTGTATGCTGTCCTGTAGTGTCCGTCAATAAATAATAATAATACAGTCAAATTGGAAATTTCTTCCTGTAGTGTCCATCAATAAATCAATAAATGTAATTAATCACATCAATACACTTAAAGATAAGAATTATATGATCATATTTCCTTTTTCATCACGGATGTTAGTAATTTGAGTTTTCTCCCTCTCTTTGTTAGCATAGCTAAGTGTTTATCAATTTATTTATTCATTTTTTTAAAGAAACAACTTTTTGTTTTGTCATTTTTAAATTATTTCTTTTTTAATTTCATTGATTTCAGCTCTGATTTTAATTATTTCTTCTCTTCTACTGCTTTTGGTGTTGATTTATTATTCTTTTTCTAGGGCTTTAAGATGTAACATTAATTCATTTATTTGACTTTTTCTTCTTCTAAGGAATGAACTTCATGCAATGAACTTTCCTCTTAGTACTACCTTCATAGTGTCCCAGATTTTTCAATATGTTGTATTAGTGTTCTCATTTACCTCTAAGAAAATTTTAATATCCTCTTTGATGTCATTTGCAACCAGTTGTTCATTCAATAGCATATTATTTAGTCTCCAGGTGTTGTAGTAGCTTTTATTTTTTTATCATGGATTTCTAATTTCATTCCATTATGATATGATAGAATGCAGGTGAGTATCTTTACTTTTTTGTGTTTGCTAAGAGTTGCTTTGTGGAATAACGGGGTATATTTTAAAGAAGGATCCATGTGCTGCTGAGAAGAAAGTGTATTTGCTTATTGAATGAAATATTCTATATATGTCAGTTAAGTCTAAGTTATTGATTATATTATTGAGTTCTATAGTTTCTTTGTTCAGCTTTTGTTTGGAAGATCTAGCCAGTGGTGAGAGGTGTGTTAAAGTTATCCAGAATTATTGTGTTGTGGTTTATTTGAACTTGAGAAGAGTTCGTTTGATGAATGTAGATGCTCCATTGTTTGGGACATATAGATTTATAATTGTTATGACTTGTTGATGCATGGTTCCCTTAAGGAGTATGCAATGTCTGTCTTTATCTCTTTTTATTAACTTTGGTTTGAAGTCTACTTTATTTGATATGATTTTTATAAATAAAAAATACTATTTGACCATTTTCTGTTATCAATGGCTTAAGAAGTTTTAGAGAAAGAATAAAAATGTACTAACAGAGAGAGAGAGAGAGAAAAAAAGGAGAGAGGCAGGGAGGAGCAGAAGAGAGATATTACTAAGATATGATGCAGTCTACTCTAGAAGGGGTAATGATGGGTAAAGTTTGAGAGGTACCAAGAACAGCAAAAAATAGCCAAGACAGAAATAAATATATTATATAAACAGATGACTGAAAAGGAGATACATGAACACATGCACGTATTCAAAAAAATGAGACTAGAAGACAGTCTGGCAGTGCCTTAAAAAGTTAAATATAAAGTTACTATTTGATTCAGCAATTCCACTCCTAGGGATATAGTCAAAAGTTATTAAAACATGTATCCAGCTGGGCATGGTGGTGTGCACCTGTAATCCTAGTGACTCAGGAGGCTGAGGCAGGAGGATAGAAATTTCCAGACCAACCTCAGCAATTTAGTGAGGCCCTGAGGACGTAGTGAGATGCTGTTTCAAAATAAAACATAAAAAAGGCTGGGGATGTGGCTAAGTAGATAAGCACCACTGGGTTCAATCTCCAGTACCAAAAACAAAAAAATTATATATATAAGTATACAAATATTTATATCTACACAATAACTGGTACATAATTATTCAGAGCATCATATTCATAAAAGACAAAAAATGAAAGCAACCAAATGTCCTTAAACTCATAAAATATATCAGTTGATGATAAAATGTGGCATGTACACAATGGAATATTATTCAGCCATAAAAAGGAATGGATTGCTGATTCACACTACAACATGGATGAGCCTTGAAATATTATGCACAGATAAGAAATCAGTCACAAAAGACCACATATTATATGATTTCATTTATATGAAATACCACTGTAGCAAATTTATAGAGACAGAAAGTAGATTAGCAGTTGCCTAAGGCTGATGGCAAATGGAAAATTGTGAGATGACAGGTAAAGAATATGGAGTTTCTTTTGGGAGTAATTAAGATGTTCAAAATTGACTATAGTGAGAGTTGTACTACCCTGTGATTATAATAAAAACAACTGAATGGTACACTTTAAATAGAGGAATTTTATAATATGTGAAGTCATTTTATAGACTTTTATCAAAATTAAAAACAAAAACAAAAACAAGAAGAATAAAGGTGAGAGAAAGTGACTTTCTGAGGTATTTAAAAAACTGAGCCAGGAAGAAAGCAAGGATCTATAAGCTAGCTGCCAAATGGTGTAGGTATGATGAGAATAAATGGCAAGTAGCAGGTGATAAATAAATATATAGTTTGAAATGTTCAGAAAAGTCACTTGCTTTTGATATAGTCTATGTTACATTTTCTGGTAAAATTTGGTGTTTAAAATCTGCTAAATGCTGTGGTATACATTCATTTAATCAATTATCTGTTTTGCAAGGAAAAATTCCCATCGCATAAGAGACTAGCATAACTATAATTATGACTACTTCATTTTTGTATGCCCTGAAGCACTTATCTTGATGCCTTATACACAGTAGGCATTCAATAAATATTTGATGCATGAAACTAACCATCACAGTCAGAACATGAGTCTCTGTAATTAAGCAGAAAAAGAAGCTGATAGTATTAGGTAAAAAGTTGTGAAAATAGTTGTTAAAGTGATGTACATGGTCATAAGTATAAAATAGAGCTGAACATAGATCATATTTTTACATAGTTTGAATGCCCCCCCCAAAAAAAAAAACTCATGTCAAAGTTAACTGCCATGGTACAGTACTAAGAGATGGATACATAGGTCATGAAGGCTCTGCTCTCATGAATAAGTTAATGTCACTATGTAGTGAGTAGATTAGTTATTGCAGGAGTAGGTTTCTGATAAAAAGATGAATTTGAAGGTGGAGATGTAGCCCAGTGATAGAGTGAAGGCTTTGCATGTGTAAGAGCCTGGGTTCAATTCTCCAGTTTGGCTGATATTTCTCTTTCTGGGTTACTTGCTTCCTTGCCCTTCGTCCATATTATATGATGCATTATGTAGGCCCTCACCAGTTGCCAGTGCCTAGCTCCTGGATTTCTCAGCTGTAGTACCTTGAGCCAAATAAACTTTTTTGTATGAATTACCAAATATATGGTAATCTATTATAGCAACATGAAATGGACTGAGACAATTTCTAACAAAAAATACACATGCTAGGAGTGTTTACATCTCAAAATGATTTTTTAGTTAGAGTTCATCCGCCTAAAAGACCTCTATTGCCTGATTTTCTCCATATTGTAGCAGACTCAGAAATGTCTTCAGAAGTAAAATTGGAGCCTGCTTTAAGTATTCAGCCCAGTAACCTTCCAAATCTCCATCACAAGAAATGCTACTCATAAAAGATTTTTGGAAAGACATAACATACACTGTCCAATACAATAGCCATTAGCCATGTATGGCTGTTTACATTTAAATGGATCACAGCAAGAGTTGGGCTTGTGCTCCTCAGGCCCTGGCCTCACAGCAAGTGTGTGACAGCCCTGTGCAACTAGTATTGACCATTCCAGACAGTGCAAACAGGACATCTCCACATCATAGAAAACTGTATCAGACAATGCTGCTTTTGAGATGCTACCCCTGGGTCACTCCAGGCCATCAGTGAGCTCATGAAAGGGGAGCACAGTTTGGGTGCCTCATAGAATTGTTTCTATGTTTTTAGCCTGCAATGAGGAACATCCAAAGAATAAAATCCCTTTTCACTCATGATGTACCTGTAGTCAGGGCTTCATGGAAAACATCATTCACCATGTCACACAATGACTTCTTTTATGGAGATCCCTGGAAGACATTCTCAGTGTCAGAGAAAGCAAGGGTTCCCTTGAAGAATTAAGTGTTTTCATCTCATGATTCTTGAAGCCAATTGCACTTGCCTGGTTGCCCTCGGGTAAACATAGAGCCACATCTGAAGCCTACATTCAGCAACCAAATAGGACACCATGGTGTTTATTTCTCTGCATGTATATGTGTATATCTGCCCCTATTTCCCTCTAGAATTTATTTAATTTTTGAGTTGTACTTTTTAAACCTCACAAATTATTCCTAACATAACTAATTAAAACAAATTTTTTTAAAGAGAGAATGAGAGACGAGAGAGAGTGAGAGAGAGAGAGAGAGAGAGAGAGAGAGAGAGAGAATTTTTAATATTTATTTTTTAGTTCTCGGCGGACACAACATCTTTGTTGGTATGTGGTGCTGAGGATCGAACCCGGGCCGCACACATGCCAGGAGAGCGCGCTACCGCTTGAGCCACATCCCCAGCCCTAAAACAAATTTTTGAAAAGAAAATATAAGAAGATAGAACCATCATATGCATACACATATATTGCATGCATGCCATTATCTCTCATGCACAACTGAGATATGCATCCCTGGATGAGAACATTAATAAAAACACAGGCCCTTAAATATAGCTCTTAAGCACCATAATTCATCACTCTGGTCATTCTCAGACACCCAGGGCAGTAGCCTAAACCATTGCTTTTCTGTTTATAACATCAGTCATAACCAAGGTGACACTGTCATGTGACAAATACTCAAAAATATTAAAGCACTACATTTCCAGGGACGTGACCTCACTAACAGGTAGCTTTTGCTAGCAGGTTAGTAGGCAAAGAATAGAGGCAATTTTAATGGTTTCCAGAGTGGTTACAGTGAGTGTGTGTGTGTGTGTGTGCACGTGCGCATGTGTGTGTGTGTGTTTTAGTGAATCATTTATCATTTTTTAAAATCCTAATCATTTAGGAGCATAATACTATTGCTCTTGCTTCAGACTAATGAAACCTTCTAAAATGCCAGTCTTACCTCTTTTCCTGATTATATGACATACATGATACATTAGTTCACAAATAAATACAGTGCTTATTTACCTAACATAATTAAAGAGAGGGATCTCATAGAAAAGTTAAGTAGACTTCAATTCATAGTTTCCAAACCAATCTTGTTTCTTCTTTCTTTTAACATCTTATGAGAGAGGGAGAAGGGTGAGGGGACTATTCTCAATATCTTCCATTTTTCGACCTTTTAGTCATATCAACTTACTCTTTGCAATATTTACAAGGCACATGTGTTTTTGCTATTGATAAGGCAAGGAAAAAAGCACTGCCTATACCCTCAATAAATTTATAATCTTCTTTGTTGAGGAGACAAGACTTTTCTGAATGTAAAAGGCAGGAAGTGAGTGGTACAAATTCAGGTGACCTCATGTGACCGAGTAAGCACTTGGGACAAGGGACAGGTGATGCACACGGAGTGGGCTGCTGGGGCAGCTTTGCAGACATGGTGATCTTCCAAA
This sequence comes from Urocitellus parryii, assembly GCF_045843805.1. Lineage (NCBI taxonomy): Eukaryota > Metazoa > Chordata > Mammalia > Rodentia > Sciuridae > Urocitellus > Urocitellus parryii. Next base: position 1,575,293 of record NW_027554101.1, on the reverse strand, counting down.
GCTCTGCTAAGGGGAAGAGAATAATGCTGCTGATGAGGGAGGGGATGGGAGAGCAAAGATGCCACCATGGCAGCCCAAGGACCTTTTAGGAGACGATGGACAGTTCAATCTGGTGGAGGCACGCTCAAGTGGAGTTGCTAATAATCAGTGAGATGACAGACCCAGGCTGGAGGGAAAGGGAAGACCACGGAAGGAACTGCGAAAGCCCTGAGCAGTGGGCAATCCACTCTTGAACAGCCAAGCCGTATCCATGCCACACCAATGACTTTGAGCTTCAGAAGAAATGTCAGAGCCAAATTGCAGCCAGTTTTCAGTGATAATTTACAATCAAAGAAGGTAGATCCCTGACGTCATTCGTCATTCAGCACATGACAATGAAATGTTTGAAATCTTCATCTTTGTATCATATTTTATGCTTTCCGAAGATCTTTGTTAGGCATAAGTATTTAACCTCATATAAACTCCTGGAGGTGGAGGAAGCAAGCACTCATTATCCTAAAACCATAAGGACACATGGCAAGAAGGACTGATATGTCCTTTGCTCATCAGCAGTGGTAGAGCCAGGTAGCAAACAGACCCTGACTCACACCTTCCTTGATTTCTCTTAACACCAGACAGCCTTCAGCTGCTGCTACTCCACTCAGGTACACTTGGAACTTGGAGTTCATTGTCAGCCACTTTGGGATTTTTTCTTTAAACACTGCATTCTAACCAACACACAAAATACAGCAGGAACAGAGTGGGTCACGCAGAACTTTCTGATTTAGAGGGGGGTTATGTGAAAATTAGGAAAGATTGACCATTCTTCCTTCCTGGGGTTTTCAGTTTAAGGAGACATGCCTTGTTGATTGGGATATTTGGGGTTTCTTCTCACCCAAAGATAGCAGGATGGATGGCTTGACATTTTGGGGCTTTGTGAGTTGCAATGATTCTGTGCTTCTCCTAACTGTTGGCTTGGATGACATTGTCAAGAGTCCAAATCTTATTTAAAGTGCATCAGAGATAAATGCAACTGGATGTAAGCAATGTGTTTATGTAGAATAACATTGTAAATATTTTATAGACTGCAGCACAACAGAATTAAATATTTTTGCTTCTACAAAGAATTTCCATCTTCAAAACTACTGAAAAGGAGCTTATGTATTACGCACAAGAATTTTGCAAATAATTGAATACACTGTGGCTCCCAAATAGCTCTGCATCTCTCCAAAATCCTGTTGGGAACAGTCTTACCTATTGTTCTTAGGAAGGAATATTTTCTCTTGGCAGCCTGATAGATTATGCAACTCATCTATTTCAGTAATTAACTTATTGAGCCATATGTGCTTTTTCCTTCTGTACTGTTAAGCATTTGTCCTGCCTTTACTTTGAGAGCAATGTCCAGCCACTTCCCCAACCAAAGCAATGACCCATTCAACTATGATCAAGTTTCCAAAGGTCCATTCTTCAACATCTGACCGATGCCAACACTTAATTATCCTCCAGCCCAGGGTACTCTCTAAATCTCAGATGTCAAAGTATCTTGGAGACCAGGAAGTTAAGACTGACCTTGACTTAGAGCACTCAGGTTGTATGGCTATTCTCAAGCCTTCAGTCTCTCCTGATCTTTTTTAGCTCCCAAACTTTTAATCATTGCTGAAATGACCTTATATTGAATCCCTCATTATCAGAAGACACCCCTGCCTTTTATTTAACAGAGAAAACCAAAACAGAACATACTGGTGATAAGCCCCCACACTTTACCAATATTCAGAAAACAGTTGACCCCAGCTATCTGTGCTTTTTCTTCTCTAAGACCAATGCCTCTATCTGAGCTTTGGACCCTGAACCCTTCCACCATCTCAAGAAATCTCATTATGGATTACCACCTCCTCTCCCTTGTATTTTTAAATTCCCATTTTAGTGAACCCTTTTGGAAGACTTTCTGTCCTTTTATAAAAATGTGATAGTCAGCTTTTCGTTTCTGTGACAAAATACCTGAGAAAAACAACTTAAAGGAGGAAAGATTTTTGGTTCATAGTTTCAGAGATTTTAGTCTCTGGTTGGCCAGCTTCATTGTTTTAGGCCTGAGTTAAGGCAGGAAATCATGGTGGAAGGGTGGAAGGTTATGGTGGAGTCAAGAGACTCTCCTTATGGCAGCCAGAAAGCAGAGAGAGAGGGTAAGGGGCTAGGAACAAAATACAGTCCCCCAGCATACCCCCAACAATCCACTCCCTTCAACTAGGTCCCACCTCTCACAGTTTCACTTCCCAATAGTCCATTCATCTTGGCCCTCATCAGTGGATTAATCAGAGCCCTTGTGATCCAGTCACTTATCCTATAAGTCCACCTTGAAACTGGGGGAAAAGCCTTCAATTCATGAGCCTTTGGGGAACAATCCAGATCCAATCTAACAAATTATATGTTTTCTCTATATACACAGAGATGTGGGTTAAGGCACTTGGGTCTCTAATTGGTTATCTCTTGACACATTTTCCAACATCCCTGTGGGCTGGTGTTAAAAAAAATTGGTAAATATTTGAAAAGATACAAATTAATATTTCTCAAAGAGATTTGAGAAAATCAAAATTCAGTAAACATTCACATACTTAACTTCAGGCTTCATAAATAAAACATCACCACTACCTTTTTACTTTCAGGCTTAATAAATTAAACATCCCCCATACTTTTGAAATCCACAGTGGCCTCTGTGTCTCAGCCCCTTCCTGCCCCTGTGCGGAGGTAAATGCTCTCCCAAACTCTGGGTTTTTGACTTCATTCCTTTGTTTTTCCTTATAGCTTTACAACATTTGTTACATTATATCCTTACACAGCATAATATAATTTTGTAAACTTTTGAACATATTTAACAGACTCTCCTCAACATAATATATGTGTTGTTTTGTCACTTGCTTTTTTCTTAGTCAATGTGATGGGCCTAGCATTCAGGCTTGCTTCACAGCTGTGTAATATTTCCTTTTACCAATGCATAACCATGGATTTACCCATTCCACTGTAGACACATAAATAGGTTATTTTTGGTTGGTCTGCTTGTGCTGCGATTATAAACAGTGTTAGAAGTGTATGTGTATAAAAATCAGTTTAAGCTCTATACCTAGAGGGCTGAGGATGTGGCTTAATGGTAGGGTTTTGGGCATTAGCATGCAGGAGGCCCAGGGAAAATACAGGGTATCTAGTATATCAGTCTTTAATTTTATAAGAGAATACCAAATAAATTTCCCAAAGTAGTTGATAAAAAGTAGTACTCCCACCAGCAGTATATAGAATTGGTAGCTTCCCCACAAACTTATCATCATTTCCTGTTGTCCAAACTTTTTAAATTTCTCCATTCTGATGGGCATGAAATATTTTGTATTTAATTTATTATTTTGATGTGTAGGTTTTTTTTTTAAAATTGTGGTTCAATACACAGAACAAAAAAATTACCATTTTAACCATTTTATGTGCACAGTTCCATGACATTGAGTCCATTCACACTGTTGTGAAGCCATCGGCACTATCTGTCTCTAGAACTCTTTTCATGTTGCAGAACTGAAACTCCATATCCATTAACCACTAACTCCAAATTCCTCCCTCTCACCACCATTGGCAACCACCATTTTCTATGAATTTAACTGTTCTAAGTGTCTCACAGAAGAAGAATCATATATCATTTGTCACTGTGTGACAAGGTTATTTCACTTAGCATAATATCCTCAACGTTCATACCTATCAGTGTGTGTCAGAATGTTCTTCCTTTTTATAGGTTAAATAATATTCCATTGTTTGTAGGTAATACCTTTTTTCTTATCTGTTGATGGATACCTTAGTTGCTTCCATTTTTTTGATATTGTGAAAAATGCTGCTATAAACATAGATATGCAGCTTTCTTTTCAGGACCCTATTTTCAATTCTTTCGGGTGTATACCTAGAAATGGAATTACTAGGTCTTAGGGTAAATTCTGTTTTTAATTTTGTGAGAAACAATCAGACTGTTTTGCAGAGCAGCTGTACCATTTTCTCTTTTTATTTGTTGACTTTTAGATACACAGGAGAGTGGGGTATATTTTGACATATTATACATATATGGAGTACAACCCATTCCAATTAGGATCCCATTCTAATTGAGTTGTACATAATTTTCCATTCACACATATAGTGCACAAGAGTTCTAATTCCTCCACATTCTTGCCAATATGTGTAATTTTACAGGTTTTTTTATTTTTTCTTAATTTAATCATCCTAACAGATAGGAGCTGGGATACCTTATTGTATTTTAATTTTTATTTCTGACCATTAATTAAATTGAAAATTTTTCATGATAACCATTCTCTTGGTGAATACTTACTTTTCTCCATTTTTATTTAGATTTTTTCCCATATATATTAATTTGTAAGAGTTCTTATATATGCTGGATATTAATCCTCTGTCAATTATGGTGCTATAAATTCTTCTTCCAGCATGTGGTTTAATTTCAATTTCTCTATACTATACTTTTATGAACAGAAACTCTTATTGAATATTTTCCATTACAAATTGAATTTCTTATGAATTATCTAGGAGTCTTTGCCTACCCTATGCAAAAAGTTATCTTACATTGTCTTTTAAAGTTTTTATAGTTTTATAAGATAATACCAAATAATTTTCCCAAAGTAGTTGAGTTACTCTATACACTCACACCAGCAGTGTATAGAATTGGTAGCTGCCCCACAAACTTACCACTTCCTATTGTCCATAGTTTTTAAATTTTGCCATTCTGATGGGCATGGAATTTATACTTATATACCTTCATATATAAATCTTTGCAATACTGAAATTAAAAAGAGCTATAAGCATAGTCATGAGATTTACAAGAAAGTCCACTGAAGAAGGTCCTTGGTTCACCCATAGTTAACTGGGCTATTTTTATGCAACATCAAAAGAATTAAGGGGCCTACCCTCTCTAAAAAATAAGATAAATAAAGCCTGGTGTGCAAACCCGAGGAATTAATGACAGAGTTATGCCTTGGAAGACAGCTATCTGTTTTATGATGGACATGACTTTGGGGACGTTACTGCATAGAGAGGATTTTCCGGACAGTTTGCCTTCTTGCTGTGTGGTGTAATTTTCTTAGGTGTGTGTCCCTTAAGCAAATCTTCAGTAAAGAAGTTCACAATTTTTTCAGAGCTTTAAGAGTTGTTATGTGGTTCTTTGTTTGTGTGCCTATGCAGGGACCAGGCCATTTCTGAGGAGAGCAAAACAAGCCAGTTTTACTCAGATTATCCATTAATGCTGGCAAAGTGGAACAATGAAGTAGGAGTTGGAAGTGCTAACTTTTAAGTTTAATATGCAAAACTTACAAAATATCTTTCCTATTGCCCTCAGAACAGTAATGATTTCTGATCTGGAATTATATGCAACCAGTTCAGAAAACAGATTTTATTATTGCCATCTGTTCATGAGGTATATTGGAGACTGCTTCTGTGCCCCAAATTGAATGATTTTAAATCATTCCAGACCCTCTACCTTAGAGTATAGAGGGTCAAAATATTTTAATTACTATTATTATTAATTTTTAATAGTATGGAATTAAGTAACATGAAAGGATACCACCAATTAAGAACACCTACTGTCAAAGGAGAATATATGTTTTTTGCATTTCAATTTGGATAAACATTTCAGGTTACTGAAGTTGTTTAGTGAATCCCAAACATAGTTAAACACTTTGCCATTTTGGACTTTTCTTCTCAATTAAGTACACAGATAATTTTGGGAATCCTTTAGTTGTCTCATTGAAGATAAATCTTTGCTTATTTTTAGAAGTGATTTTCATAGCCAAGATTCGCTATGCTGTTCTTTCCACCAAAGGTTGTAACTATGAGGCAATTTATGACAAACTCTCCATCACAACTTTTGCCTTAGGAAACCCTGCACAGTAGGAAAATCATACAAAGTTTTTCTTCTATCAGACACCTGAGTTCAAACTATGTTTTAAAATATCAATCTAATTAGTTACCTTTTTAAACTATGAATATGAGGTGTATTGGTTAACTTCTGTTTTCCTTATATCCTTAACACATTGTATTTTAATTTGAAGATTAAGTATCCATATGGTTTCTTGAGATCTCGTGTATATGTAATTTTGAGATAAATGTATATATGTGTATATATATTAAACTATATGTTTCAAGAAAATATGTTTTTATTTTGTTTTGGTTTGGTTTTTGTGATATGGGGAATTGAAGCCAGGGGTGCTCTACAACTGAGCTACATTTCCAGCTCTTTTAAATTTTGTTTTTAATTTTGATACAGGGCCTCTCTAAATTGCTGAGGGTGAATTGAATTTGTAATCCCCATCTAAGCTTCTGAAGTCATTGGGATTACAGTTGTGTACCACTGTGCCTGGATATACACACACGCACAAACAGGCACAGTGAAACTTCCAACTACATCTCATACTGTTTACAGAAAATAAAATACCAGTTGTTCTTTTCATATTGTATTGCAGTATGACTCAAAATTGTTCCTCTTATAATCTGAAGAGTATTTATCTTTCAGTTAAGAAGAATTTGGGAGACAGGTACAGTGGTGGATTCCTATAATCCCAGGAGGCTGATGCAGGCAGATCACAAATTCAAGAATTGCCTCAACAATTTAGCTAGACTTGTTTTAAAATAAAAAGTAAAAGGGTTATGGATATAGCTCAGCGGTAAAGGTACCCTGGGTTTAATCTCTAGTATCCGGGGATGGGGTTAGGGAGAGAGAGAGAGAGAGAGAGAGAGAGAGAGAAATTAAAATTTTTCTTCATTTTGGTGAAAATCGCTCTCCTCCTATGAGAGATTGCACAGATATCTGAAGACCTTACAGTTTACACTGGTCAATATCTTCTATTAATAGTATGCCACCCTCTATTTTTATTCAGCTAGAGTTGGCCTTTCCTTTCTAAAGTTTTGTGGAACCAATGTCCACTGCAAACCAAAACTATATATCCATTACTTGCATGAACATGAGACTATAGGCATTATTTTGCCCTAATCTTCCTGTGAATTCTGTCAATTCACTGATCATAGCCAAAATACACTATGGTATATAAATGAAATGAGATTAAAATGTCTCCTTCCCCATTAAACTGTGGGGTTATGAGTCTGCAATAATCTGAATCTGGGTATCAAATTTGTCCAAATTAGAATGGATGGGGGAAGTAGCCTAGAGGGAGCCATGAGGGTCAGAAAGTGAAGATAACTAATGATATGTTGGAAGGTAAGGGACAGACAGCTAGAAAGAAAGGGCTGGAAGAAGCAGAGAACTAGAAAACTTCCTGAGAAAACCATTCAAATATCCATGACAGGTTTCATTCATTAGTGTCTATTATCTTGTACTCAAGTCTAAGAAGCTGAAAGAACTTCTACTAAACAGTGTCTGGTAGAACTCTGGAAACTGGGCTTCACCTGGCTCTTCATGCCGTTCACCTAAGCAAGCATTAACTCAGTCCACTTAAAGTGCATAGATACAGACTCTTTGTCAAGTCAGACCCAATAACATAATCACACATGAATACTCATTCCACTAATGTATGAAGGGAAACCACTGACGCTTTGCTGGCATTAATACATTTGGATTTGTAGGATCAACGGAGACAAGGAACAGAGGACTCTGACACCTGAATTCCCATCTACATCCCTCTATTCAATCCATTGCCAGTGAACTAGTTACTTTATCCTAGGTATTCAAAACTCCTTTATTGTTATTCTAAAAAATGAATATAATACTTCCTGCCTTAAAAAAATCATCCATGGGATAACAAATGTGACATTGTCTAGCTAGAAGATGGCCTGATACACACTAGCTATTCAATAACGTACTCTCTAACATAGTCCCCTAAGCAATTTTATTTACTAACACACTAAAAGCTGGGGATGTAGTTCAGTGGTACAGCATTTTCCTACAATGCATGGGGCCCTGGGTTCAATCCCTAGAACAAAAACAGAATGAAACAAAACGAAATGCTAACCTGAAAATGTCTCAATTGATTTTTTTAAAAAAAAATCTATTTGAACAAAAGGCACTAATGTATGAAGTTATTGAGATTAACTTTATCTGATAAAAGCAGTGATAACAGTATTGTTGTTGATTGTTTAAAGATTCCAGGAAAAAAGAAAATAGAAAATAAAAACCTTCTTCCAGTCTTAGGCTAAGAATAATACATTTTAGAAATCTTCTATTTGTACAAGTGCTGGAGAAAAAAGAAAGAGAACAATATGGCAACTAGGGGAACTTAAATAGGAAATTAGAAATAAAGAAGAAAGAGAAAACTCAACAACTTAATTTTCAAAAAGGGAGTGAGGAGAAGAAAAAAACAGAAAAAAATAAATGGCATAGCTAAAACACTAAGAGTTTGTATCAAACTTAAAAAAAATGACCTGTGAGTTTCAATAATAACTATTCTTCTAAATTTCTAGGATCTTTTCCAAACTAAGTCTAAAATTAAGAACTTGCGGAATTTTGCTCATTACACTTTCTTTACAAGTCATTGATAATGAAAAAATAACATGTTTTTAATCTCAACATGAATTATTTACAATTGGTTCTCTAAAAATAGGCTCTGTTGTCTCACATCAGAGAAGCTGATATTATTTTTTGGAGAACCTAAAATATGCCCTGGTATTAACTATTTTGTTGTAGAAAAATGTTTAAATTTAAGATATAAAATAATTTGGCCTTTTAGGGGGAGAATGGGGAGGGGAGCTAGGTATCTTCCAGTGTAAAAACAAAGTCTGTGAAATTGCAGAGAAGAACCATTGGGTGTTAGTTTTTAAGGGATCTTGGGCATCCGTATATTACAAGTGAGATTACTGGGGTCCAACTTGTCCTCCTTTATAAGTGATCAGAAAAGAAAAGACCAGAAAGAAACAAAGAGCAGTAATCCTATTAAGGAAAACAAACCTGAATCAAAGTTGAGAATAGAAAAGAAACTTTGTCAGAATATCAACACAATCAGCCTTCAGAAAAGTGAGAAACGTAACCATGAAAATATGTGGCTGAGTATGAGCGGTGGGCATTATAGATCAAATAGAAACATTAGCTTCTCTGCATGGCTCTGAGCAGAATTAAAAGAAACACAGATTTTTCTCCATAAATGTGGAAAATGTTTGACTAATCTCTGATTGCTATTTTGCCCCCATGGTCTTCACTATTATTAGGTTTCCTGGCAAATCAGATTCTTTCATTTGCAGTGGCTATAATCACATGAATTATAGGCTTCATTTAGACTCATCTCACCTCTCGAAGTGGGAAGCATCCTTCTATTATTTTGAGCAGACAAAAATAACATTTGCCGATATGAAGGAGGAATCAAGGATGTTCAAACACATAGCTGAACTCTTATCATTCATGGACAACTGAGGGCCTTGTGCCTTGTCCAAAGCTATGCCTTGATGAGAAAATTCACCATGCATGTTGGATTTCTTGACTGTCTTTTTGGATAATCTGCATGCTGACAGTTATCACCTGTTATTGTCTGCAATCTGTTATCAGAAACCACACCTTTGCCTCTAAAAGCTATTACTCTTCATGAGACCTTAGAATGTTGGATTAGTATTTGAATTTAAAAAACAGACGATGGGGATTTATAGGAAGTTTTATTTCCAGTTTGCTTTGCCATGTCCACTTCAATCCCACATTTCAAATCAACTGTCTGAGAAGATGAAGGAAAGCACTTTCAGAATGTTACCAGAAAGTGAACATGGAGACTTCACAGCTGTAAAGGTAAGGGCAGTTCTCCTTCAGCTGTTGGGAAGATTCATGGGGAGGAAAGAAGTAAATGAGCATTGATTTGCACAATATGTTGCAAGATAGACTCATTACCAGGCGAAGAACTTGATTCTACAAATTAGGATGCATCCCATGTATTATGTGCCCCATGCACCATCTGCTCCCAAAGACTTCCCCAAATTCCTTACAAGCTGCCTACTAAGTTAGGTGCATCTATTATTACTATTCTTTCTTAACAACAATAGAAACAGTGGTAATATAATGATTGTGAAAGAATTAGTGTTTCAGTATTTTATGATGGCTTCTATAATAAAAACATTTCCTTCATCCTCTTATTTATTACTCAGAACATTTTATAAAATTGGAAATCATTTCAATAAATTTACAGATGAGGAAACTGAAGTGTTGGGAGATAAAGTAATGTCCCCTAGATTACTAAACGGGCTGAATTTGGGATATAAACAAATAATTGTAGTCCAGAGCAAGTATTTTTTTCCATAATTTTTCAGATCACTAGATTATACAATCTTCAAAGGCAGAGCCCTCCTGTTTGTTTTTGTATGTATCAGAGCCTACAAAATGACTAGCTCAGATCATGTGTTTAATATATGTCTGTTGAGAGAATAAACAGAGGAAGGATTAGAGCAATCTGAACTGCTAATCAAATGTGTAGCACCAGCAGTTTTCACACTGTGCATCCCCTAAAACATACTTAAAAATAAATTTGCAAAAGTCTAAGTGAGCTGGGCATGGTGGCAATGCTGGTGGTGGTGGCACACACCTGTAATCCCAGCTACTCAGGAGGCTGAGGAAAGAGATTCAGAAGTTTGAGGCTTCAGAAGTTGGACCCTCAACAATTCTTAATAAAGAAAATAAAATGAGAGCGTATGAGTACACAAATTTTACAAAGTCAGCTTACTTATCAAAAAGTTCTCACAAAAAAGCATATTCAATGCTTAAACAAATTACTCTTAAAACTCAGAGGACTTCTCTTGTTGACAAATAAGAGAAGAGAAATAGCAAGATCCTGTTGCAAAATTAAAAAAAAAATCATAAAAAGAAGTAGTGATGTGGCACAGTGGTAGAACACTTTCCTACCATGCACAAACCTGGTTTTATTCCCAGTACTGGGGGAAAAAAAAACAAAAACAAACTTCTATTCAAGTAGAAGGGGAGCTGGGGTTGTGGCTCAGTGGTAGAGCGCTTGCCTGGCATGTGTGAGGCACTGGGTTCGATTCTCAGCACCAAGATACAGCCCCATTAAAAAAAAATCTTTGGGGCTGGGGATGTGGCTCAAGCGGTAGCGCGCTCGCCTAGCATGCGTGCGACCCGGGTTCGATCCTCAGCAGCACCACATACCAACAAAAAGATGTTGTGTCCGCCGAGAACTAAGAAAATAAATAAATGTTAAAAAAAAAGTAGAAGGTATTTGTAAAAAAAAAAAAAAGAGAAAAGAAAAAACCTTAGGTGAAGGATTGCTCCTGAGTTTGGTTTTATTTGAACCTTTCTTTTCAATATCAAGTTAGGGTTACTTTAGGAAGTTGGATCCTCAATAGTTCTTAAAGAAACAGAAGTAATTTGCAAAGAGCTATTTTATATGCCAGAGTACAGACAAAAAAGAAAATGAAAGATGTATAGAAAGATTTTGATGGAAGAGAAAGTAGGATAAAATATATATACACAAATGAAGTGTCTTCTTTTCCTTACAGAATCTTCTGCTTATTGTATTAAGTATGTGTGTTCTACAATGTGAATTAGCCACCAAGTCTTTAAATAGCCTAAGGTCTTAAGCATTTAATGATACAAAAATGTTAACCTAAGACATAATGTAAAACCAAAAAACAGGGCTCCCTTAGCTTCTAAGAATTTGGAAGCAGTGAGAGCTGAACCCTATGGGGAAGTAATGAGAGTCACATTTTCTGTATGTATTTTTGCAGGTATCCTCAGGCATGAAAATATTTTCTTTCACCAGAGACTACAATTAACATTTCAAGGCCAAATTCAATCTGTACACCTAAGGTGAAACAAAATACCCCAAGAAAAATTTTGTCAGGAGAAGAGTGTATAAAAAGGCAAGATGCTACCAAAACATGTACCTTCAAAATTATGAAATATATCAGCTGGAAGGGAAACTGCTACTGACTTTTCCCTAAAAAAAGTAAAAGTGGCTTATGACTATAATCCCAGTTGCTCTGAAGGCTGAGGCAGGAGAATCTCGAGTTCAAAGCTATCCTCAGCAATTTAGCAAGTCACTAAGCAACTCAGTGAGACCCTCTCTTTAATAATATACAAACTAGGGCCAGGGATGTGATTAAGTGGTCAAGTGACCCTGAGTTCAATCCCCAGTACATACCCCAACCCCCCCAAAATGTAAAAGAAATTCCAGACAAGTTGTTCCTGCCTATGGGAATATTTAGAATCTAGATATAGTATACTCCTTTTGGAGATAGACTATCAAACTACTTGAGAGGTTTGAATATAAAGCATAGAACTTACAAAAACCCAAGAATAATTTAAGACTATGTCTTCCCCTATAGCCCAAGTTAGTCTTCCCAGATACCCAACTGAACCTACTCTACCAAAAACAATCAGATATCTAAATATTGATTAACAAGGAGAAAATCAATTTCCTTTCACTCTACCTTGTGAAGAGTAGATTCCTGAACATAGTTCTTTTATTTAAAAACCATTTCAGAAATAGTTACAGATAGAGAAATGTCCATTTACAATCTCATATTCCTAAGAATAAGGATGGTCCTTCCATTTCAAATTTATTAACACTTACCCAAATCTTACTTATCACCTTTTAAGATCAATGGCATCAATGTATTCAGCTATCTAAGCTCATGATACATTTATATTGATGTTGGTAATCTATCACTGCTTTTACATGGCCATAAGTAAGTATGACTTTTATGCTTTCAAATGGTTGAAAATATTGAAAAGAGAACTTACATTCACAACATGTAAAAAAAATTGAAATTTACATTTTAAAGTCCCTAAATAGTTTTGTTGGAACACAGTATTTCTCATTCATTTACATATTCTTTATGGCAGCTTTTACCCCAAGAAAAACCAATCTAAGTGGTTAAAACAAAGAGTATATGGCCTTTTCATTATGCCTAATTACCTCTGGTCCTTTACAGAAAAAAAATGTCAATCTTCAGTTTATAAATATTCTGATATCCGTGACAATACCAATTGCAAATATCATCTTCTGTTGTAAATATATGTGCCCTAAGCATTTGGAAGATGTGTTTTCTAAATACACACATCCATCTAAACAGTATTAAATACTTATCTTTCAAGATAATCAAGTCTATGGCATGGAATAACATTCAGAAAGGAATTTATTCTTATTCTGATTTTTTTTCCCTAGCCGCAGCCTGGTTAAGAGTTTAAATTTGGACCCATGTTTATTTGACATTGAATGACCAGGGGATCACTCATGGTAAATCACTCTCAGGGACACCGTGTGAGTGAGTTCTCACTATAACTGCACACATAGTACGAGCTGTGCTGAGGAAATTATAGAGATTTTCTCAAGTGCATGGAGCTTTGCAGATCCCCAGAATGACACAAAGTTCCTTCCCTCAAAAGACATCTAACATCTGGAAGAAAACCACCTAAAGTAAAAAGCACAGTGTGTTATTGCTAAGTAAACTTGTTTTGTGGTTTTATGCCACTATGAAATTCATCCTTGGTAAAAAGAGAAGAATAAGTACAGAACTGTTAGTGTTTTATAAAGACAAATTGGTTTGTTTTAAAAATAATTATTTTCCCAAAATGTGTAAGCTTACCATTTTTTAATAAAGTGATACCATAGTTACAGCAGATGGCATTTTTTAGATGTTGATTTCTTTATTAATCTTATTTACTAAAGGAATGTGCAAAACCCTACATTAAAATAATAATAAGGCATGTGAAATCACTGTAGGTAAACTATGATCTGGTTGACAAGACCAAGTGGTAGGTTATAAAAATTCAAAGAGGAGGTTGGTATATTCAAATTACCCAGAATCATGATTGCCAAGTGAAAAAGAATTTAACTTTAATTTATGAGTCAAAGGGGAGCCATTAAAAGTTTTTGAGTTAGACAATGACATAATTAGAGCTGTGCTTTAGGAAGATTAATTTGGCAGTAGGAAGGATTGGCTGAGAAAGAGACTGGAAGTAGAGAGATCATTTATGGGAAGATAGCTATTGCCCAAATGAGATGTAATGAAAATCCTAAAATGGGAGTGTCCATGAGAATCCAAAGAAATGAACAGATGGGAGACACTTATGAAGTCAGACTTAATGGGACTTTGTGACCAACAGGAAAGAAAAGGTAAGAGTTCAAAAAGAATCAAAGAAGATTCCATGGTTTAGTTCTGGGTAACTGGACATATTTTAGTGTTTTAGATTTGAGGGTGCCTCCAAGATGAGTATGAATTCTTAAATGAAGAGTCTAGATTTAAGTCATAATGTACAGCTACTAAAAACATGAATTCGTCTAGGTAAGCTTTAATAATACTGCTTATGGTTATGCCTTCATGGGAAACATTGGAACAGAGAGCTATAGAACGATATTTCCATAGGAGTATATGTTCAGGGTATGTTGCACATTTATGTAAGCAGATACAGATAGGGTTATTTCTCCTAACCAATAAAATACCAAAGTGGAAAGCTGGATCAGAAAAGTTTAACAATTTACAATTCCTAATTAGTAATGCTTCCCATTGTATCCTAAGTATAATGATACCTGTCTGAAATCCCACAAGAAACTTGCATTTTTTTGTACCATCGACAGGAACCCCTCTTCTACTTATTTGGAGACAGCCAGCATGTTGCATTGTAAAATTATCACTCCAACTACCTTAGTTACCAGCACCGAGGACAATGGATCATAAATAATTCCTACAATTCTAAGCTTCAAGAATGTAATGAATTATGAGCTTTTCATCAGAAGACATGAGGATCAATAGAAAGCAGAGGGTTTCTAGATAAGCACATTCCATAATTACTGCTTAGGACTGAATAAATCAATTTAATATCATACTTCAGAAAAGTTTTCAAAATGTATTTTCCCCCAGATTTATTAGAGTAATGGTGTGTTGGTTCATGGTTCCATCCCATCTCCTTTTTAATATAACCTTTTAAGGAAATTTAATTTCAACCTCAAAAGGAGTTATATAAAACATCAATTCTCTATAACTGGATTTGACACATTTATATTTTATGTTTTTCACCCCCTGGAGGAGATGAATCAATAATTCAGTTACTTCTCAATTTATCATATATTTTCAGTAAGCTGGCAACTTAAATTTTTCAGGGTTCTTTAGCAATTAGATAATAAATAGGTATTTAAAAATTCTTTACTTGCAATCTAATAGTCTAGGTAATGAGGCATAAATAGACTACATGATGCATGTCAAGCTGGCCACTTCTTTCAGATTTAATAAACCTTTTTCAGAATAATTTAAAATGCATATTGCTGATCATCCAAACAGTCTAGAAAACTGTGAATAATTGAACACTTCAATGCTTGATACCACTAACATTAAAAAAAATCATGTGGGTTATTATTCTTTTGTAGTAAATAAATCAAAGTTGAACATGGGCTATAACAGAAATGCATTTGTTTGTTTTAGGGTGTGTGTGTGTGTGTGTGTGTGTGTGTGTGTGTGTGTAGTCATTTATATAATTTAAAAAATTAATGTTCTTAGCTAAGCATAGGGGTGCACACTTGTAATCACAGAACCTTGGGAGGCTAAGGCCAGTGGATCCCAAGTTTGAAGCCAGCCTCAGCAACTTAGCAAGATTTTAAGCAACATAACAAGATCCTGTCTCAAAATAGACAGTATAAAGGGATGGTAATATGGCTCAGTGGTAGAGTGCCCCTGGGTTTAATCCCCAGTATTAAATAATAAATAAAATGAAATAAAATAAATAAAAAAGCCATTGTTCTTCTAAAGAAGAATTGTTTGTACCATAAAGAGGAATGTTTAACAACCAACCACTAAAATTTCTACAAAGATTAAATAACTGATAATGTTTTTTTTACTTTTGTTTTTTTATTTTTTTTAAACATCAGAAATTTATTAGTTGCTCAAAACATTACATTGATCTTGACATATCATATATCATACATTTGTTTCAAATGGGGTATGAATTCTTATTCGCACGTCTACAGATTGCAGGATCACACCGAGAAATGCAAATTAAAACCACTCTAAGGTACCATCTGATAATGTTTTTGAAAATGAATAAAGAAGCTTGATGAAACTAATGGCTAGCTTTTTAAGGCTTTCTTAGTGTTCTTGTCAACTGAGTATTGTACTCATGAATTTTAAAGCATATGTAAGTTCCATTACATATTCTATAAGAAAATAAAAGGAGAGCTTGTGAGTACACAAATTTTAAAAAGTCAGCTTAATTATCGAAAAGTTCTCACAAAAGGAAGCAGATTCAATGTTAAAACAAGTTACTCTTAGAGCTCATAGGACATTTCTTTTGATGTCAAATTATAAATTAAAAATCACCAAAGAAGGTTAAAAAAAATCCTCAGAGTGGAAAGTAGCAGACACAAGTAGTCATGCAAACTTCTTACCCAAAGACTTGAGAAAATAGCAAACTAAGTCCATTTCCTTCCTTTCTTCAAGTGCCCCACAGAGGCACAACCACCTAACCTTAGGGCCCCGAGGCCACTTTATTACATCTCAATGTCACCCCCAATCAAGATATTTGAAAGTGAATGAAAGATTTTTCTGAAGGAAGAGGAATCATTAACAATTACAGAAATAACATTTTCAATGAAGACAGTTTATTTTTTAATAAGATGTTGAAGGAAACATTTGGAGACATTGCCACACTTCTTTATATCAGGTAGTTCTTCATCCTTGTCACATTGTGAATCCATTTCTCAGTCTTAATTTCTGCTTTAAAAAAAATCTGTCAAGAAATTTGTAGAAGACAATGATTTTATTTAATATAATCATCAAGGTTTTAAAAATATCTTTCCTGCTGTTCTTAATCATTTAATCATAAACCCAATGCGATACGAACCTGAAAATGGGATGGGGATTGTTCATCCTTTATGGAGTGTTTCTAATAAATTAGGGATTGGATATCAAGAATAAGTTTCCATATTCCTTGGAAAAAGCAAAGTTACAGAATGAGAATTGCATCCAACGTTGGAAATATTAGCCAACAGAATGAGAATTGCATCCAACATTGGAAATACTAGCCAACATTCTGAATTTTGGCCTAATGATAAAACACAAGCTGGTCTCCAAAAGCTGTGTAATTTGACTTCAGAAATTTGAAACTCACATTTTATTATTAGTAACTCATAGAATTTCTAGCTCCGAGGTAATATATACATGTGTATGACAGTGTTCATTGTCTTCTTTTAATGTTGAACATTGGATGCAATAATTATGTTTATTTCTGTCAAAGATACCCAACAAAGCAATTTAGGTCAAAGACTAGAAAGATGGATTTGAATTTCCAGTGTCCCAGTGATTAACTTCATAACTGCAGTTAACCAATTTCTATCCTGAAACACTTACTGAAATTATTTTCTTATCATGAAAATTCTTCTAAGCATGGCTTATAACTGGAAGTATCTTTTTTTAAGAGAGAGAGAGAGAGAGAGAGAGAGAGAGAGAGAGAGAGAGAGAGAAGTTTTTTAGTTTTCAGTGGACACAACATCTTTATTTTATTTTTATGTGGTGCTGAGGATATAACTCAGCACCCCGAGCATGCCAGGGGAGCGCATTACCGCTTGAGCCACATCCCCATCCCCAAGGAATTATCTTTTTAACATATACAATTGGAAAATTGAGATTTGTCTTTGTTTGTGTCCTTCTACAATAACATAGTTTTGTCAGGGTGACTTTTCTACCAGTGTTACAAGTGCAACTAATCCTACCAAAGGGAAGATTTTTGTTAAACCTTTTCATTAAATCTAGTTTCAGCATCCCTCTTAGCCACAGTAAACAGTCTTCCCAGAGAGAGGGAGGCAGAGAAAAAAAGAAAGGAAAAGTTCTTCTTAGTGATGCTCCTGCACTCCAAACACACTGATCCCTTCCTGAATGGCTGCTTTTGACTGTGCCCTTTTAAGCCCTCTGGAGAAGCCAGGATGAGGCAGGCATCTAGCTCAGGACACAACTCAGCCGGCTCAGTGAATGAAAGAGCTCGAAAACAGCAGACAAGAGAAGATTTATAAACAGTAAACAGAGAAAGAGGGAAGCAGGGTGCTACGAATGCTCAATTGCAGACACCATGAAGAAATTGCTGCTAGTTGATCAGGAGTGGAATCAAACCACTGTGGAGCAGGAAGCCATCAATGTGATCCCTGACTCTTGATACATGCTCTTAAGGAAGCCATTTGGCATTTTGAAATTCTTTTAATAAATAAATAAGTAAATAAAATGAGAATGACCATCATTTGAATGCCATATCTACAATAGCCTTGGTTATTTAAAAACAGAGGACATGAAGAAAAACAGAAAAAAAAAACAGTTGTGAAGTAAACAAGTTGGAAAAAGATAAAAATAAGAAAGTGGTGGATCCTGAAAAAAGTGGCACTGGTCAAAAAATGCAAAGGGGATTTGTGATTAACACACAGGATTCCCTTTTCCAGTTAGCTTTAGGACACCCTAAATGAAGAATTCCCACTGGGTCATTATGAAATGCCAATGTAGTTTATCTAACGTTCAATATGTAATTGAATCTTGGTCTCTAAAAAAATTAAAAAAAAAAAAAAAACAGACAAACACAAAATCCCAAAATGTTAAGTGAGTCCAAATTGTTTTAATTATTTAGTGGAAAGAGTGTGATTTTTATGATCTCACCCATGATATCAAATACATAGTGCTTTTCTATGTGGTTTCTACACAGTTTTCTTTGTTTTTCTGTCATTAATTTGGGGGGGAGAGATAATGTAGGGTAGTGATTTAAACTATTGCCTTGAAAATCAGAAAGGCATCAATGTGAACCTGGAATCAATTATTTCTAGCTTTGTTTTCAGGAAGACAATTTAGACTTTTTAATGTCTTGGTTTCTCATTTGTTAAACAATGATTTAAAATATCTATCTAAAAGGAATTTGTGACTATTAAGATAATAATGTAAGTACCTCCTGGAATATATATGTCCAATATTTGTTTTTATTATTAAGGTAGTATTGATAAAGGGATTGTAATCACTGTTAATTGATAATTATTTATTGTTTCCCAAATAAGTTGTTCTGTTGCCTAGGGTGGTATATTGGATTATTTAAGTGAAACAGAAATATCCATATCTTCAGACTTGAGCATCATGACTACCTTAATATTCTCCCTTCCAGCTAGCTTAGAAAAAAAGATATTCATGTCTGGGGAAAGAATTTTTGTGCTATGATTGCCTGTCATTCTCTGCATCAGAATACTTTTTAATTATCTCTTGCAGTGAAATAAGAATAAAATGAGAAATACACAGATAAAATTCATGGGGACCAGTATTAGTGAAAAACCAATCTAAGTGACATAGACTACAAAATATGGGTGGTAGCAACATGACCTTCCTAGGAAGGGAACATTTTGAAGAACAAGAGCTTTTAAAACATTGGTGTGAGATCTTGATAAAAGGTCTCTTTATAAACTTAAAGCATTATTACCAGTATTCCGAAGAATATTTTATTCACAGTACAAAAGCCCCATGGGGGAAAAAAAATCCTTGCATTTGAGAAGGTATTTGTCCAAATTTAAAAGGAAAATAAGAACAAACCAATGCCTGTTCTTGCCCTTTTATTTAAATAGGCATTTTAAATCCTTCTTCACTGCCCCCTGCCATTTATTAATGTTATGCTTGCTCTGGAAAGAGAATTCATGAGTCAAAAAGCTGTACCTGGCAGGGAGAGAGACCTTCCCAGAGGTTACTTGCAACCGAGCTAATGCAAAATAAATATGGAAGTAATCCATTTGTGGAAAAGATTTGGAAAAACATCTAAAGATTTGTGTGTGCAGGTTCAGATCATTTCTGTTTCTCAACTTGTTCCTATTTGGCAGAGTGACCACCTCTAAACAGGTTCATCTCAGCAAAGGACAAGTCCACATAAGAAATGCATCAAGGCAGCAGTTACTTTTAATGCTACAGAACTGGAGACTTGATGCAGGTTCAAACTGTAAATCCTGTGTTGGGGAAGAGATCTATACACTGCTTTCCAGTTCAGACAGTCAAGTCTACACTGCAACAGCAAGAAAATCTATTGCCCTTCACAGACCCTGGGAGCTTTAATTTCTCACCTATTTCATTTGATAGATTAGGTAACAGCAGAGAAAACTGGACCACAAAGGAGTTCCTGATGATACAAAGAAAGAGAAATTGAAATATAGTCATTTGGTCATCCATCCAACTATCTGACATGTATCGAAGTCCTGTGACTTGCGCAGCACCCATGGAGTTTATAATCTACAGAAGGATAGACATATACACATCTGATTTTAATGTAAGAAAGATTTTTGTAAGTCTGGTTATTAATTGATCCCTAGGGCTATGCTTATGGCTTCTAATAACAAAGAAGACTGCATTCACATTGACTTTTAAAAAATAAGATCAAGGTACGCTGGAAAAACCTAACAAAAATGCACAAGCCTTTACAGAGAAAATTGAGAATATTATTGATAAACATAAAAAGCCTTTAGTATGATGTAATCAGCAATAGAGCAAAGGTACGGTTAATCATGCATAAGAATATGAAATAATGTAAAGTTATAGGTGTTCTACTAATTAAAATAATGAATTAAACCAAGGTGAATTATATTAAAGTCCCCATAGGGTTTTTCATGGATGATTTTGAACATTTATCTATGTGCCTATCATCTATGTATGTGTGTGTATATATATATATATATATATATATATATATATATATATATATATATATCAGTCTATGCCTCTATTTATCCAAGATCAAGATTAGTAAAGAAAATTTAGAAGAATAAGTGTGGAAGGAGAAAAATTACCCTATAATATATCCTACTTACACTATTATACAATCAAAATTTATAACATGATTCAATCAATAGTATAGCTTAGGAACAGAGATAAATTGACCAATAATAAGACTAACAATAGTTTTTAAAAAGGCTCATGGTTGTATTAAATCATGCTGATATATTAAAAATAAAATTATTTAATAATTTTATATATATTTAATAATGTTCAGGCAATTGGTAATGTATATGGATCTGTACACTAAAATAATTTGAGGTGTAATAAACATCTGATTGAAAAAGCAAATTTTTAAAGCATTTTTCAAAAGAAAATATAAGAACATATTTAATGGTCAGAACATTGAGAAATAATTAGAAAGATAGAAAAACTATAAACTATAAGAGCAAAAACTGATGCATTAAAAATGATTATATAAAGGTAAAATTTTCATATAAAAAATCAGTAGATAATTACTATCTAATTAAAAAGTGATATTGAAAGCAATTATGGTAGCAGTACATGAAACTGACAATGTTTGTTTTAGTATGTATAAATGTGTCTCTTTGTCATCCATATCATATAAATTAATAAGAAAAAAGTGAAATAAATGAACAAAAAACATGAACAGAAAATTTATAGGAGGTAAAACATACATAGTCAAAGAGGAAAAATAAATATATGGTCAATTTTACTAAAAATCTAAAAAATTAAAATATAAACAATAATGTATTATATCATGCCCAAAAGTCTTTCCTCTTTTTAGGCTTCAGAATGCCATTCATGAGCAAAAATATTATAAAATAAGAATTTAATACCCTACTGGGGATGTGTAAATTGGTATACCTATTATTAAAGAGTATTTTGTAATATTGTGTAAAGCAGGAAATATATAACTTCCTTCCAACAAGCAATTCTATTCTTAATCATGCTCTCCTAAAATGCTCAGAGGAGGAAGCGAAAAGACATACAGACATATAAAGGAATACTTTTTACCTCATGGTTTGCAAAGGTTAAGAAAAAGACTAGAAATATCCCACTATCCATATAATTGAATGGATAAATAAATTGTAAGCAAACCACAGGTTGGATTGCCTTAAAGCAGCAATGTAAATGGGCAATAGAAATCTCCAAATACATATCTGTATCATCACTAATGGACTTAGATAAATCTCAAAAAGTAATGGTTAAATAAAAATTAAATAAAGGAAACTGCAGATTGAAAATATAGTGATATTATTCATTCAAATGTATTAACATTGAGAACATTATATTGCAGTATTATATATTATATATAATATATGCATACAAAGTTTGTTTTCCTTAGGCATACATTATTACTTAATGTTAAAAATGATTTATAAGAATGATGACAAATCCAAAATAGTAACTTCCTTTGGAGTACAAAAGAGAATGAGATTAGGTAAACATGAAAGACAGAGCTAAATAACCATAGCTATAAAAGTAGAACAATAATAAGAACAGAGCCAGGTGTGGTGGATCACATTTGTAATCCCAGTGACTCAGGAGGGTGAAGCAAGAGGATCTCAAATTCAAGGCAAGACTCTGTCTCAAAATAAAAAAAGGGGGGGAAGGGATATAGCACAGTGGTAGAGTGCTCATGGATTTAATCCTCAGCACTGAAAGGAAAAAAAAAAAGAAATGGAAGCCAAATATAAGATGGCAAAATATAAGATTTATTAAAATTCTATGCTGTTAGTAGTGCTCTCCATATTTCCCTTATCTTTAAATAGTTTACTAAAATTATTTAAATAGATGACTCAAAATCATTAAGAATTTCTAGCCTAAAATGTCTGACTTTGAAATACGTAAGAGGGAATTTAAATCACGAAGTAGCGAAAAGACCTCACTTTATTCACCTTAGCAGCCACAAGGCTTCATTTGCCACAACAAATGTATTAATCTTTGACCTATTTCTCATACTTGTATATAAATCCATCTCTATATCTCCACCTGGATGTTCACTCTAGATATCTTATACAGTGTTCCTTAAATATGCTTTTCTTGTAACCTTCCCCTTCTAGGTAATAACTCTTTCCAGCTGCTTCATGAAACTTGGTCAACCATGACATTTTTATTTACTTGCCACACCCAGTTTTCTCTAAATCTTACTGACTGTACATCAAAATATAACCAGTTTCCTACCATTTCTCTTCACCTCTATCACAACTATCTTTGTCAAAACCATCAACTCTCCTGCCTTAATGATCAAAATAGCCTCTACAGGGGTCCTGCTATTTCTATTCTTGATACTCTACACACAAGCCAAAATGAGACGGAAAACATAATTTCAACATTTTGCCTGACAATCCCCTGTATCTCCTCATAGTGAATGTGATTAAAAGGACACTCACTGTCAACTCACTCATTATAGGGAATGTTGGTGGCTAATAACTTACAGCAGTTCCTTCCCAGTGCCTGCCCTTGGCCAAAGGAAGTCACTCCACCCTTGGTTGTAGTAGCTTCTACAATTAGGACTCAGTTGAACCACTAACAATTCTGAGCAGGTAGAAATTGACACCCATCTGAGCAGATGGAAGAAATTTTTAAGTAATCACAGATCCCTAACTGGTATTTTGCCTTTCAGGTAAACTGTCTTTTTTTTTTTTAATAAAATAGGATCCCTTTTTATTTCTCTGGTGTACATGTGGTGGTTTGGGGAAGGACTGATTTGAAAAAGACTAAGTTTACAACCATAGGGATGAGGTCTAAAGCAAAGAATATCAGGAGCTCCAAGTCTGTCAAAATGCAATGAAAGGAGAACTCAGTCTTTGTACAAGCACCTCCTTATTAATGTATTGCTTATTGACCACAAGGCCATCAAAGTCTACATTGCTTCCACAGCACTAATTTATACATTCTTTGTGAGAAATAGTGCTATCTCAGAGTCTCTTTGATGAGAAAACATTAATATGTTGAATTTTGAATACATTAATGCATATTCAAGCTGATTTTACATCCATTATCTCATGTGATCTTCCTCTCACAAAGCGACAGGTAAAATAAATAGGATCAGCATTATTCCTATATGCATAAAGGACATTCAAACCCATCCTTTTTTAAATACCTAAGATCATACTCTATTTATCAAGGACTTTGAATTTATCTGCTAAATATATAACACTTATTGCTTCCTACAAGAAACTGCTGTGCTATGTAAAGGAAACTAAGAAGCCTCAGTGGATAATTATGAAATCAGGTTCAAAAGGTGTTTTCAAGTTTGTGTTAGAAAAGATGTGTTAAGAAAATACAAACTGTAAAGACATTAATACCATATAGGAAAAACCACAATCTCGTAGTTGGAGGAAAACTAAAAATCCTTCAGCTCAAATAAAATTGTAGTTTATTGCACATCAAAAATGCATATTTCCTTTATTTCTTTTTCAATGTATAGGTAACATCAATCACCCAGAAGAAAAGAAGCATGTTTGAATATTGCAAATCTTCTAAATTCAATAAGACCCTTAATTGGCTTTATTCAGGGTACCCTCCTCTCAGATTTCTTAAAATCTTTTTTATTATAATTGAAATTTAATCAATATGCAGTTCTGATTACTTATAACCATAAACTAGTTATTAAGACGCTGTGTACAGAATGCCATAACTACCAGTTGATGAAGAGGGAAAAAAGGCAAACTCAGCTCTGCAGAGAAGAAATAACAGAGGAATGACTCAGAACTTCATTTTCAATGATTGTGTAGGTAGCATTTATGCTATTTCTCAATTATGTTCACTTATCCTTGAGATATGGAAAGGTGTAATTTCTTTACCACAAATGCATTCCACCATGTGACTTTAGGGTTTCAAAATACTCTACATGAGAGGCAGATCAACAGGAAAAGCGATCCCCTGATACTTCACCAAATAGTCCATGATTATTACCGTTGTCTTTATGATTATATGTGAGTGTGTAGGGCAAACTCTCCTTAAACTTTTTGACAAAGAAAAAAAAAATAAATGTAAAAATACTGCTTGCATTCTATCCTTGGTAGACATACATATCCTGTATAAAGACAAATGTGGTACATGCAAAAAAAAAAAAAAAAAACCCTGCCATGGGCAAGGAAAGATGATATTAGATGTTCTTGTTCTTTTAAGCTTAAACTGCCATCTTCTTGGCCATATACAAATGATCCCTTGATCTCTATCTTTAGTTTAGACCAGCATTTCATTTTGATTTTTCTTAAATCTACCACAGATGGAGGTTTCTGTAAAATCCAATAAAAATGAATTACTAGAAAACTGGAATAGAAGACCAAGTATATATACAATACAAGCCTCTTTCTAGTATTAGATGTGATGGACTTAAAATTGCTTGGCCAATTCCTGTAAAATTCCATTAAAGCTTATTCTCAATTTCAGAACTTACCTCATTACGGAGCCAGAGCCGTAATTTTGCAGACAGACATCCACCTGAGAAACACATGTGGAGTGGCACTGATGTGTTGTTAATAGACCAAAATTAACATGCTAATGGTGATATTTAAGGGGTTTTGCTTATTATTCATGAGATATGGAGGTAAATTATCTATGTATGTTAACATTTCTCCTTCACAATATTTCTGGGAAACCTTCATAGCTACTGGCCCCATTTTACAGATGAGAATACTGAAGTTCAGGAAAGTAATCCAAATTTCTCAAAACTGTTTTAATGCTAACTTCTACTTTCTTTTTTAGGAAACTGTGTAGCCAAATATTAAATGCACATCTTTACTTGGATATTCTAAGTGAATTTTAGGTAAATTTCATTGCACCCATTATTGAACATGAACTTCTTTCCATATATAGTTCTTATTTTGTATTGGTTAGTTCAACCTGGAGCTACTCAGGGCCATATTAGCTACTTCATGGATACAATATAACACTGAAGCCAAGGAAAGGTTCCAGCAGGCACGATAAATAAAGTGAGAAGCACAAACTCTTAAATTTAGGCATTTATGAAGCAGGGGGTAATCTAGGACATCTTGAATACATCAGTCAAGAAATTACCATATTTTATGTAGGCTAGCTCAAATTTGGTTTCTTTGTCTTACATTTGAAAAATTACAATAAGGTCAAGTTGCAAGTCTTCAGATTCTACGCATCCTCTAGAAGCTGGGTTGGAGACCCACAAAGACTGACTGAGGCTGGGTGAAGTCCATGCCTCCCAAGTTCAAAAGTCATGGAGGCTGGTTGGAGTCCTAGACTTTGCCAGTGGAGTCTGATTAGTTAAGAACATGGAGTCCACAGTTGAAAGAAAATTCCTTCTACAAACTGCTTGCTCTGTGGCTCCTCCATAGTGGCACCATCTGCTTCCCTTCTCTTTTTTTTTTTTATTGGTCGTTCATAACATTACATAGTTCTTAATACATCATATTACACGGTTTGATTCAAGTGGATTATGAACTCCCGCTTTTACCCCGTATACAAATTGCTGTATCACATCAGTTACCCTTCCATTGATTGACATATTGCCTTTCTAGTGTCTGATGTATTCTGCTGTCTGTCCTATTGTCTACTATCCCCCCTCCCCTCCCCTCCCCTCCCCTTTTCTCTCTCTACCCCTTCTACTGTAAATCATGTCTTCCATTTGTATTCTCTTGACTTACCCCTCCTTACCTCTTATATGACATTTTGTATAACCCTGAGGATCGCCTTCCATTTCCATGCAATTTCCCTTCTCACTCCCTTTCCCTCCCACCTCTCATCCCTGTTTAATGTAAATCTTCTTCTCAAGTTCTTCATCCCTACCCTGTCCTTGTTTACACCCCTTATATCAAAGGAGTCATTTGGTATTTGTTTTTTAAAGATTGACTCGCTTCACTTAGCATAATCTGCTCTAATGCCATCCATTTCCCTCCAAATTCTATGATTTTGTCATTTTTTAATGCAGAGTAATACTCCATAGTGTATAAATGCCACATTTTTTTTTATCCATTGATCTATTGAAGGGCATCTAGGCTGGTTCCACAGTCTTGCTATCGTGAATTGAGCTGCTATGAACATCGATGTAGCAGTGTCCCTGTAGCATGCTCTTGTTAGGGCTTTAGGGAATAGACCGAGAAGGGGAATAGCTGGGTCAAATGGTGGTTCCATTCCCAGCTTTCCGAGAAATCTCCATACTGCTTTCCAAATTGGCTGCACCAATTTGCAGTCCCACCAGCAATGAACAAGAGTGCCCTTTTCCCCACATCCTCTCCAGCACTTATTGTTGTTTGACTTCCTAATGGCTGCCAGTCTTACTGGAGTGAGATGGTATCTTAGGGTAGTTTTGATTTGCATTTCTCTGACTGCTAGCGATGGTGAGCATTTTTTCATGTACTTGTTGATTGATTGTATGTCCTCCTCTGAGAAGTGTCTGTTCAGGTCCTTGGCCCATTTATTGATTGGGTTATTTGTTATCTTATTGTCTAATTTTTTGAGTTCTTTGTATATTCTGGTTATTAGGGCTCTATCTGAAGTGTGTGGAGTAAAGATTTGTTCCCAGGATGTAGGCTCCCTATTTATCTCTCTTATTGTTTCTTTTGCTGAGCAAAAACTTTTTAGTTTGAGTAAGTCCCATTTGTTGATTCTATTTGTTAACTCTAGCGCTATGGGTGTCCTATTGAGGAATTTGGAGCCCGATCCCACAGCGTGTAGATCATAACCAACTTTTTCTTCTATCAGATGCTGTGTCTCTGATTTAATATCAAGCTCCTTGATCCATTTTGAGTTAACTTTTGTGCACAGCGAGAGATAGGGATTCAGATTCATTTTGGTGCAAATGGATTTCCAGTTTTCCCAGCACCATTTGTTGAAGATGCTATCCTTCCTCCATTGCATGCTTTTAGCCCCTTTATCAAATATAAGATAGTTGTAGTTTTGTGGATTGGTTACTGTGTCCTCTATTCTGTACCATTGGTCCACCCGCCTGTTTTGGTACCAGTACCATGCTGTTTTTGTTACTATTGCTCTGTAGTATAGTTTGAAGTCTGGTATCGCTATACCGCCTGATTCACACTTCCTGCTTAGTATTGTTTTTGCTTTTCTGGGTCTTTTATTATTCCATATGAATTTCATGATTCTTTTATCTATTTCTACAAGATATGCTGTTGGGATTTTGATTGGCATTGCATTGAACTTATAGAGAACTTTTGGTAATATCGCCATTTTGATGATGTTAGTTCTGCCTATCCATGAGCAGGGTATGTTTTTCCATCTTCTAAGGTCTTCTTCTATGTCTTTCTTTAGGGTTCTGTAATTTTCATTGTATAAATCTTTCACCTCTTTTGTTAGGTTGATTCCCAAGTATTTTATTTTTTGGGGGGATATTGTGAATGGAGTAGTTGTCCTCATTTCTGTTTCAGAGGATTTGTCGCTGATATACAGGAATGCCTTTGATTTATGCGTGTTGATCTTATATCCTGCCACTTTGCTGAATTCATTTATTAGCTCTAATAGCTTCTTTGTAGACCCTTTTGGGTCTGCTAGGTATAGAATCATATCATCTGCAAATAGTGATAATTTAAGTTCTTCTTTTCCTATTTTTATGCCTTTAATTTCTTTTGACTGTCTAATTGCTCTGGCCAGTGTTTCGAGGACTATGTTGAACAGAAGTGGTGAGAGAGGGCATCCCTGACTTGTACCAGATCTTAGAGGGAATGCCTTCAATTTTTCTCCATTCAGAATGATGCTGGCCTGTGGCTTATCATAGATTGCTTTTACAATGTTGAGGTATGATCCTATTATCCCTAATTTTTCTAGCGTTTTGAACATAAAGGGATGCTGTACTTTGTCGAATGCTTTTTCTGCATCTATTGAGATGATCATATGGTTCTTATTTTTAAGTCTATTGATGTGGTGAATAACATTTATTGATTTCCGTATATTAAACCAGCCTTGCATCCCAGGGATGAATCCTACTTGATCATGATGTAGAATTTTTTTGATATGTATTTGAATCCGATTTGCCAGAATTTTATTGAGGATTTTTGCGTCAAGGTTCATTAGAGATATTGGTCTGTAGTTTTCCTTCTTTGATGTGTCTTTGTCTGGTTTCGGAATCAGGGTGATGTTGGCCTCGTAGAATGAATTTGGAAGTTCTCCCTCTTTTTCTATTTCCTGAAATAGCTTGAAAAGTATTGGTGTTAGTTCCTCTTTAAAGGTTTTGTAAAACTCTGCTGTATACCCATCCGGTCCTGGGCTTTTCTTAGTTGGTAGTCTTTTGATGGTTTCTTCTATTTCCTCTATTGTTATTGGTCTGTTTAGGTTGTCTATATCCTCCTGGCTCAATCTGGGCAGATCATAGGACTCAAGGAATTTATCTATGCCTTCACTATCTTCTATTTTATTGGAGTATAAGGATTCAAAGTAATTTCTGATTATCTTCTGTATTTCTGAAGTGTCTGTTGTGATATTGCCTTTTTCATCCCGTATGCTAGTAATTTGGGTTCTCTCTCTTCTTCTCTTCGTTAGCATGGCTAAGGGTCTGTCAATTTTATTTATTTTTTCAAAGAACCAGCTTTTAGTTTTGTCAATTTTTTCAATTGTTTCTTTTGTTTCAATTTCATTAATTTCAGCTATGATTTTAATTATTTCTTGCCTTCTACTTCTTTTGCTGTTGTTTTGCTCTTCTTTTTCTAGGATTTTGAGATGAAGTATGAGATCATTTATTTGTTGGTTTTTTTCTTTTTTTGAGGAATGCACTCCAAGCAATGAATTTTCCTCTTAGAACTGCTTTCAATGTGTCCCATAGATTCCGATATGTTGTGTCTGTGTTTTCATTTTACTCTAGGAATTTTTTAATTTCCTCCTTGATGTCTTCTAAAACCCATTGATCACTCAGCAACCTATTGTTCATTCTCCAGGTGATGCTTGCTCTTTCCTTTCTTCTTTTATCATTGATTTTCAGTTTCATTCCATTATGATCAGATAAGATGCATGGTATTATCTCTACCCCTTTGTATTGTCTAAGAGTTGCCCTGTGACATAGTATATGGTCTATTTTTGAGAAGGTTCCATGTGCTGCTGAGAAAAAAGTGTAGCTACTTGATGTTGGGTGGTATAGTCTATATATGTCAATTAAGTCTAGGTTGTTAATTGTGTTATTGAGTTCTATAGTTTCCTTATTTAACTTTTGTTTGGAAGATCTGTCCAGTGGTGAGAGAGGTGTGTTGAAGTCTCCCATGATTATTGTATGTTGGTCTATTAGACTCTTGAACTTGAGAAGAGTTTGCTTGATGAACACAGCTGCACCATTATTTGGGGCATATATATTTATGATTGTTATGTCTTGTTGGTGTATGGTTCCCTTGAGCAGTATGAAGTGTCCTTCTATATCCCTTTTGATTAGCTTTGGCTTGAAATCTATTTTATTAGATATGAGTATGGACACTCCTGCTTGTTTCCGCGGTCCATATGAGTGATATGATTTTTCCCAACCTTTCACCTTCAGTCTATGTATATCTTTTCCTATCAAATGCGTCTCCTGTAGACAGCATATTGTTGGGTCTTGTTTTTTGATCCATTCTACTAGCCTGTGTCTCTTAATTGGTGAGTTTAAGCCATTAACATTTAGGGTTATTATTGAGATATGGTTTGTTCTTCTATCCATATTTGTTTATTGATGTTACTAAACCTGATTTGTTATCCTCTTTGACTACTTTCCCCCCTTTACTGTCCTACCTCCCATTGTTGGTTTTCAATGTTATTTTCCATTTCCTCTTCCTGTAATGTTTTGCCAAGGATTTTTTGAAGAGATGGTTTTCTAGCTGCGAATTCTTTTAACTTTTGTTTATTGTGGAAGGTTTTAATTTCATCTTCTAACCTGAAGCTTAATTTCGCCGGATACACGATTCTTGGTTGGAGCCCATTGTCTTTCAGTGTTTGAAATATGTTATTCCAGGATCTTCTAGCTTTCAGAGTCTGTGTTGAGAGATCAGCTGTTATCCTGATTGGTTTACCCCTAAATGTAATCTGCTTTCTTTCTCTTGCAGCTTTTAAAATTCTCTCCTTATTCTGTATGTTGGACATCTTCATTATAATGTGTCTAGGTGTGGATCTCTTATGATTTTGCACATTCGGCGTCCTGTAGGCTTCTAGGATTTGGGATTCTGTCTCAATCTTCAATTCTGGGAAGTTTTCTCATATTATTTCACTGAATAGACTGTTTATTCCTTTGGAATGGAGCTCTGTGCCTTCCTGTATCCCAATGACTCTTAAATTTGGTCTTTTGATATTGTCCCATAATTCTTGGATGTTCTGCTCATGGTTTCTTAGCAGACTTGCTGAGCTGTCTATGTTCTTTTCCAGTTGAAATACTTTGTCTTCATTGTCTGATGTTCTCTCTTCTAAGTGATCTACTCTGCTGGTAGTATTCTCAATTGAGTTTTTAAGTTGGTTTATTGTTTCCTGCATTTCTAGAATTTCAATTTGTTTGTTTTTTATTACCTCTATCTCCCTGTGAAATTGATCTTTTACTTCCTGGATTTGTTTGTCAATGTGATCTTTCATTGTCTGATTTTGCTGTCTCATGTCTTCCTTGAGACTCCAGATCATCTGAAGCATATATATCCTGAACTCTTTATCTGATATTCCATCTGTTGCAGCTATTACCTCTTCTAAAGTTGAGTTGACCTGCATTGCTTGTGGTCCTTTCTTTCCTTGTCTTTTCATACTGCTCGCGTTTCTTTCTGCTTGGTGCAACTGTTGTGTTTTGAAATTTACCCCCTATTTATTTATGTTGCTCTTGTATACTTGAAAAGTCTCCCTTGCAGGTGCGGGCGGCGGCTGTGCCCCTACTCCAATTGGGGTGACGTGTCTACCACGCTGGCGGCTCTCTGGGCCTGTTCCAGGAGTGGAAGGCGGCTCTGCTCTGTCCCTATTCCAATTGGGGTGTCGTGACTACAATGCTGGCAGGTCGCTGGGCTTGTTCCGGGCGTGGGCGGTGGGCTTGGCTGGCGGGATTCCACCTAATGGCAGTCCCTAACCTCCCTGCTTGCTAATTAATGGCTTCTCTGAGGCGCCACGCCTTCTGTAGCTGCGGGGCAGGCCGCGCGAATCAGTTGGCCTGGATCTCCGGGGTCCTGCTGCTGGCTGTTTTGATGTTGCAAGCTGTTGGAGAGTGGTGGTGTATTCTTCAGCTTTCCCGGATGGTGGCCGCTGACTGCCTGGATGGAGTGTCCGCTGTTTTGATGTTGCACTCTGAAGGAGAGTGGCGGTGTGTCCTTCAGCTTTCCCGGATGGTGGCCGCTGACTGCCTCGGTGGAGTGTCCACTGTGGGGGATGGGACTGTACCGCTTCCTTCCCCTTCTGAGATCCCGTGCTCGGCCCAAGGGTCCGTGTGGGCTTGGCTGGTGGGATTCCACCTAATGGCCTTCCCTAACCTCCCTGCTTGCCAATTAATGGCTTCACTGAGGCGCCACGCCTTCTGTAGCCGCAGGGCAGGCCACGCGAATCAGTTGGCCTGGATCTCCGGGGCCCTGCTGCAGGCTGCTGGGATCCCTGGCACTCTATCACTTTGATTTTTTCTGCTTGCCCCTCCCCCAGCGCTGGCTAGCCAGGTTTCGTTTTGGCTGCTACTGGGAGGAGGGGTTGGAGGTCAGGTGTCTCTGGTTTCCCCCTAGTCTTTATGGAGGCTCAGCTTGATACTCCCTCTCCCGGCAAGCCTAGGAGAGATTTTATGCAAATTTCCGCTGTCTGGGGGGTGAGCTGAATGACACCGACCTGTTTTGATGTTGCACTCTGAAGGCGAGTGGCGGTGTATCCTTCAGCTTTCCCGGATGGTGGCCGCTGACTGCCTCGGTGGAGTGTCCGCTGTGGGGGATGGGACTGTACCGCTTCCTTCCCCTTCTGAGATCCCGTGCTCGGCCCAAGGGTCCGTGTGGGCTTGGCTGGTGGGATTCCACCTAATGGCCTTCCCTAACCTCCCTGCTTGCCAATTAATGGCTTCACTGAGGCACCACGCCTTCTGTAGCCGCAGGGCAGGCCACGTGAATCAGTTGGCCTGGATCTCCGGGGCCCTGCTGCAGGCTGCTGGGATCCCTGGCACTCTATCACTTTGATTTTTTCTGCTTGCCCCTCCCCCAGCGCTGGCTAGCCAGGTTTCGTTTTGGCTGCTACTGGGAGGAGGGGTTGGAGGTCAGGTGTCTCTGGTTTCCCCCTAGTCTTTATGGAGGCTCAGCTTGATACTCCCTCTCCCGGCAAGCCTAGGAGAGATTTTATGCGAATTCCCGCTGTCTGGGGGGTGAGCTGAATGACACCGACCTGTTTTGATGTTGCACTCTGAAGGAGAGTGGCGGTGTATCCTTCAGCTTTCCCGGATGGTGGCCGCTGACTGCCTCGGTGGAGTGTCCGCTGTGGGGGATGGGACTGTACCGCTTCCTTCCCCTTCTGAGAACCCGTGCTCGGCCCAAGGGTCCGTGTGCTGCTTCCCTTCTCTCTGACTCTATTTGGATTGGTTTTGAGACAGAAAAGGACTTACATCAATTATTTCTTAAACTTCCAGATATATAGAAACTAATCCAAATGAGTTTCATGTTTATACAATTTAACAAGCATGTAGCAAATAAGAGTAGGATAATATTATAATTAATAATATATAATATAATATTATAATTAATAATAATATATAATATTATTGGCTTTGTAAAACAATGACAGTTCCTCTGGGATACAGGCTCCTGATTAAATTGCTCACATAATTTTAAGAGACCATACCATTGGATTAAAGCAGGAATTTTCTAGAATTCCAACTGAAAAATAGTAGATTCTTCAAATTGTCAAACCAAAATCAAGGAAAGCAATCATTAAATTACATGTAAAAATCATGTACCATGATTTTTCATAGGTTTTGGGGGAAGTTATTATTGGTTCTTTATTGTTTTATTTTCTGGATATAAGGAACCTCTTTTCTTTTACCTCGTCTGTCTGTAATTTGTAGCAATTAGTAGATTATACTTCAGAGACTGGAAATAAAACACTTATTTTTTCTTCTTGCTGATGCCTCTAGAATTCATGAACTCTTATTGAGTCTTCAAATTTTCATGGAAATATATTTATGCACATAATTTCAGTAAGAGTCTTTGTAAGAAAACGTAATTGTTAAAAGAATGGTTATATAACCAAGAATCTGATTGCAATGTCATATTTGAGAATGATAATTCATAGAATCAGATATGACCAGGCAGCTTTATAGAACTAAGGTTGACTTTTGAATCCAATACTTACAAACCACTACTGAGAAAACCAGCCTTGTACTTCACATACAGGGTTCCCAGACTAATGGGTAAGTAAATAAGATCACTTCTTAGTAGGCTTAGTAAACTTAGCACATTTGGGGATTTCAAGAAGAGGATTGAGGGACAATTTCATTCAAATGTATGAACACCATAGGTAAAGTCTGCCTCCTTCGTCTTTAGAGATTTTTTTAAAGTCTACTCGGAGAACCCTTATGAAAAATTTCATCAAAGTCAACTTTTAAATGATCTACATATTCAATTACCATTCTTCTGGCACTTCTGTAAATATTCAGGTCAAGTCTAATAATATCACATTTAAGTTGTGAAAATAACGTTACTTGGTTATTCTTAATTTAAAAAAGTGGTATAACAGTAGGGAGAAATGGCCACATTTCAACAGAAAACTGTAGCACACTTTTGTAGGTACTAGATTTAGTCCTGTCCATTGTCTTTGACCTATTTTTCACTCCTTGCTAAACCCCATTTTACTTTCACTTTGTAATCTACCATAAATTGGACCGCATCCTGCTGTCCTGTATATTTTATCAGTCCTTGATAAATTCTCGATTCTTCTGATTACCTTCAGTATCAGGCTACAGCATTCCCAATTAACATTTCCATTTTGTCTCTTGCCATAGTGTCACTGAGAGTTAAAACCTGACTGTCCAGGAGTTTATTTGGCACCAGGCATTGTCTTGTGGCTGACTTTTCCTTCAATAGCTGAAGAAGGCTTTGAAGCTGAAGCTGGAGAAATTCTTATAAGCACCATGGAATTCAACAGCACAATGGAGAGGGCAGAGTTGGTGCCCAAGGACATGGAGGCTGCTCAGGACTCTCCCCAGACACTTGCCTCTTCCACTCTGGCTCCAGGAAGTAAGGACTGCTCTGCTCAGGACTCTCCCCAGACACTTGCCTCTTCCACTCTGGCTCCAGGAAGTAAGGACTGCTCTGTCACCCACATGTATGACATCACCAAAGACATCCAAAATTACAACTACAAAATCTAAGTGATTGTCACTGCTGTCCTCACTCTCAGACTTAAAGATGCTTCAAATCTAATGCTCAGATTTTTTTTAATTTACTTTTTTATTATTCTCACTTTTTTTAGGTTCTGGAGATGGAATCCAGGGTTGCTCTACCTCAACCTCTGAGCTAAATCTCCAGCTCTTTTCATTTTATTTTTGAGATGAGACCTCTCTAAGTTGCTGAGGCTGGTCTCCAATTTGCCACCCTCCTGCCTCGGCCTCATGAGTCGCTGGCTGGGATTACAACAGAGCCTTCTTCTCTGCTAGATCTTGCCCTCACCTACTCTGCCTTCTGCCTTGCTACCCTATGTTAGTAAGAAACTGTGAAGTCAGTTAATAAAAATCCCCCCCCACCATTGGTAATCTGCTCAAGTTCCTCATCTCACACTTTTCATGTCTAAGTCTTTGATCTGCCTTTAGCAAGAAACAAGTTAGGTCAGGTTATCAGAAGTCCTCCTGCCCTGAATGGGTCCTCTTAGTGATTTCCATCCACTGACCCCCTCACTCTCCTCCTTGGATATAAATCCCCAGCTAACTTCATTTCATTCATACTAGATCCTACTCTGCCTCTACTGCAATACTCCTATGACAACAGTGTTGAATGAAGTCTCCCTGCCACTTAAACAAATGTTAGATCTATTTTTTTACAAAGGCAAGCCCTCCTTAACAAGAAAAGTTGACCAATGACCTGAGAAGAAATAAATAATAATAACAGAATGCATGTTTTAAGTAAACCACCAAAGAGTCAAATCTTCATCATCTGATGATGATGTGTTTATACCATGTACAAAATTACCTGGCCCAGAGTAAATGTTGAAAAGGTGTTTGTTATTTTTATTCTTGTCATACTCCTACCCAGTAAGGGTTTAGATATCCAATATGACATTTGACAAGGGTTATTTTTGTTTTTTATTTAAAATATTGCTCAACAAATCCCGAGTGGATTGGATTAACACTAGGGTTAGCTCAATTGGATTGAGTTAGGATATGAAATAGATTGTTTCATTTTGTTTTAGTTTTTATTGGAGGACTCTTAGAACCCCTATAGTAAAAGAAATTTTCATGGTAACTCAATGATGTGGTTACTACCATAAACACCTTGAAAAGTAACTCAAGATAATTCCTCCCACTTATCCTCTATGATTGTTCTTGCTGAATTTCAGGTGTGTTCCAAAAATCACCAATAACTCTTTATACTTCTATTGGAACCACTACTTCAGGGCTTGGCCAAGGGAAATGTATTTTGGGAAAGTTTTTGAGTTCAACTAGTAGAAACACAATTTCCCTTTTTCAGTAAGTATTTTCACAAATAAAACTAAGTTTCAGAAAAGAATGTTTGGAACAAGTCATTTTATTAAGATCATGGTCTTTTAAAATGTTTCAGAGAACATTTTAGCTTTTGGTAATTTTGCTTGATTTTCTGATGAGAGATCCAGTTTGCAAATTTTGAAATGCCTATTAATTATAGGTGCAAAGAAAATTTGCCACATAATTACCACTGACCATGAAATTACTTAACTCACACAAATAGGCACCTTTTATTTATCTCCCTGGCTTCGACATTATTGTTACATAGTGCTATGAGTACAAACATCTGAAGGTCAAGAAAAAAAATTGTCTCTATCCTCAAGTCACCCAGGACATCATGTAAGGTTCTATAGTAGCATCTACCTACCTACCCTGTAAGAGAAAAAAAGGAAACAGGAGTATCAGGCTTCTTTCATTACTAAATTCTGTTGCTTGAATAGCCCCAGGGACATGCTCAGATATGCAGAGAGGTACTTGCAACACACTGGGTACCTTTTTTGAGCAGAAATAAAGCTCTTTTTTCCGAAGTCCTGCTTATACTATTCTCATGGGACTTTTGACAAAAGAAAGAAATTTGTTTCAATATTTAAAATTCTTCATGTGACCAGCCTCACAAGTTTGTATAGGAGGCACCATATTTTATGACTCCTATTACAGTGTAGAGATGCACTCTATCCTGTGTTGAAGCACCGATTAGCTTTTCTTTGCTATTTTCCAACAGGATGCTAATACCTCGGATGGCAAAATCACCTTTCCTTTATCTTTTTATTACCCACACTGTCAAGGGTTGAGGCATTGTGACCAGAAGCATTCAACAAATTGTGTGTGTATGTAATTTAGTTGATTATTGTTCATCTTGAAGACCCAGACATTGTTTATTTGGGTGGGGGCAGGGGAATAAGTTTTAATGACTTAAAATCTTTAGATAAAAAAGTAAGCCATTCTACTATCCTAATCACCATGGATCTGAGAACAGTTTCACAGAGATGACTTTAATATAATTAAGGACAAGAAATAATTGTTTCCTCAGTCCAAATGCCAACATTCTGCAAATTATGTCACAAAACTCACCATAGACACATGCTTTTTTCTGAGAGCAATTTAAAGGAGGAAGAATACCATTCAGTTTCTATAATGAAAGTGGGTAGAATTTGTCCTTAAAAGTCATGCTGAAATTGTTTTTAAGGTTTGCATGGCTGTAATTATCCTGGGGCTGAATGTAGTAAATGCAGTCTATAAAAAAAGGAAATAAAATTAGCTTCACTCTTTAAATGATTGTGCCTTCTGACTATGGGGGAAGACATTATTTTTAAAAATTACATTTCTCTTTGGATTGCTGAACAGAATAGCTCACTGGAAGGACTTCTGTGAAAAAGAAATATGGAAATCTTTTCTATTAAATAAAATAGAAGTTTTGAGAATAGCTGGATGTGAAAGCACACACTGTAATCCCAGTGACTCGGAGACTGAGGCAGGAGGATCAGAAGTTCAAGGTCCAACACAGGAATTTAGTGAAATCTGTCAATAAATAAAATTTGAAAAGGGCTATGGATGGAGCCTCATGCTAGAGTTCCCCTGGGTTTAATCCTCAGTATTACACACACACACATTCACATATATACACACACACAGTATTGAAAATAAACAATTCACTTGATATTTAAGTATTAATCAGAGAAGAATTGATACATATTTTCTAAAGTGCTCTCTGAAATACTTACGATTGAACCCATAACCAATTTATTTTCTTTGACTAAGGTTTCATGTACCATAAACAACCGGGAATAAAGCTCACCCTTATACTACAAACACTGTGATAGAAACCACACAGAGTCTTCTGAGCTAGCTACAGAGACTTCCAGTTCCCAGTCTCTACATTCATGAGGGTGATCAACCCAGACCCACCCCAAATTGGTCTGTCTACTTGTGAGGGTGTGCTATCACAGTCAAAAAACGGGCTAAGTCATAGATACTTATCCGAAAAAGGAAGACTGTCTCCTCTGAAATACAGAAACCATAATATAAGCAATGGATTAAGGTGAACCAGTTCTATGTAACCCAAAGATCTTGAGAATATCTTTACATGCTGATGAAATGGCAGAATTATTGGTGCAAAAATGATAGAGTGGGAGGAATGTTTAATTTTATTTTATCTATTTGCATATGCAGCTAATATAGTGATATTCTCCTTCACTACATAATCTTGACTTCCTTACCATGAATTTGTCCTTGAGGTAAAGTGTACCAATTCAGTAGTACACAAAGAGTTTAAAATATGCCATGACAGGACAAAGAGTCTAAAATCTATCACCCAAGGCAATTTAGCATACACCTTTAGTTTTAGTTTTCCCACCCACCCAACTCCTATAGAGTAATGTATCCAAATATTCTCTTAAAGGAAATAATTTAATAGCTTTTATTAAATCACGACTCTAAAGGAGACACTGTTGAAACAAAGAAAATGAGATTATCTTTATGTGATAGCTGCTTAAAGTCTCATAGTGTACCCATGTAAGGAAAACAAATAATGAGAGCTTAGAAAACTTTTATAAATAGAGGCACACATAAGAAAATGGCCAATTCTTGGTTGAAAATTAATAGTATCACCTGCCCAAGATACTATGGTATTACAAAACAAAAACATTAAAATAATTACAAGCTCAAAAAGAGGGGGAAGGATAGTCATGAAAGGCAATAATTTACTTTTTCAGCTTAAAATAATCCACAGTTCCCTATTGCTTTTAAGATAAATTTCAGTCTCTATCAACAAGATCTTTGAACTCCATGATTAATTATATATATATATATATATATATATATATATATATATATATATATATAGAGAGAGAGAGAGAGAGAGAGAGAATATGAATACCAGGGATTGAGGGGCTCTTAAGCACTGAGCCACAATGCCAGCCTTTTTTTTTAGTTTTTGAGACATGGTCTTTCTAACTTGCATAGGGCCTCACTAATGTGTTTAGGCTTACTTTGAACTTGTGATCCTCCTACCTCAACCTCACT
This sequence comes from Urocitellus parryii, assembly GCF_045843805.1. Classification (NCBI taxonomy): domain Eukaryota; kingdom Metazoa; phylum Chordata; class Mammalia; order Rodentia; family Sciuridae; genus Urocitellus; species Urocitellus parryii. The sequence goes on along the minus strand of NW_027554101.1, from coordinate 1,536,034 downwards.
AATGTGTTTAGGCTTACTTTGAACTTGTGATCCTCCTACCTCAACCTCCCAAATCACTGGGATTTCAGGCATTCACTACTGTGCCTGGCTCATGATTTGATTTCTGATTATTTGTCCTGTATTATCACTGAATTTTACCCATTAGATCTTTAGACTATGCATTTAAAATTATTTATTATGTTTCTACCATAAAGCAGACAATTTTGTTAGGCCCTAAGAATGCAGTTATGAATCAGAGAGACTTACTAACTGCTAGTGGGGTGGAAAAATAAGTAAATTAATTAATACCCCAATTGAATTATGGCATATAGTAGGAGCAGTGAAATAAATAAAACATGTGAGATAATGCAATAATTAAGTAGGAGTTAGTCCAGGGGTGGATAGGGATCACTGATGTAGTGACAGTTTAGCAGAGATCTGAATTTTAAGATCCAACTTACATTGCCCAAAGACTAGAAAGATTTTTCTAGGTTTAGGGAGCCATTAATGCAAAGGTTATGGAATGAAAGTAGTTTATTATACTCAGTAACAGAATACTATCATGTCAGGAAGGAGTGAGGGAGGAGCTCAATGACACAGGACTTTGTAAGCTCCTGTTAAGATTCAAGGTGCAATAGAATCCATTGTGCTCCCCTTTCCAATCAAGCATTTCCACATAAGGTCTCCTCTGCCTGATTTACTGTTCTTCCTTCTTCACCTGCCCAATTGTTCATAATTAATATAGAAACCAAGTCTGAATTCACTTTTGCAATTTCATGGCTGGCCTATATCAGGTGTTAGATGATTTTTGAAAAATTACAGAAATATGGAGACCATCGTTTTTCCCAATAAAATTTTTCATAGGTTGTGGAATACTATCTCCTCCCTTTCAATGACAAGAGCAAATAAAAATACAATCCTGATTAAATAGAACTCACCTTCTCAAGTTCAAGAAGGAGTCCTCCTACCTCCTTTGAAGAATATTTAAAATGCACTATACCTAAGTTTTTACAATTCTGCACTAAGAATATTAATATTCACATTTTACTCTTGATTTATCCCATTCCTTATAAAATACATATAATATATATAAAGCAATTGTACACATAAAATCTTATGAATAAACATCTATATTCAGTTTGAAATATATATTCAGTTTCATATGAGTATATGTATATACGTGTGTGTGTGTGTGTGTGTGTGTGTGTGTGTGAATTTCATCTCATAGTATGGAAAAAAAATGTATCATTTTGGCTTAGGTTACCAAAGAGATTGAAGGAACACACTGAGGAAGATACAGACCCAGGAAAATCTCAGTGTCTCTCTTCTTTCTCAAGACAGCTGTCTTTTAGACTTTAATGGGATCATTGATACATGGAGTAGTCTATTGGTTTCATGATGTCAGAGTTTTTAATACTTCCTTGCTATGGCAATGTGTCTATCTCTGCTGTCATTGTCAAGGATATGCCTAACACATTCCCTGAAGAGTTTCTCAGTTAAAACCTGAGTCTTTTCACAGAGCTCATTTCCAATAGCAATTTGGAGAGTGGAATATCCTCCTTTCCTTGCAAACAACTCCAGTTGTGAAAATGAAAAAAAAAAAAAGAATTGGTTGCCATGACTAATGACTAATTTGGGAAATTTTGACAAGGACATAATTTCAACTGGTGATTCTCAGCACTGAGATAATTTCATACTTTGTGAGAACCAGTTGGTGAAACCTTAATTCAAACCTAAACTTTATTTTTATAGGAATTCACTCAAATTGAATTGACATAGGCTAATGGTTTTTTAACAAAGCAATCAAGACTGTAAGCCCCTAGGGAGAAAATTTAAAGCTCCAATGTTTTGTTACATGATATTTAGGTAATATCAGAAAGACTTTAACAGTTACCAATATAGATAAAATATAATTCAATCTTATTCACGTGAATTTCGAAGAAAGATATTTATGTACTTACTTAATAATAATAGTGTCCTTTAAGTACCTTCTGTCTCATAGTACTACATGCAGAACACATACTTGACTTAACTTATTGATTTTACTAATATTTTAACATTTGGATTTGCCACATTTAAGACATTCTTTTTTGAAATTCTTGAATATGTAATGGACGGATCTCTTTATAGAATTTGACATTAAAAAGCAATGCTGAATTTCATACCAATTCTCTACTTTAAAAGAATTCTCAGGATCTCGCACATGATAGGCAAAGGCTCTACCACTGAGTCACACCCGGTCCTAAAAAATTGATCTAGCTAATATAATGCTTCTTTTATTTGTGGTTACTATTCATCAGTGATAAACACATCTTTTTAAATTCAGCAAGGATTTTGAGGAACTTAAAAAAGAAGTATGTGCCCATAATGAAATTCATTTTCTGTACTCTACAAAAAAAAATTTGAGAAAAAAACTGTTCTACCCAACTAAGTGAATATTGGAAGATCAGTCTGCAAAGGAACAGACAAAATAGGTAAACTGTTTCTGTAAGGGACAAGATAGAATTTCAATATCTATGAGTCATATATTCTCCATTACAACTACTCACATTACTGTTACCATTCAAAAGCAGCCACAGATAATATGCAAAGAAGAGGAACTATGTCTGTCTTCTAATAAGACTTTATTCAAAAAGAATGCCATGAGCTAAATTTGACCCAGGGGCCATAGATTCCCAAATTCTTCCTGTAGGAATAAGAGAAAAGTTTATTTCAAATATAATTTTAAGATAATTATTTTATCAATATATATTGGAAGTATAAGTTTTATTCAAGCTTCAAGTGGACCATAGGTAATTACATAATTTTATATGTTTTATGTATACATGTGTATATACATATAATTATGTAACTATTTGTGGATCTTTAAAAGCTTAAATTAGCATATATAAGATATATATATATATATATATATATATATATACATTGACACAGAACTAAATAATTATATATGCATCATATGTATGTATACATTTGCATATATGCACACATGAATGCAGGTGTTAAATAAATTAGTATTACTTCATAACTATTTATGTTAACTCTCAATAGAAGCATTGCTTTAATAGTATTATAAACTTGATAATTTATATTTTTCTTTATGTACAATGGCAGATATAGACAGGCAAGTCCCAAACATTCCACTTCGCCAGTCTTTCAGCTCCCTTCATGCCTCTCAACTCTCAGCTGGTCACGTTGCCAGCTATCAACTCTCTGAACCACAGCTATCTTTTCTCACCTTGTGTTCTGAAGTCCCATCTCTGTTGTGTCCTGCAAGCATTCCTTCCAATCTCCATTCCATCTCCAGAAGATCTCTGACTAGTGGATGTCTAGTGGATGACTAGTGGATGACTAGTGGATGACTCTTGTTCTATTTTTTTATAGCTTCCAACACTTTAGGCATAAAGCCTAAAGATAAGGTAGCTTGCCAGTTCTTGGCTTGCTCTTGGCTGTACGCTTTGGCACAATGTCCCCTTCCTTCCATTTTATCATGTATTTTTGCCTTAAAGACATTTGCAGGTACTATTCCCTTTACCTGGAATTCATTGATTAACCCTTGTCTCCTCATCAGTTTCCATGAGGGATGATAACATATATTTGAGCACCTAACCCAGATTAATCACAGGGTGGTTACTAACATAATGGTGTTCACAAGTATATAGCAGGAAGGAAGGAAAGAAGGAAGGAACGAGAAGGAATGAACAAATGAATTATAGCCTAGTGTCTATTTTTAGATGTTTGATGAACATACATCAGACTCCAGTGATAAAAATGTGGCAAAACCAGTCATATTACCCCTATTAATGGTGAACTGTGTGCATATCTGCTTTCTACTCTATAACTCCCAAGGGCATTCCTCTCTGCTGATGTAGTGTGTCAGTCAGCTTTCATTAAATGCAATGGATCACTTTTTCTTTTGTCAAATCAGTAGTACTAATTATCAAGAATGAGTTTTCATTCCCCTTAAAGCATTCCTAATCTGAGACCCCAGGAAGAATTTCAGAATAATGGAGAGCTGGAAACATTCCCAGGTCTTAGATTCAACCTGCTGACAGCTTATGGTTATAAACTATTCAGGGGAGCAAAGCTGTTAGATCAATTTGTCTTGTGGAAGTTCTAAGAGAGTTTGCTCAGGCACACTTTCTTTCTGATATGTTCAGCAGTCTAGAGTGCTTTTGCTGAGCTGTCGGGAAGACTTGATTTTCCAGCTGTTAAAACAGATGTCATGTTCAACCCTAAGGGATCAAAGCAATTGCTAAAGTTTTTTTTTTCCCTGTATGTATAGAATTTTCAAAATGTTTGAAACTTTGTCCTATGAAAACTGGTCTTCATCATTCAATATTGCTGCATATCACCCTATTTGTTTTTGAGCTGTATGGGTACTCCCGAGGGGGCCTGTGGAGTGAAGGTAGAACAGTCATAAATAAACTTGAAATAGACTTTTTAGGGAAGAACATTATTTCTAGACTTAGTAGGCTCCAGAGTATTTTTACTCAAAAATTTAGCTAAGTAACCCAGGATTTAAAACCCTGTCGGTAGGAAATTAGAAAGATATTAATGTGTATCAGAAGCTGAATACATCTTCAAATGTCCATGAATGTCTGAATGTAAACAATCATATTGTGAATTCAATATCGTTGATTAGAAAGCAAAGTCCATTCAATAGTTTTAATGGTTTTTCATGGTATTGTTATGGTAAAGAGAGGAAATTAATTCAAACATGTCATGTGTGTAATATCATGCATTCAGAAGACTTTTTGAAAGAAACAGATAATTTCATCAAATACATCATTTTGCACATAAGGAAACAAAAAAGCAAATTTTTCTGGGGATGTGACTTAACAGTATGTGCAAGGCTCTGGATTTGATCTCTAGCACCTTAAATTAATAATTAAAAATGTTGAATAACTGCTTGCTATTGCAGAAATAGTTAATAGCAGAGCTAAAAAGACCATTCACATATTCTGAATGGTATTCAAAAACACTTTCCATTACATCACACCACAGATAGCTGTATGTTTTTAAAAAAAAATACTTTCAATTTTATCTGTCACTCCTCAAATAATATTCTTAGTTTAATTAAGATATATGATGAATTATTTCCCAGCAAAGCTTTAAAATTTGCAACTCTAAATTTCATGCAAATAAGACTTTTTCCCTCTTGTCTTAAGATACTGAATAAGATTCACACATCAACTTACACTAATTAGATGCATTTGACAGCCAAAGGAAGAGAAGCTTTCAAGAAATTAAAAAAAAAAAAACAAGAAAAAGAATTCTACATATTTCAACAATATCCTTGCATTATTTTCAGAGGGAAGAATTTTTATGCTAAACTCAAAAGTGAATGAATTGAAAAATAAAAGCCCTGGCACTATCTTCTCTACTAATATTTTATCTTCAAATATAGTTTTAGCTATCCTGCTCTCCCCAAGTTAGGGCAGGATACTTAGGGTAAACCCCAGAATAGCTCCTAAAGTCCCAAATCCCTTTAATTACATGCAAAAAAAAGCAAACATATGTTTTCCACTTTAGATGATTTCTGCAAGGACATAATGACATCAATGTATGCCAGTAAGTTTCATCACCATGTTAGAGGAAAAGTTAATGTAAGGTGAAGTGATTGACAGAATCCTCAGAGTAGCTACAATTTTTCCATTTTTGCTATTATCAGAAATAGGCCATAGGATGCTTATTTATCACCTAATGCTTCTCCAATGAAGCAGTTGAAGAAGTTCTTTGACTTGAGATGAAACATTTCACATTTTCTTATGCAATCATGCAGTTGTATATTGATGGAAATCCAGAGTAAAAGGAGTCATCTAAAGACAGGACATTACTTTATAGGATCTCTCGGGACCAGAATTCAGATACCAAAAGGCATTCAGAATTGCATATGGTGCAATTGCCAAATCCATTGGAAGCTCCACCTCAATGTATGTGAAGGAAAGATTACATCAATGTATGGTAAGAGCTGGAATGTGAGTACAGCTTAATAAAACTACTTTTAAGAGTGGCTATAGAACTAGACTGAGTTGCACAGAGGCAAAGAAAAGTGAGTAATGGAGAATGACACACTAATAATTAGAGTTGCTTTTGGACTACTGGTGTACTCTGGTGAATTTTCATTTCTTTTTAAGAAATCTCTGAAGATATATTGAGGTGGCTTTCTGACTTTATTGTATATGCTCAGAATAAATCCCATCTGTTAGTACATCTCTGTTAATCACCCCCCCATCCCACAAAAGAGTTTATCTATAGAAGTGGCTATAAGTCAGTTACCGGGTGTTGCATCAAAAGTCATAGAAGCTGATTCAAATATTTGGGCAGAGGAAATAGTATAAAACCCTCAGCTTTATGTTCCTTAACCTTACTCAGTGAACAGGTTAATCACTTTGGCCTAACAGAGATAAAAGAATTTCTGTTCATAAATTGCTAATATCAGAAGCACATCTTCTTGATGGACACCATAAAACCTTGTGTGGTGCCACACTTCCAATATGTCTGAATCACCAAAGCATATTTTGAGTGACAAGGAAAGGATTAAGAGAGATTTAAGCAAACTTAAACTTAAATATTGACTGGGGTCCTCAGGATTTTCTTGTAAATGACTGCTGTACCATTTTTCTATTCTTTTTATATTGGTGGACAAAGCTGAAAACAACAATGAGAGATGATCAATACATCAGCAGGTGCCAATAGTTATGTCACTGAGAAAAGCAGGACCACACCACACTGTAGCACAAGGTGCATCCAAAGGGAAGAATGTCCCCAAGGCATCAGTTAAGAGCCTCCCACACTGATAACATGATAACAGGGACAGACACAATAGCATATCCGCTTTCTTTTCACCTTGAAAAAGTGAGAATAAATAAGAAGTGATCCAGAAAATAAACAAATCCATAAATCTGGGCGAACACAATGAAGAGAGTTCAAATGCAAATTCTAAGACAGATAAGACATAATTAAGGGACTTAACATTGTGAAAGTCATATACTGTAATGATCTCTCTCTCTCTCTCTCTCTCTCTCTCTCTCTCTTTCTCTCTCCATGATTATACAAAAACATGAACTAAAATTACTCTCTTTAAGACCCAACATTCAGGGAAGTTGAAATGAAGAGTTTCTGGAAGAAACGTGTATTTCAGAGTTGGCATTGGAAGTGACCTTGGAGACATGGTAGATATTCAGCAAGTGTTTCCTGATTTGTAACAATTTTAAAACCTGAAGGGACTTTAGATAACTATCATTTATTGAGTACATTTTAAGAGCCAGAAATTTTATTTAGATCATCTCATTTTATCCTCACATCAACCCCTAAAGTAGGGACTCCCCTTATCATTATTTCAAAGATAGGATAAATGAGGTTTGGGAATGCCAAGAGTCCCACCCAAGGAAAGAAGGTTTTCCATAACTGCAGATGTTGAACTTCCTAAGTGTTTAGGCTTTAACGTTTGTACTTTGAGCTTTTGCCTCTGGATACCACTTATTTTAACCCGCATCCTCATTCATACCTTTCTGAGTGGCATGAAGAAATCCTGTGCTATCCTGCTCCACCCTGGGACAAGATCGTGCTGTGGCCAGAATGTCTGTGCTGTGCATTCCACATGCCTGTGAGTCACTTAGCATCCTTCTCATGTATCCGATCAGTAGTGGGACAGACCTTGGTAGCTCTGCAGCACTTGTATTCCAGGAATCTTCCTTTAGTATCCCATCACAACCTCACGAAGCCTGCATCATTCACCTCCCATGAAGCCTGCATCATTCACCTCCCTTCACCTCATCACAAAGGCCTGTATCATTTCACATCATCATAACAAGGACAAATAAATGGAGTTTTGAGAAAGACCACATTCACATATCCTATATTGTATGATTTTTAACCTCTTTCTGTGCCTAACTTATCAATTTAATTTTATGAGTATATAGCAAAAACATAGTATATATAGAATTCAGTATTATCCACAGTTTCAGGCATCCCCTGGGGGTCTTAGGAACATATCCCTATGGATAAAGGGGGCAGGTTACTAATAGTTCTGAGCATTGTCATTCCTGACATTTTATGTAGTTTTGTTGTTTTATTTTGTTTGTGGTATTGGGGATTTAACCCATGGGCTTTTACCACTGTGCCACACCCACAACCCCTTTTTAAATTTTCAGACAGTGTCTCACTAAGGTGCCTAGGATGTCCTCAAATTTGCAGTCCTCCTACCTCTGCTACTGAGTTGGTGTGATTATAAACATGTACCACCACACCCAGATTTTATGTAATTTCTCTTTTGTGTAGTTCTTCCTTAAGTATATAGGATACTGGCCTGAAAGTCATGGGATACAAGTCTACAGCCTTCTTAGTGATCTTGGGCAAGACTTCACCTTCTGGCTTCCATTTTCTTTGTGTTTAATATTGAGACATTAGACTCAATCAAGATTCTATTTATACAATGTGACGATAATATATTTCTGTGCCCAATGATGTTACTGTCAATTTATGTAGCAAATGCGTAAGTGAATTTGACCAAGCCTCAGAGTATATAGTATGATTTCCAGAACTGTAGTCATGCCCTTAAAAGTCATAAAACATAGATTCAAAACTCAGTACCATTTTTAAGTGGAAAGATGCTGCAAAATTAACCTAATAGTTCAGGATCTCTCATTTGTAAAATGAAATAAAAAAGTGGTTCTGTTATGTTTTAGATGTGAGGTGTCCCCCAAAAGCTCATGTTTGAGGAAATGCAACTGTTTCTGAGAGAGAGTTACAACATCACTCTTCAGAAGTTCATAGTTTGCTTCACATTGAGCAATTTATTTAATTTAGGCATCACTTTCTCCTTCTGAATGATGAAAGTTAAATATTTTCTTTTCAGGGACATCTTAAAGATTAAATGAGAAAATGTGCATGAAATGCCTACCACAATGCCTGGCCCTCAATCAACCTCCAACCACCATTACTCTCCCCCAATCCCGCATTCTCTTTTATCTCTGCTAACATCTGCAGGATTAAGAAGATAGAGGCCTCTTGGCTAAAATACTTGCTACTTAATTAGAGTTTCTCCTGAGTCCCCAGTACCTGTCTGCACTCCCATCTTCATTGTAATCCTTTAGGAATTCTGCAAAACATCATAACCATTAGGAAGGCACCACATCGTGAAACAATCACTGCTAATTTAGCAAACCTGACAAGAATGTCTGCAGAAAGAAAAATAGCAAGCTGAATTATGATCCTGAAGCAAAGGGTTGTTTACCAAGATGCTCGTTTGCAAGCTTCAATGTGGAACAATTTGTCCACACACAGTTCTCTCAATACACAGTTGTTCTCATCAGTACCATTGCCCTTCTCAAATGAAGTAGCTTTGAACAGAATGTCTTGGGATAAAATAATGTCTCTTCAATTCACTGTGCATTTAAATCTCAGGCTGCTCACCCACAGTCCTAACCACACAAACTTGACATCTCCATGTTTACTGACAAGTACAAGGATCAGAATAAACTTACAGGAAACATTTGAATGTGGGTCCTCCATGTGAGGCTATTCTGAGATTTGGTGATTGTTTATTGCCTTATAGTGTGTGCCACTGTATGTATGATCTAAGAATATGCATGATGGATCACAAACTCTTGCTTGAAAGGACAATGTTACTGAATCAGAAACTGCAGTAACTATTTGGCTGGGCCACAGCTAAAACAAGCATTTCTCTCATGGATGTTTATCATGGGCTGTATCAGACAGTGTGACATATTGCAAGGATTTGTTGAATTTTTGTTGAAGTAGATGGATTAATAAACAAATAATTAAAATTTACTTATCTGAGTTTTAGTTTCCTGAATACTGCTTATGCTTTACTAACCAGTCAACTTTATTGAATGCCTGGACCTAATGTCTTTAAGCCCATGTTTTCCATTGTGTAGCCCTGAGTCTGTGTATTTGGGTATTGCAGGGAAGGGGTGAAAGGAATATAGTCCAGTGAACAAAATTCAAAATCAAATAATCATCTCGAAAATCCATATCTACAATTTACTGTTTGTTATAGATTAGGCATTTCAGCATCTAATTTCTTATTATTTCAATCAGTCTTCCCAACACAATTGCACTATATTTAATATTAATATTAAATATTAACATTAAATTAAATGTTAATATTAAATATAGTGTAAATATTTAATATAGTGTAATATTTAATATATATTTTTGCAGGCAAGAGAATAGTTTGATTATCATTAAACAAACTACCCTAAAAGACAATGCCTTAAAACTACAATCATCATTGCATTATTTGTTTTAAACCTTACTGCTTATAGAGGTGACTTTTCTTGGCTCCACCGTTTCTGGTATCGCTTTGGGGAAGGCTTGAAGTCTGGGATAATTCAGAATGGAGAATGGAATCAATGGGGTCCCCCTGCACTCTTCCATCAGGCTCTAAAGCAGAGAAGACTTAACAATCAAGACAGTCGAGTGGCTGGTCTTCATGTACACCTCGGGGTTGTTCAGTGTCTTACCTGGTTGCTCAGGGGCCCATGTGCAAGTGTTCCTGAGAACCAGGCAGAACCTATATCATCTGTTACAATCACACCTACTCTGCCATACTCTTCTTTCCCCCAAATCTATCAAGGAACAATTAACAAATAAAATTATGTATTCAAGGTGTACAACATGATGATTTGATATATACACATATTGTAATGTGTATATATTCCCAGTGCTATGGAGAAAGCCACCGTCAGCCTAGATCTCAGTTTCCAAGGGCTCCTCTAATGCCTGGCCTTGTAAAATCCCAACACAATTCATGGCAACAGTTCTCTGAGATCAGTTCCAGAACTGAGTCTCTAATGGCATCACACCTGAGTTCAAGCTGAGGTGGACTCAGTCATCTTTTCCAACCACCACACAAAAGACCACTATTCTAACAAAAACACTCCCACATGGCCCTCATCTTCTTCCATAAGACACTCATCATTAACATTCTGGCTGGGGGTTTCCATAGGGGGAGCAGTCTAAGATGGTGTGCAAAGTAAACTCTCATGCCCATCATATGCCAAATGTCATGGTGGCCTGGACACCCTTCCTGAGAAACAGGATAGATAAAATGGGCCTGTAGTTAATACTGCTCTGCTTCCCAAATTTGAGGCCTCCTGCCTGCCAGGGGTACATTCTTTATGTGTACTGGACTCATGAAAACACCCAAACACCCGTGTGCTAGTTACTGGAGGGCTTGCAACAACTCATTTGACCCAGAGGATCCATGTTCTTACTTCATCGGGGTCAGGAGCCTGACCAGAGGAAGGCAAGAGACTTCATCCAATATTACACTTCTTTTTCATCCTTTTAGATTTGGATGGACACATGGGATATTTCTTGAGTTTCCTGGGATGCTGAGAATGTAATTCACAGCCACACACAGGGCCAAGAGTCTGATTCAGACACAGCTTTTACAAAGCACTTTACCTAAAAGGCACAGATTGGGCCTCTTCATTTCCATTTGAAACTGTTTTCTTGAGCATTCCCAAAGGAGTGCCCTAAGGCAAACACCTCCCTGACATTCAGGGGAACAGAACAATAGGGAGGAAAGAAGCCTGGAGAAAAACTTTTCTTTAATTGATCACTGTGGCACTCACAGCTCCTAATCCTGCAACTTGGGTGGCTATCCATGCAAGCAGGGATTCTCCAGAGAGATCCTTACAAGTCATGCTAATTTTTGACTTTTCTGAGATGTTTGGCATTCCCATCAGCAATCCAGTCCATGGCCATGTCACAGAGCTTGAAGGTGGTACCCATCTTGGACACAAAAACATGAACCCCTTCAGAGAGTGGCCAAAATTCAGGAAGAATACAGGAACTTAGGATCTTGGTAGGTGTTGTCCATCTGCAAGGCAAGCAGCAGTCCATTCATCAATTGGCCATGAGGAGTCCTGCAAAGATTTCCACTAGACAGGACACATTCATGGCTGCATTCTTCTCTCTTTAACCACAAACCCAGTGGCATCCACTGACATAGAAAGACTCACTAGTTAACAGTCCATTTCAAACCAACAACAACAACAACAACAACAAAAAAAGTTTTTCCTTCATGTTCTCAGAAAAGGCAAATCCTTGTGCTAAATAAAAATCTTAGAGTTTAGTTCTGCAAGGCTAGTTCTCAAGAATGTTAGCCACACACTTTGGGTGTGTTGTTTCATTTAACATTGACCACAGCCCTCACCCATGCTATGGTTCCCACTGCATAGCGACACAGATTTTAGTGCCACTCATGCACCAGTGTCACTGAGGCTAGAATTTGAGTGGAGGCTGGTGCCTCCAGGGCTACATTCAACCAATCTTCAACATTGAGTCAGGACAGATAGGAGGGAGCTTCCATCTCCCCCAGCTCATTCAATCCATTCCCCTTTGCCTCATAACTATGAGCAAGCTGATACTTCCTGTTTTCCCACAAAATGTTAAAGCTAAATCAGAAGAGGAAAAGGAAATAAAAAGGATATTGAACTTGTTCAGAAAAAAGCTGAGAGTGTCTTATAGCAGTTGTCCATTTTACTACTGGTTGTAAAAGAAACAAGATGTGGGATTCAAGTCAAGTCATCAGACTTCGATTCAGTCTTTGCATGATCTTTTCTGTCCTAGTCAAGGCATCTTCTCCTTCTCTTATCTACTGGGGGTTGCTTGTGGGAATTAAAGAGATATATAATTCAAAAATAAAAACAATCCCCAACTAAAAGGCTCTTCCATATCCTTAAACACTGGAAGTGAAGTTTGACCTTGGGCTTGGCACAGGGCCATAAGGTGCCAGGGATGAAGGAACTCACTCTTCTTTTTGGCTGAGATGCTCTACAGCCAGACTGCCCTTTTGAGAAAACAGCATGATCAGATCTTCACTGGTCTCCCAGGAAGGCTCTCTCATCATGCCAGGATCCCCCTGCTAGCCCTGTTGAATTCCACTTGTCACTGCAGGAACTTGAAAGACATGACAGCCAAATTGCAAAATAGAGATGAGTGACAGTGCATTTTGGCAGTGTTGGAGCAGAGATGGATGAGCTGCACAGTACAGTGGAAGAAGCTGCAAAAGGGGGCATCGGCTGGTACCTGGATCGTCCATTCTTCCACTGGCTCTACAGTTTCACAGACTCTACTAAGAACATTTGCAGTCTACCTGGTAGGCTGGCAAATGCTCCTTGTTCCCTTTTAAAAGTGGAGAACCATCTTCTGTGCATTCATGTCTCTCTCTTCTTGAAAAGGAGTCTTTTTCTTCCTTTGTGTTTTGTTATTTCACTGTTTGTGTGCAGTAGAGGGGAGCGGTTATGGAATAACAAGTGTCTTGTTTAATACCATGTTTCTCTTTTTATTGAGCGGTGGGGAGAGTTCAAGATCAGGATAGGCAATAGCTCACACATCCAAGCTGCCTTAAAATGACACTTTTGGGGGCTAGGGATGTTAGCTCAGTGGTAGAGCACTTGCCTCACATGCATGAGGTTCTGGGTTCTATCCTGCAGCACTGTAAGATAAACAAACAAACAAACAAAAAACAAAAACCCAGAAAACTACTCTTTCAGTGGTCCCAACTCAAAGCAGTAAAAACCACCCTTTACTCATCTTGCAGATAATGACACGTGTTAGAACTCCTTCCCAAATCTTTTTTTAAATGCCTGCATTTTGTTTTGTTTTGTTCCTTTTTCTCTCTCAAGGATTCTTTGAATAGCAGTTTGTATCTAATAGGCCTGTGTGGGATGCCTGTGTTTCATATCAAGACAGAGCTACTTGCTGTGCAAAGGAATGAAGTTAGAACCCTAGAATAATGCAGTGGAAGTCTTAAAAAACAAAATTCCAAGAAGCCCTCCTCCTTGAGCTTAACAAATGTCTTTGAAAACAACTCTAATAGTAGCCTCCTAGGGCTCTGTGCAGTTCAATTGCCATCAAGCATTCTATGCCATATAGTGACTAAGAATTATTAATTTCAGCCCCAACTTCCTTCGTTCCTAGGGGGAAGATCAAACAGGTGTGTTTTCCTAAGCCACTCCTGAAGTCTTCAACCTCGAAATTCCTTAAATCTCAAAGATAATATGAACACCTCCAAAGTGCCCTCTAACCCCACCCCACCCACCCAAGAGGTTAAATGTAAAATGCAGTTGTGTTTCTGGGAGAGAAATAATGAACCCTGAATTTTATGTAAACAGGATGAATGGAGAGAAATGCTCTAATTTCAAATCAAATCTTGCACTGCCAGTAGAGGGCAGTTGGTTCCAAACACAGAACTTCAATATTTTATACTTGCATGACCAAAGCAAAATGCCTTACCAATTTGTTTAATTTTTGTTTTTTAAAAAATGCAACTAAGGGTTTCACTGAAAAAAAAAATGACCCCTCCCTGCAAGTACACTTCCATGCTCAGCAAAATATAAAACACAGGTTCACAGAGCTTCTAGATCAGTTATAAAAAAGAGGTCCTCATAGCCCACATGGTAACATGCTTCCTAGGTGGTTTTTCTGTATGCTGAGGTTTAAGAGCCTCAATAGCAAGTTGGCTTCTCCATTCCCTAATTCTTAAAAGGCACCTGGACATCCATGAATATTGTATTTTCGTGTATATTGGGAAAAGCCAGAGATATCAAAACACTCCAGCTATAACTATATGGCTAAAAAAACCAGCTGTCATTACTGCTTGTTTCACTGAACTGATGCTGTTCTCTCCCACACATCCTTGCGGGGAATAACGGTGGCTTTAGGGAGAATGCACCCTGTAGCAAATGCCTGGGGAATATGAATGTTGACAAATAAGCTTAGGGAAATCTCCCCATTCCAAGTCCTTGTGCAGTTACCAGTTACACAACCTGGACAATCCCTCTCCAAACTTTAGCTTTTCCCAACTTTAAAGAGAAGTGTATAGTACTTATCCTGGTGATTTCAGAGTTTATAGTACTGACCTTGTAGGTTTCAGAATTTTGTTGTGTGTTGTTTCTGCATGAATTATCCTCATGCCTAGGAAGTTCTCAGTACATATCATGTGTATCTTCAAGTTTGCTGTATATTGTAATTGCTGATTTGAGAAGCAGGAGCCCTCACTATTTTATTCCCTCTTTAAAGAAGTATGAGTTTGGGTTACTTCATATATCACTTAATTTAAAAACAAACAAACATATTTCTAGTTCCAATTAAGTTTTTTTTTTACTTTTTATCTATCTATCTATCTATCTATCTATTTATTTATTTATTTTGGTAGTAGGGATTGAACCCAGGGCCTTACGCATACAAGGCAAGCACTCTACCAACTGAGCTATATCCCCAGCTCAAGGTCTAATTGTTAACAACTTCTTTTCTAAAACATCTTTTACATATCTTCCTTCCCAAATTTTAATAATTTCCTTTATACATTTTACATAGAAAAAAGAAGAGAAAAAAAGGTAGATTTTTTTTTCACTAGAATCCCATGTGTTCATATGTTTTCTCTCCAAGAAAATTACTTCGAAGAAGAAAATCTCTTTTCTAGAGAATCATGAGCACCTACAAAGAAAAGTAGGTGGCTACAAATTTAATGATGATGTAGCTCACAGATCAAAAGCAATGATGGATGCTCAAGGTCTATCAGAGACCAGGAACAAAGTTATATAAGGGAAAGAGAAAGTTCTGACATACATGTATGTAAAATGTTGAAAGAGCCAGTTCTTAGTTTGATTCCTCTAAGGAGCATCATTCAAGACAATGGAATCTATCTTTAAGCAGATCCTTGCCCTCTGGACCACCTGTATTGCTTCCCATGTCTCTGAACACAGGTGTGATTGTAGGACAGGTACATTTCTGATACACATTCCTTAGTGGGAAAAAACACGCAAAAAAACACGCTGTGTATTGTGAATTAATAGAGGCAGGCTTCTAGGTCAGCAGGAAAGCTCAAAGCTAAAACAAGAAATAGTGTCCAGTCAGACTAACAGCATGTCAGAGATGAAAAAGAATTATGGGAGTCTGTTTGTCCTTCTTCCTGCCATTGCAAATCTTTACTTATTATTGTTGGCATTTTTTTTAATATTTAATATTTATTTTTTAGTTCTCGGCGGACACAACATCTTTGTTGGTATGTGGTGCTGAGGCTCGAACCCGGGCCTCACGCATGCCAGGCGAGTGCACTATCGCTTGAGCCACATCCCCAGCCCTATTGTTGGCAATTTTAATCTCAGAGACACCAAGGAAAAAAGTATTCACAAACTTGCTTTTATTGATCGATTCTTTTATTAGCAAGTATTTTTAGAATTTTTCCTAGGAACCTGTTCTGGGACATGGGGTTAAGATGAGGCTTCTTGGGATCTTCTATATGGAGTCCTTTTCAGGTTCTAAAAGCATCTGGCTGATCCTGGAAAGCTGTCAAGGCTGTTATCATGAAGTGATAAGCAGGAGACTGAATGATTTTATATAAGCAGACTTAAAATGCGACATATGGTCTGCCTTTACATTTTCTCTGTACACTGCATTTTATCTGAGATTGTATAATTCATATTTTAAACATGAAATAGATTAAAGGTCTATAGAGGGATCAGTACTAGTACTTAGCCTCAAGAACACTACCAAAAAGTAACCCTTCCTGAAAAGAGAACTGGAGATGTATTTGAAACAAAAGTAAACCAGGATAGACAAAAACACAAAGACTTAGGTTCTAGTTAAAGAACACCAATCACCAACTAGGATTTAGGGATAAAACAGCAAGAACATAATCTCTTCTATCCACAGAAGTTTTGCAAGATGATTACACTTAGTCACTCTTGCATATCATTTTGAAAACCTGGTATGTTGTAAATATATAAGATGGTCTTATTATTCCCTCTTTCACATAAATGACTCATAAAGGATGGAAGGAAGGAAGGATAGAAGGAAGGAAGGAAGGAAGGAAGGAAGGAAGGAAGGAAGGAAAGGAGAGTAGAAGACAGGGAGGAAAAACTGAAAAGTAACCAACTAAGCATTTGTAGATAAGTAACATTCAATTTTAACAGAGTTCTCTCCCACATATTCATTTCAGAATTCTCAGTAATTCCCCTGAGTTGGGTTTGTATGGGATGAATATAAGGAACCATGGGCAAAACTATGTATTTGTAATAAATGAAGCAGAATAGACTGGGCTTGATAATCTTCTGGGCTTTGTCATAGGCGCGTCCCCAGTTTCCATTGGCCACTGGGTAATGGAATCCTGGCTGGGTCCCCAGGGGGCCAAGCTTCTCATTCACATGAAATAGTTATACTCCTACCACTGAGGCCTGTGGGGTGGAGAAAGTGAAATGTTGAGGCTCTTGGGAAATTTTAAGCCCTCATACAAATATAATCTTCAGAAGTCTATAAAATTTCAAATAGTAAAGAAAGGGGATAATATAAAGGTAGGAATCATTCCCTGTGCAGATCAAAGATTTACTTCCTCTTCTCAGTTTGGATGTAGCACTTGGAGTGCTGAGAGAAGGTAGAGGAAGAGGCTCTTTCCACAAGGAGAGGAACTGTCAAGCTTTAACTTGCTTAGATCTGGAATTGTTAACCTAACAGGGAAAAGCAAATTTCAAGCTCCATTTACTTTCAGCAAATCGGGACTTGTCTCAATCTGAGTGCAGTCAGACTTGTTCTTGGGGTGCTATGTTTATCCTATGGCTGCTTCTACCAAAATAATTGGTTGACAGAATTTGGCTTCAAACCCCACTAAAATGTCAGTAGCATCATACCCCTAGGAAGAGAAGGTGGGGAAATCAAGCTCAAGATTACACAGAGTATGGTATGTGTTTTTTTTTTTTTTGAAATACATTTCCCTGCTTGTGTCCCTAAATTAGCATATTTCAAGACTATCAGTTAGTCAGAAATGATGAATGTTTGTGATCTCAGATAAACTATTTCAAGGTCTAAATGCCATGAGACCAAATTTGATTACATAAACTTACATGTATAGAAAAGGCTACCATTCTGGTATGTGTCTGTGGTGCATAAAATTTGGAAGTAGAGCACTCTGTGCCTGGCTCCCCACACTCTGGGACTTTGGTCATTGTTAGCTTGTCATAGAGCAGGCCTAGTTATAACCTAGGGGAGAATAGCCCTGCAGTTAGAAACACATCCTCACAAAATAATTAGAGAATTGTGATAATATTTGTGTATCTGGGATAAACCTATGGGCAATGTCCCAATTTTTTCCTAATTAACTTGTTTATTTATGGTCTTCATTTATGTTGACATAAAAGGTCATCTAACTGAAAACCACTGTTCACTATGGTGGTCTGTCTGTTGTTCTTCCAGAAAAAGCACACATTTTAATTTGTAGGTCTCTCTTCTCCTTGGAGAAGAAAATAAGACGATGACTAAGAAGATTGCATCCCACCAGTTACACTAGGCACTGAGCTAGAATTACAGCTAACACTGCAGGGGTGAGAGGCAATAGATTTTAATTGGTGCCTAGGGGTAAAGGTCAATTCTCTTGGAACAATGGACATCTATGGTCATAATTGACTGAGTCCTCTGTGGGAGTTTGTAAATGTCAGTAATGTACTTTCAAATGAAAGCACAAAGGCTTAGGGCCCAAGGAACAAAGTCAGCATTAAGCAATGGAGAAAATACAGAAATCTGTTAAATAATGCACTACTAAGCTATAAGGGGAACTCACAAAAACACAACACATGACATACATTCAAAAGAAAATAGAAAGCGTCCCATATCAGGTAAATATCTTCCTAAGATCCTCCATCACTTTCCCCAGCACAAGCTTGGCTATTTTCTTTGAGTCTCTCTCCAATTAAAACACTATAATTATATGAGTCAAGATGGAGGGGTTTGGTTCCAAGAAAAGCTACATCCATCCCAGTGAAATTTGGGTTTGCTCGTGGGGAAATCATCTGCATTTGTGAAATTGCAGCTATTATCTCCTTCAACAGAATCTGGACTCTTTTTAGAAAATAGTGGAGAAAAAGATCAAGGACAAGTCAAAATATGTCACACCTGCCAACCCTCCTAGTCCCCACACACATGCTAGGCTGCTTCCCTTAGTGCTACAAATCCCTCCATTGTCTTTTCCTCACTTTCGCCAATATTTTCCTACTGGATCCAGATGCCTGCGGCCTCCTCAGCCTTTCATACGCTTACAGGGATTATATTTTCTAAACTAACAATTAGGATAGTGACTAGGGCTATAGTTCAGTGGTAGAGTGCATGCACAAGGCGCTGGGTTCAGTTCTCAGCACTGCAAGGAAAAAACAACATGATCTATCAGAGGAGTGTTTTATAAGCTTTGGGATGCAAAAGATCAAGATGCACAATATATAAATAGTAAAAATTATTAAGATTTTAGAAAATGTAAAGCATAGTCTCTATGCCAATGTAAACCCCCAGCTAATTTCTGCCTATAACCCTTCAGTCTGTGAACTGTATGCTGACAGGGCCCTTTGTTATGTATATGAGTATCTCTACTGCCTAGCAGTTAATAAACCTTGGTCCCTTGGATTACATTTTCCTATTGTGAATACCATGACCCTATGTCACACCAGTCTACTTCACTGGTCAACCAAAGCCTTTTCATGTTGCTCTCCTGACCATTCCAGATACCATTAAAGGCTCCAGGAATTTGGAGAGAAAAGTCTCTAAGAGTCATGTGCATCATGTAATTCATCACCCTGTTATTTAATTGCATCCCTGTGATGGTAAATACCATAGTGCAAAGTTCAAGCATCTTTTAGATTTATATCCATTTCTATCATGCTTACAAAGAAACATGCTAGAGTCAGGCATTCAATTACACACATGTCAATTGATTTCTCCTTAATATGACACCACCAAATTTCTCCAATAATTATGACTCACCAATTATTGAAGATAAATGCTGACTATGCCACATCTATGATAAGGTGCATTTTAGTTCTAATAATTCAATATTAATAATATCACCATTGCCCATTTAGTAATTTTATACATGAGAAAGGGAAAGAACACTTAGAAGAATTGAAAATAAATTTCATTATTACATTGAAATTATAATCCAAATGGGTCTTGGAGACATTTGGGAGTCTAAATAGTCATTATAATCAGATAGTAATGGAAAATAATGTGTTTTAAGAGTCAAAAGATACACATTCATCTGTAACTGCAAATCACTCCAAGCTATGCACTGTGCTCTGTGAACATAGTTCTTCACAGCACATATACAGAAAGATGGTTTTCATCTCCTTTTTCCCTTGTTCTTTGACAAATATTTGCCTTTCTGTGAAAGCTTCCTGGAGTCCCCAAAGATAAAGTAATATGTACATAGCTATTATGATACATAGTTCTGTACTGTAATTGACTGTTTATACATTCATCTCCTCTACCAGGCTGCATAGTTCTTGAGAGCAAGAACAATCTCTAATATTTTTATTCTACTTCCTAGTTGTTAAAAAAAATCTGGCACCAAATAGGCATTTTATAACTTTTGGTTGAGTTGACCAATGACAGCATAAGGCATGGCCACATAATTTGAAAGTGACAATAATGATAATAAGGACACTAACATTTCCTAAATGCTTACCATGTGGAAGCACTGTTCTTTGCATGTTTTGATTCTACTTCTCATGGCTACCTTTGATGCCGACACCATCATTATATTTTACTTTAGACAGAAAGAAATACATTGTGGTCTCACAACACTCCAGCCAACAAATAGAAAATGGTCTATAGGCACACAACTTGGATGTGGCTTAGCTGGAATTTAGAGCCAGGCACCCTGGCTGCAGGATTCATTATGCCACAATAAAAGTCTCCCCTGAGCAAAACTTACAATGACACCCTTCAAATAACAAAGGGTAACTCCACAGTGATAGGAAATAGGTGTTTGATGGTATATCAGACAGGTGCAGAAAACAGGCGTGCACAAAGCTAAGAGGCCGTTCCACCCATGAGTGGCTGTACATCTAAGAGGTGGCATGCAAGGGGCACTTGTTCATTAAAAACAGGCAGCGGTGATGGTATTTGAATATGTGACTGGGGAGCTGATGTGTCTAGATCTGCGCCTACCACGCCTCCACACTTCAGTCATAATTGTGTTTTTCTTCCTGGCAAAATGAATTTCGGCCACAGCCATCAACATCTTTTGCCCATTTGAAACCACTCAGGAAGAACAGAGAGATAAAGGTAAACTGTATGCTCTCTGAAAGTCTTAATAGGTTCCTGGTAAATTAGCCCTCCTCTCTCTGAGAGATCTCAAGAGATTCTTAAACTTCTACTGCCAGCCATATTTCTGATTTTATTATTTCATTTTCTTCTACCCACTTTCTTTTTCTGTGCTTTGTATGAGCTTTCTCTCATCACTACTGTGTTATTTTAAACCTTCTGCAGTAATCTCTGCCATCTTCTCTCTTTGGCCTCACATCTGTGGCTTCCCTCCTATGTCTCTTCTTCTCTTATCATGCATGATGTTCTCTTTCCCCTATTCTTTATTTTTTTGATTAGCCCTCCTTGTCTTTCCTTACTCCAGGCATGCTCATTTCCTGATGGCAGATGCTGTCAATCATGGCAACACTTATCAGTCTAGTCCCCAAACACAGCCCCACACAGTCCAAAAAGAACTAACTCTCTCCCAACCCTTGTAGTAAATATACCACACAGTGGGCCTCTCTACCTCTGTCTAAACTCACAAGGCTACTGTGAGCAACTGTTTTTTGTTCTGTAAAACTTATTTAAAGTGACTGACTTGAATAGTTGTGAAATGAGATGCATATTAGAGGTAAGGGACCCAGTAAATGAGGGAAGTGAAGTCCTACAGGAACAAAGGGACGAAACCTCAAAAGAAGATTTATTAAGGGAAAGGCAGGGTCAACAGAAGGGATGTTTGAATGGAAAGGATTTCAGCCCTGAGGCTGGTCATGTTCTCTTAATTTCCCCAGGGAAGAAAAAGTGGTTTTTATTAGAGGTTCATCCACAGCGACTTTGTTTTCCTGACAGCACCAAGAGGCAGCTTGGGGCAGATCTGATATATTGTAGTGAAACATCTCACCCTAGTAAATATGGCAAACTTCCTGTAGCAGCGAGCATTCATCTCCATCCATCACCAGAGCAGCATGGGCTATCCACTAGAAACAAATGTTCTAGATACAGTACATCAAACACTGGATGATGGAAACTTGTGAGAAACCACAGGGAGTATGCTGGAAGCAAATGGACCAGAAAGTTGAAAAGACCCCTGACCATTTTCCACAGCAGAGCATAACTCTGAACCAACCTGAAACAATGCATTTGAGCTTCATAAAGGGTAAAGGGAGGGCATCTAACACTGAGACAGCCAGACTTGAGATGTTGTGGGCTCTAGAAAGGGCAGCTGATGAGGCAAAATAAACACATAAGTAAGCAGACAAGTAAATTTTAAAAAGTCTGCTTCTCAAAAGTTTAGCCATTAGTCTATTACATATATTTGAAGAATGGTTGGCTTCTGAGAGATATCATCTTCATATTTGAGAATTTCTGATCACTTGACCTCAGGGGCTACACACCTTTTGAGAACCAGTCAACCACATAATAAATACATAACTTTCATCAATATTCACAATATTTGCAGACTAATTTAGGCAATATTATCTTAATTAACTTGTTTAGAGTAAATAGAAAACAGAATTTTTTGGGGGGTGTATGTATATGTGTGTTTTGGTAACAGGGACTGAACTCAGGGGCATTCAACCAGTGAGCCACATCCCCAGGCCAATTCTGTATTTTATTTAGAGACAGAGTCTCACTGAGTTACATAGTACCTCGCCATTGCTGAAGCTTGTTTTGAACTCACGATCCTCTTGCCTCAGCCTCCCAGTCACTGGGATTACAGGCTGTATTTTTTTTTTTTTTTTTGTAATAAAGACTACTCGAACTTAGTAAAGATTTCTCTGTGGACTTGTCAATCACCTTTCTATTTTCCTAGCTAGCTACATGCATCTTTTTCTTTAAAACATAAATTTGGCTACAAAAATTCTTTATTAAAACCTCAATAATCTGTAAACTCCATTCTCATGAAGTTATAACTTAGGATTTTAAAATCACTCATTTATGATTAATATTTAATATATTAGATTGCATGTGATAGACATAATATCCATGAGGGATAATATGTGCTATGTTGATGAGGCAAGGAATGTGTTTCCACCAAAAATTACTAAGTACTGTTTAATGTTGCATGATGTAAAACAATAAAATACTAGTTAATGTTATCAATTCTGAGAAGTCAGGAAAATTAGGTGATTTGAGGGATTAATAGAGATGGAGGGGAAAAAATAAGTTTTTAGAAGCCATGTACGGACCACAAGTTATTGCCTAAATTGGATAACATTTTAATATTTTTAAAAAGTATTTGACAACATAAGTTTTAGAGACACACAGTTAATATCCAATGAAAGAAGTACTTTTTATGTAATTAACATGTTGTGCTAAAATTGATATGACTATGGCTTTATTAGCATTTCTTTATGAATTTTATAGGTGTTTGACTTATATAAAATAGTTTGGGGTAGTTGGCTGTTGGAGGTGAGCATGAAATACAGTGTCCTTGATCAGTGCCTTTTTGTTTTATTTCCACTGTGTTTTGCCAAGCCCAGGAGTTCCACAAAGTTCCCCAGGGCCACTTTGGCAACAAGGGAGGTGACTAGGGGGCTATTCTTGGTGCTATACTCTTGCTTCAGAGGGTCCTCTGTCCTTATTATTCTGTAGTTTATTTGAAACATAGAGGCTGAAATAACTGTAAGAAAATCACCCAGAGAAAAAAAATAGAAATGCGGCATGCTTTTTTTTGGGGGGGGGGGATTTTTTATTTATACTGCTCAGGAAAAGAACTGAACAATGTTCAATGGAGCTTAACAGTATAAAACTCGGAAATACCCATCAAAAAAATTCAAAAGAGTTGATATTTCCCTTTAGCTATGGTTGCCCAGGATAAGTGGAGAGTAGTAAGCATTTATTCACTAAAAAAGGGCACGTCTGTTGAAGTTTGGAAAATGCCACCACCAATGCGTCTCTGAGTTCACACATGACACTTTTTTTTTTTATTGGTCGTTCATAACATTACATAGTTCTTAATACATCATATTACACGGTTTGATTCAAGTGAATTATGAACTCCCGCTTTTACCCCGTATACAGATTGCTGTGTCACATCAGTTACCCTTCCATTGATTGACATATTGCCTTTCTAGTGCCTGATGTATTCTGCTGTCTGTCCTATTCTCTACTATCCCCCCTCCCCTGCCCTCCCCTCCCCTTTTCTCTCTCTACCCCTTCTACTGTAAATCATTTCTTCCATTTGTATTATCTTGTCTTACCCCTCCTTTCCTCTTATATGACATTTTGTATAACCCTGAGGACTGCCTTCCATTTCCATGCAATTTCCCTTCTCATTCCCTTTCCCTCCCACTTCTCATCCCTGTTTAATGTAAATCTTCTTCTCAAGCTCTTCGTCCCTACCCTGTCCTTGTTTACTCCCCTTATATCAAAGGAGTCATTTGGTATTTGTTTTTTAAAGATTGACTCGCTTCACTTAGCATAATCTGCTCTAATGCCATCCATTTCCCTCCAAATTCTATGATTTTGTCATTTTTTAATGCAGAATAATACTCCATAGTATATAAATGCCACATTTTTTTTATCCATTGATCTATTGAAGGGCATCTAGGCTGGTTCCACAGTCTTGCTATCGTGAATTGAGCTGCTATGAACATTGATGTAGCAGTGTCCCTGTAGCATGCTCTTGTTAGGGCTTTAGGGAATAGACCGAGAAGGGGAATAGCTGGGTCAAATGGTGGTTCCATTCCCAGCTTTCGGAGAAATCTCCATACTGCTTTCCAAATTGGCTGCACCAATTTGCAGTCCCACCAGCAATGAACAAGAGTGCCCTTTTCCCCACATCCTCTCCAGCACTTATTGTTGTTTGACTTCCTAATGGCTGCCAGTCTTACTGGAGTGAGATGGTATCTTAGGGTAGTTTTGATTTGCATTTCTCTGACTGCTAGCGATGGTGAGCATTTTTTCATGTACTTATTGATTGATTGTATGTCCTCCTCTGAGAAGTGTCTGTTCAGGTCCTTGGCCCATTTATTGATTGGGTTATTTGTTATCTTATTGTCTAATTTTTTGAGTTCTTTGTATATTCTGGTTATTAGGGCTCTATCTGAAGTGTGTGGAGTAAAGATTTGTTCCCAGGATGTAGGCTCCCTGTTTCTCTCTCTTATTGTTTCTTTTGCTGAGCAAAAACTTTTTAGTTTGAGTAAGTCCCATTTGTTGATTCTATTTGTTAACTCTAGCGCTATGGGTGTCCTATTGAGGAATTTGGAGCCCGATCCCACAGCGTGTAGATCATAACAAACTTTTTCTTCTATCAGATGCCATGTCTCTGATTTAATATCAAGCTCCTTGATCCATTTTGAGTTAACTTTTGTGCAAGGTGAGAGATAGGGATTCAGATTCATTTTAGTGCAAATGGATTTCCAGTTTTCCCAGCACCATTTGTTGAAGATGCTATCCTTCCTCCATTGCATGCTTTTAGCCCCTTTATCAAATATAAGATAGTTGTAGTTTTGTGGATTGGTTACTGTGTCCTCTATTCTGTACCATTGGTCCACCCACCTGTTTTGGTACCAGTACCATGCTGTTTTTGTTACTATTGTTCTGTAGTATAGTTTGAAGTCTGGTATTGCTATACCGCCTGATTCACACTTCCTGCTTAGTATTGTTTTTGCTATTCTGGGTCTTTTATTATTCCATATGAATTTCATGATTCTTTTATCTATTTCTACAAGATATGCTGTTTGGATTTTGATTGGCATTGCATTGAACTTATAGAGAACTTTTGGTAATATCGCCATTTTGATGATGTTAGTTCTGCCTATCCATGAGCAGGGTATATTTTTCCATCTTCTAAGGTCTTCTTCTATGTCTTTCTTTAGGGTTCTGTAATTTTCATTGTATAAATCTTTCACCTCTTTTGTTAGGTTGATTCCCAAGTATTTTATTTTTTGGGGGGATATTATGAATGGAGTAGTTGTCCTCATTTCCGTTTCAGAGGATTTGTCGCTGATATACAGGAATGCCTTTGATTTATGCGTGTTGATCTTATATCCTGCCACTTTGCTGAATTCATTTATTAGCTCTAATAGCTTCTTTGTAGACCCTTTTGGGTCTGCTAGGTATAGAATCATATCGTCTGCAAATAGTGATAATTTAAGTTCTTCTTTTCCTATTTTTATGCCTTTAATTTCTTTCATCTGCCTAATTGCTCTGGCCAGTGTTTCGAGGACTATGTTGAACAGAAGTGGTGAGAGAGGGCATCCCTGTCTTGTACCAGATCTTAGAGGGAATTTCTTCAATTTTTCTCCATTCAGAATGATGCTGGGCTGTGGCTTATCATAGATTGATTTTACAATGTTGAGGTATGATCCAGTTATCCCTAATTTTTCTAGAGTTTTGAACATAAAGGGATGCTGTACTTTGTCGAATGCTTTTTCTGCATCTATCGGGATGATCATATGGTTCTTATTTTTAAGTCTATTGATGTGGTGGATAACATTTATTGATTTCCGTATATTGAACCAACCTTGCATACCAGGGATGAATCCTATTTGATGATGGTGTATAATTTTTTTGATATGTATTTGAATCCAATTCGCCAGAATTTTATTGAGGATTTTTGCATCAAGGTTCATTAGAGATATTGGTCTGTAGTTTTCTTTCTTTGAAGTGTCTTTGTCTGGTTTCGGAATCAGGGTGATGTTGGCCTCGTAGAATGAATTTGGAAGTTCTCCCTCTTTTTCTATTTCCTGAAATAGCTTGAAAAGTATTGGTGTTAGTTCCTCTTTAAAGGTTTTGTAAAACTCTTCTGTATACCCGTCCGGTCCTGGGCTTTTCTTAGTTGGTAATCTTTTGATGGTTTCTTCTATTTCCTCTATTGTTATTGGTCTGTTTAGGTTGTCTATATCCTCCTGACTCAATCTGGGCAGATCATAAGACTTAAGGAATTTATCTATGCCTTCACTATCTTCTATTTTATTGGAGTATAAGGATTCAAAATAATTTCTGATTATCTTCTGTATTTCTGAAGAATCTGTTGTGATATTGCCTTTTTCATCTCGTATGCACTAATTTGGATTCTCTCTCTTCTTCTCTTCGTTAGCATGGCTAAGGGTCTGTCAATTTTATTTATTTTTTCAAAGAACCAACTTTTAGTTTTGTCAATTTTTTCAATTGTTTCTTTTGTTTCAATTTCATTAATTTCAGCTCTGATTTTAATTATTTCTTGCCTTCTACTTCTTTTGCTGTTGTTTTGCTCTTCTTTTTCTAGGATTTTGAGATGAAGTATGAGATCATTTATTTGTTGGTTTTTTCTTTTTTTGAGGAATGAACTCCAAGCAATGAATTTTCCTCTTAGAACTGCTTTCAATGTGTCCCATAGGTTCCGATATGTTGTGTCTGTGTTTTCATTTAACTCTAGGAAGATTTTAATTTCCTCCTTGATGTCTTCTAAAAGCCATTGATCATTCAGCAACCTATTGTGCATTCTCCAAGTGATGCTTGATTTTTCCTTCCTACTTTTATCATTGAATTTCACACATGACACTTCTTTATGAATGAAACATACATTCTCTTTAAAAGATTAGAGGCGAATGGATGATCTTGTGTACAAAGGGACAGATAAAAGAGCTAGGGGAGAATGAGCAAGTGTCAAGTGCCTGCCAAGGGAAATGTCATCACCCCCTTTGATGTATTATACAATACTCTAGTTCCCCTTGGCCTCACCAGACAATGTTGAGTGAGTGCTATGCAGAGCCCTGGCATTTTAAATATTAATCATGCTCTTCTTAGGAAAGATGCAATTACACATTATGGCCTAGAAATGACTAAAACCTAGGGAATTCTTGACTGTCCTTGTTTGTTTACTCAAAAGAATTAATTATTTATAATTAATAATTAACTTACAATTAATTATAATTATTGGCCTCTGAGAAATTACTGAGTCAAAGCTTGTTTTACAGGACTAGTCCTTCCAAAGTTCCATCCCGAGTGTCCAAAACCCACCCTATATTCAATTCAAATACTCCCCATGTGCTGAACACTGACTCTCTACCAAGGTCCTATGTTCAGCATGACAAAGACTACAAAATTGATCAAGGCACCTAATTCCATGTAGGGTCTCATGTTCTAAAGGGGAGGTTAGACATAATCAAAAACAAACATAGAGTATTATGATGTGGTAGAAGTAGTGGCATTTAAGAGTTACTTCTGCGATTTCAGGATCTTAGCTTTTCTTTTACCAGTTTGCGTGTAACCTCAGGCAAGTCACGAAACTCTCTGGGATTCAGTTTCCATCTCTGTTAAACGAAAGAGTAGAATCTGAAAATCCCCACCTTTTGTAGGGTCTGATCCCACAATCCTTCCTGAGAAAAATTGTCTGACCCTAGCACACACAACTCTTTCCTGTCCCAGGAAAACAAATGACAAGAGGAATTAAGTGTGCCCAGGGTAAAAAGAGACAGGGAGTCAATAATCAAACACTTATTTAGAAAGTGTCACATACAGTATGGTAATTAAAACCTAAACATCTGGAGAAATTGCAAACAGTGTTTAATGCCAGCAGGTACCAGGAGACCTGCAAGAATGATCAATGTGTTCTGTGGATCGAGGGTCCTAATTATAGGATGAAAGCCTTAGAAGACTCTCAGCAGGAATGATATTAATTAAGAAGTGATAACAGAATAGGAAAGATAGTAGAATGAAACAGACATTATTACTGTATGTATATATGTGACAGCATGACCAATATGATGCTGCAAATTGTACACTCAGAAAAATGAGAAATTATACACCATCTATGTATGATATATCAAAGTGCATAAATGCATTCTACTGTCCTGTATAACTAATTAAAACTAATTAAAAAAAATGAATCCCTTAAAAAACAGAAGAAAAAGAAAAAAGAGGTGATAACACAGAAATGAGAAGGAACAGGAAAGAAAAAGGGGCACAGGAAATGTAAAGATCCTCAGGGTTATACAAAATGACATATAAGAGGAAAGGAGGGGTAAGACAAGATAATTCAAATGGAAGAAGTGATTTACAGTAGAAGGGGTAGAGAGAGAAAAGGGGAGGGGAGGGGAGGGGAGGGGAGGGGGGATTGTAGAGAATAGGACAGACAGCAGAATACATCAGACACTAGAAAGGCAATATGTCAATCAATGGAAGGGTAACTGATGTGATACAGCAATCTGTATACGGGATAAAATTGGGAGTTCATAACTCATTTGAATCAAACTGTGAAATATGATGTATGAGGAACTATGTAATGTTTTGAACGACCAACAATAAAAAAAAAAGGAATTGTAATGCAAAAAAAAGACTACATGTATAATGGCATAAGTTGGCATGAATATACTTTATATACAGAGATATAGAAAACTGCTCTATATGTGTAATAAGGATTGTAATTCATTCTGCTGTCGTGTATTTAAAAAAATAAAATCAATTAAAAAGAAAAAAAAAAGAACAAATACTATCTAGGTTTTTGTCTTTGCAGGTAACATAGTGTGAAGAGACCATGAGGATATGACAACTGAATGAATTGCCTGTTCTCAGTTTTGTTTTGTTTTTTCTCTCTCTCCAAGAATTTCAGGTAGAGTTCTGTATTCTTTAATCCTTAAAGATGCTATACAACACCTTGTGAAGAAACAGCAAGATAAGGTCAGTTGTAGAATATTGGAGAGGTATCAATGATAGCCACCAGGGTGAAAAAAAAAAAAAGAAAGAAAGAAATTTTCTTTTTAGGCAGAATACAAATAAACTTGAAGAGAATTTAAGAGTGAGACTGAGATTTCAACATGGATTTTTTTTTCCTTTGCTACATTTGTATTAGTTCTCCCATTTCCCTCTGCATCACAGCTGTTCTTCTCAGGTACAGGTTAAATCATCTTTTCTCCTAGCAGACTATATTATGTAGCGAATAAATCTCTGGTGACACAAACAAGCCTTGGAATTCATCATGAAGTAGAGGTGACAAATAGTTACCCTGCCTGTCTTCTGGCACTAGGACCCACTTGGTCTTATCTTTGGGGCCTGCCTCATATATCAGGGGCCAGGGAATGGGTGTTTTCTGCAAGAAATTATGAGTGAGACAGGATAACACCTAGGAGCAGGCTCTCTGTCTTCTAGTCAAGATTTCCTAGATTGACATTGGATGAGATGATAGTTTCTAATGTAATAGATCTATCCAGGGAAACCTACTATAATTTACAGCAGAAAAGTGGTCAATGGATGATCATCAATTTAAACAGTAAATTAGGGCTTGTTTAATTCTGGACTCTAATCCCAGTAATGCCCTTAACAAGCTGCCTGCAAAGCCAGGACACGATGCCTGCTGTTTGAGACACAATGATTGAAAAAGAACTGCTCTCGCCTTCGCAAACACCTAAAAATAGCAATAAGGACAGGGAAGACAAACAGGCTTCTGGGAATGCAGGCAGTTACAGGGATGTTGTCAGTTTTATTCCATTTGCTCCCACCAACGTGAAACACAGAAGAAACTCTCTGGTACAAAAGATGTTAACTTGTTAAGTAGCACCCTAGAGATTTGAAAGAATTAACGTAGCCCTTTAAGGAGCCTGCCCTTTTCACCAGAGGATAGCAGGAGTCCCAGGAGAATCGAAGTGAACTTCAGTGTCTTTGTCCTCCATAATTAAAAGAGAGACTGATAATTCTTTCTTCTGCCTCCTCCTCCTTTTCTTTAAACATAAACTCATATTGATTGAAGCAAATATATTCAAACTTTAAAATGCTGTGCAGGTGCTATCCCTTTGGTTCAAATATGTCCCTTTGCAGGATGGGGGTACATATTTCTTGGTGATAAATTCACCTCATAAGTAGAAAAACTGTACACAAATATACTGCTATGTCAACTTTATTGATTTTTGCACCATTGTAAAGACCTTCATCGTCCTCCAATATATCTTAAATCTATCAGCATCTCAGAAAGTGACCCTGAAGGCCTTGTTTATCTGTAGAGGAAAAGATCCTTTGGTTTAGGTTCCCTCATAAACACTGTGATTTAAACATCAAGGGCCACCTCTGCTTCTGCACAGCAACAGGCCTAAAGAAAGCTATTCTCTCACAGCTATTCTCTCATAGTCATAGACAGTGACTTCTCCCTCTCTGGAACTAGGGTCTCCCAAGTCTTCATTCAGAGCAGTTAAAATACCGCTGGCCAAATATCCTTTTCCAAGTCCTCCAAATAGCTACCCATCATGTATGCAGTCTCATTAGTGTCAATGTTTCTAACTGAGTGGGTTCTATGGCGGGGCTCTTTTCTCTACTCCCTCTCAAGAGTTCCTTCTAGTCTCAGGAGCTACATCTGAGCCTGAGAGTGTCACTCTTCAAATCCAACTCCCGTGCACAACCTTAGTGCAAGTGTAAATGACTCACCCAAAGTCACCTGCTGGTTGGCAACAGATTCAAGGCAGGGAGGTCCAGTTCTGAATCTTAGTTCAGGGACCTTTCATATCAGAAAGCATCACACTGTATTCACAACTAGGATAGAGAATTTGGGAGGTGGGATGTTGATTTGTTTCTCTATTTATCTTTTGGTGTAAAGCATACTATGTAGCATATAGTTTGTTGATTGCTAAATTAAATCTACTAAAAATGTGAACTAGAGGAACAATCAATAGAGATTACGAGGATTAATTCAAAGCCAACAAACAACTAAATCTCATTAAAGAAATAAAGGATAAAGTTTTAGTTCCTCAGTTTGAATCTGTATACAGCAGATCAAAATTGATTAGGTTTAATTATTGATGACGGGCCAATAAAGAGGCAGTAAGGACAAGAGAGGAGTGTTTATGATATAGCTCTAATTTTGAGCTTCACATTATTGAGCTGTGTTGTCTGGTACTGTGGTCATCACTCATACACATAACTTAAATATATAAGTTTAATTAAAATTAAATGAAATTTAAAATCCTTTCACTTAGTTATGCTAGTCATATTTCGAATATTCAACAGCCACAATTGCTAATGTCAAGAGTATTGGACAGTTTAGAGGAGCATTTCTAGCACTGCAGAAAGTTCTACTGGATACTGCTATTTATAGGGGATAATCACTACTATTGCCTCCAATAATTATATGAAGCAGGAGGAACAAGATGATAAGAAAGGAGAATAAGGTGAAAAGAAAACACTGATTAAGCCTTTACTGTCCCATGCTAAGCACTTGAAATGTCTAATTTCAGATAATTCTTATAACCTCCCTCGTGGTGTAGGTACTATAATTATCCCCATTTTAAATTTGAGGACGCTGTGCTTGGAAAGATTAAGTAAATCACCATACTTATACATTTAGTAATTGGCTTAGCTGGGGTTTTACTCAAGCCATCTAAATTCAGAGTCTATGTTCAACTGTTATGTTGCATTTACTGAAGCACTAGAAATGTTTAGACGTACACCAGAAACACATGATACAGTCACCTGAGCCCCAATCCAGAGCAAAAGGATGGAACCAGGGCTGGCAGATTTGGAACCACTTACTGGAGTCAGAGTTGAGAATGTTGCTTAAGAGGTAGTATCATTTGCCTTCTACAGTCCAGAGGACAAAAGGTAGAAACTCCCTAAGGTCATTATCAGTACCTAATGACAAATTGGAAATGAAACCCTAGAGATCAGAGCTATCATTATCACAGAATATGGTTTAGGACATATTAATGAGGAACACTATTCTATTTCCTGATGGATACTGTTAATTCATGTAATCTATGGGATACTTAGACATAATGTCAGAATTCAGAATTTGAAAGCTGGGCATGATGGCATAAGCCTATAGTTCTAGCTAATTAGAAGGCTGGAGCAAGGGGACTACTCGAGCCCACAGGTTCAAGACCAGCCTGAGCAACACAGCAACCTCTCCCACCCCTAATATTCAGAATTTGATGACACCAATTTATAAAGATGTCACTCTTTTGAGATAAATGCCATTTTCACGTAAAATTAGACATTTTCTTTCTGGGAAAATAAAAATTCTGAAGAATAGATGGTCCCTGTTAATAGGAAAGGTATAATAAAGTGGAAAAATTATGATTCCCAAGGAAAAAAATCTGAATTCTAGTCCTGATTGTGCATGCAGCTTTGAAATATGTGCAAACTACTTTCTTTCTCTAAACCTGAGTTTTTTCATCTACAAAATAAGGGCATGGAATGTTATGATCTCCAAGGTTCCTTGCAGCTAAGATCCAGATCAGGAAGGACTAATCTCACCATTCTTTCCATGCTATGCTCTTCTGCCAAAGGCAGAGCCCCCTTCCTAATGTTTCTGTGCAACCTGGACAAATTTTAGAAATGAAACCCTGTCTGCTGTAGAATAATGAATTCACTGAAATTCTAGTTAATATATTTACTCTATGTCAAGGGAACCTGGAATATCAGATGAAAATCCATCTTTCCTCTGTCCTATCTAAGTTTATTCTAATTCTTGTGCCTGAATGGCCAGTGCTTCTACAAGACACTCAGCAGCATACACTCAGTAAGACTTATTCCATGTAACTGCCTTTCCAAAATGGAAATGATGCACTTACCCCTTGCCCTCCTACATTCACAGTTGCTGATTAGAAAATTACGATGTGTCAGGCACTTCTACACCTTACTACACCCATCAACTCATCTTTACATCTCTAATCGCAGTTTAACTGCAAAGGATTTTTAGGTAGCTAGATAGGTCAGCCAATCAAGATAGAAATCACACCATGAATCAGTAGCATACTAGATATGCATTTCTCACCTTACGCTTGTTGGTAGGGCACACATAAAGGTAGCTCAAGATTGTCTTCAAACCCACTTTATCATTCAGCTTCTCATAGGTTGTCCCATAATCAGTTTACCTGTAATTCAAAAGAGGCTTTAATGAGGACAGAAGTACACGTCATTTGGCTACTTGTCAGTATAATGCATGTTTTACATAGTAGAATGGCTCTCCAGAGGTTTCTAAATGATTCATGTAGTATATAATGATGCTTAATTATATACACAGTAGCATCATGTGAGTGGTTAGCATTTGCATTTAAATTGAATTGGTAAAAATTAAAACTCCATCTCTCTGCTGCTCCTTAATGTACGCACTTTGCATAAAGGATGTGATTAATTTAAGAAGATTAAGAGATGAGGGTGTTCCTCGAATTGACTAAAGAAATAAGCAGCTTTTAGGCTAGCTATGACATTTCTAAATTTTTGCTTTATCTTTGGTACAGTGGAAAACCAGGTTCTCCTGATTTATCTACAAACTGTTTTCTTTCATGAGTCATAGGATATACGGTGGGTTAGTCCCTTCAAAGGTCATTCAGTCTTTTTCTATTATTTAAAAGCAAGGAAATGTCTTAATAATAAGTGACATTTCACAACCTTCCCGATGGCCTTTTCCAGTGTTAAGCAACCCAGAGTGAGGAGGATGTTACCTCTTGGCACTGAAACCATCTTTCTTGTAGATTCTCTAATCTTTATTTAGCCACTGGTCAATAACTTATGACTTCAGATTAAATACATGGGTTTTAATCATTATCTTTATGAAAGTCTATGTTGTATTTTGAAAATTTAATTCCGGTAGGTCATCCTGAAACCATGTGCAGTGGGGAATGATAATCTCTATTTGAAGACAGTAGTTGTAGAATGTAGGTGACTATTTAACAGTAATAATTGAGGTTGAGGAACAGGACATCTGGGATTTGCATCCAGGAATCCTGGCCCTAAGCCCTAGGTTATTTTTATTTTACCTCAGCATTTTTTTCTTTCTTTCTTTAAAAAAAAAACATAATAAAATATCCTCTTCATCTCTTTGTTTCACAAAGCCAATTTCCTATGAAATTTATTCAATCATTCACATCTGTGGACCTCCTTAAACATATCAAGACTGTGCTAACTGTCAGGATATAAAAATCAGTCCCCTCAAGTCCCTAACAGGTAATTTCAACAGGCAGAAATATAAAGAAATAGTTATAATGTGCTAGATACAATGACTGAGATATTAATCATAATTAGAAGACAAAGTTGGTTTAATCAAAAAAGAACAAAAATGGGGTCATTTAAATTTGCTTTGGATCCTGATAAAAACTACAAATTCCTACAGGCCATAATGATAAATAGAGAAAGTCTTTTTTTTTTAAACAATCTCACTTCCATCCACAAAGAGTCTACTCAGAAGAAAACAATGGAGCAAAACAGTTGGATGAAAGTATTGTTGGAATTAAGAAACAATTCTGCCTTGAAATTCAAGACATTTCATCCTAAAATTTATACCCAGATGGCAAATACCAAAAAGTCTCTACTTTGAAGGATCTGGGTAAAATTCTGTATCATTGAGGAATGGAGTGATATGTAAAACTTCTTCCAAGAACTATGAACCTTGACAATGGACAGGAGTTTAAAAACAGGAAGTAGGGTGAGCATCTTCAACTAGAAGTCACCTGGTAAAAGGAGGATACGTAACTGGCTTCTTCAGGACTAGTCCCCACATTATGACAGTCACATGAACATGGCTTGATGGCCAAGAACATTTGAACAGCATCCCAGAGATCTTTCACAGATCTTATTTGTGAACCACATGGAGATTTCTGAAAATTCTTCTCCCACCCATCTTTCCCTTCTCAAATTCACAGCAAATGTGAGGAGATTTCCTGCAAATTTCTAAAAAATATCTAAGATTTCTTTTCTCATTCAGTCCACTCTTTGTGTTGTTTTTTTTTTTCCCCCACTCTCAGGCTCACCTTTCTGGCCAACATTTTCTGTCTACTGAGATTTGCTTGTATCCTAAATGTTGTTGGCTTTTTCTAGCTTTTTATTGTGTAGTTTTTCCTATTCAATATCTGAATAATATTTACAAGTTCAAGAAGAAACAAGCAGATGCAATATCTACTTGAGAGTTGGTGGGAGGCAGATGAAATGTGTTCTTACTTCTACATTAATACATTTTGCCTAGTGAGGTGGAAATAATACAACTTCATTGGATATGAGGGGATGATTCAAATTTTCTAGGGGAATAATAGGAAAGAAGGCTAGGCATGATGGTATCAAGGATGAGAAAAATTAACCTCCTTATAAGATTCAACCTAGGAAACTGATCTTGACCAACAAAGAATATGAGAACTTTTTTGATAGTTAGCAGAAAAGTCTAATGCCTAGGTTTTAGTTTTGTTTTGATAGATCCTCCACACAAGGCAACATTCCCTCTTCCCTAACACTCACCCAGTCTGAGGACACACCAGAAGACAAGAGAATGCTTAAATTTAGATCATTCTAGTAGTCAAAAATTTCAAAGAGATCCCTAAAAAATAAGTTTGGAAAGAACAAGAAAATGTTGTGATTCAAATTATCCTTGATTTTGTTGAAAATGTTTCTAAGAAAAATTTGCAGAACCCATGACAGCAATCTAAAAATAAAAACTAAACTTCCAGTCTCCTAGGGAAAAATACTTTCTTTGTATCCCTAAAATACATATATTTCTAACTATGTTTTCTAAAATATGTCTGTAAAGAGAAAAATAACAAATAGCCATGTTGATTCATGAAAGTTCTCACATGCAATCAATGGATATCTATATAAAGTTATGACACAGCCTAAAATGTACAACTAAAATATCATTCAGCATTGTCTCCTTAAAGAAAACCACATGAAACTCCATGGAAGGCATACTCTAAGTATAACAGATATGTCCTTATATTTGAGAGCCTCTAGGATACAATGATCCATTCACAAAGGGGTGGTGTTTCAATTAATTATGCCATGTGGTTCACATTCTATTTGGGCTGTTCCAAAAATAAATGATGTTGCTGGTCATCTGAAACCCTTTGACACGATATTATGTGAATGTATTTTATCTTCCAAGTTACAAATTCATTCGGTTATAGAATTCTGCAGGAGTCTGTGGAGTACCTTTATTTACAACAATATTCTAAGTGAAAAATACCTGAAATTTCTGTGAGCCAGTTAAGGAGTCACCTAGATGTAACTGGCTCAGCTACAGAGAGGTATGCTAACCTCCTTCACCTCAAAGTTTATGAATAAGAAAATGTTAAGAAATCTATTTTTCATATTTGTTGAAATAAATAGAGGAATGTGAACTTAGAATAAGAAAGATTGTAATAGTTTCCCTTGCATTGCTTGATCAACTTCAACAGACAGATTCCAGGAGGACTTCAAACTAACTTTTGAAGATGTTTTTAATAGAAAAAAATAATGAGCAATATTTCCAGCCACCCAGTCTCAACTTTTAGAAGCTTAAGCAGCTCAGAGACACACAAAATCTTGCTTCACTTTTAAAATGTCATAGTTTTCCTTTTGTCTGTTCATAAACATGTTTTCTTACAGTTGCTTATTCAAACCACA
This sequence comes from Urocitellus parryii, assembly GCF_045843805.1. Lineage (NCBI taxonomy): Eukaryota > Metazoa > Chordata > Mammalia > Rodentia > Sciuridae > Urocitellus > Urocitellus parryii. Next base: position 1,498,729 of record NW_027554101.1, on the reverse strand, counting down.
TACAAACTGTATATACAGCACACTCTATATTGGGTTTTAAGTTTTTCAGAGAGGGCAAAAATATTTAACTTGCATGTTTCATATAAAATATTTCAAACATATGTCAAAATATTTATATGTAATTTTAATCCACCCTCACTTTAAAAATGGACTTTTACATGGAAATACTTAAAGAAAATATATAAATCATAAATGTACAAATTTGTTAATTTATACAAAATTAACAATGAGAGCATTTACCATTCAGATCAAGAAATAGGTATTACAAGAATCCTGAAAGCTTCCCTGTTGCCTGGTCCCAATCATTATTTCTTCCCTCCAAATATAACCATTTTTTATCATCTGTCACCACAAAATAGATTGATCTGCTTTTTGAAAAATTTATTTTTAATCAGCACATAATTATTTAGGTGGTATAATGTGATATTTCAAAACTTGTATTCATTATATAATGACCAAATCATGATAATTAGCATATGTATCACCTTTTAATTTAAAAAATCATTTATCCCTTGATGGACACTTAAGTTCACTCCATATCTTGGCTGCTTTGAATAATGCTGCAGTGACTATAGGAGAACAGAAAATTATGAGAATCATGCAATATGCAGTTTTCCCTCAGTACACTCTATCAATGGTTTTTCAAGGCAGTTGTGTCAATTTTCACTCCCATAAGCACTGTAGTAAAGCTGCAATCACACCATAGTTTCATCAATATTTAATATTTTCAGTTTTGTTGTTCTTTTATCTTGATTGTTGCCATTATAATGGGTGTGAAACTGTCTTGCTTTGTGGTTTTAGTTTAACTCCTTGATGCTTTTACAATATTAAAAGACCATTTCATATTTTGTTAGCCATTTTGATATCTTCGTTGGTGACATATCTTTAAAAATCTTTTGTTCATCTTGTTACAACTGGTTTTCTCTTTTTTTAACTGGCATGATTATTTTATTTTGGATATGAGTTGTTGTTTTTTTTACATATACACATGACATTTCCCACTCTGTGATATTTCCAGTCTTTTACTGAGGTCTTCTGATGAATAAAACTTCTTGTTTAATAAAGTCAATATGTTAATATTTTCCTTTAAATTAGTGTTTTTATGTTCTGTTTAGAACAAAAAATATTTGATGTGTGTTCCAAGGTCATGAAGCTATTTTCTTATGTCATCTTCTAAAAGCTTTGTTTTTATTTTCAGAGTTTTCATATTGAAGTATAAATTCTAATCACCAATTAACTCCATATCATTAATAGGAAGACAATTTGTTCACTAATAAACTGCAGTGCCATATACCAAAAAACCAGATGACCATATATGTGTGAGTCTACTAGATTCTCAGTGCTGTTCCATTGGTCTATTTGTCTATACTTATAACAATACCATGCTGCCTGAATTATGATGTCAACATAATAATATGTAAAATCTGTTAGAATAAATCTTCCAACTTAATTCTTTTAAAGATTGTCTTGGTTATGTTTGCCTTTTCCATGCCCACATATAAATTTTAGAGTACACACACACACACACACACACACACACATATACACCTCAGGGTATTGAGTAGTATTTCACTGATTCTGCAGATCAATTTTGGGAAACTGACATCTTTATAACTTTGAATCTGCCAATCCATGAGCATGATATATTCCTCATCTATATTGGTTTTCTTTAATTCCTCTTAGTCATTTTATTATGTTTCTGCTTAGATATCTCATTTTATTTTATACATTTATTTATACATATTTTATAACACTATTATATGTAGAATATATGATTAAATGCGGCATATACTATTTACATTATTTAGACATATTTTATCACATTAAGGAAATGCTCTTCTATTCCTAGAAAGAAAGAGAATGACAAAGATTTAACTTTTTTCCAATGCGATTTTTTGGCATTTATTTTATCTGTCATGTTTTAATGTGATGACTCACACTGATTGGTTTTCAAGTGTTAAAATGAACCTTTCCTTGCAAAAACACACTCAAATTTGTTTTGATATGATGTTGTTTTAATATAGTGCTGCACTTGTATAGATGATATTTTGTATAGGGTACAAATCATACTTTTAAAATAGCTTCTAGATATTACATTGTTTGGTATAATTGCTTCAATTATTTCCCAATTAAGAGACATTTAGATTGTTTTAAGTGAATGTATTCTCTTAAATAAAGCTCCAGTAAACTATCATAAGTGTATGCAAATACATAGCCTTACATATTTTATTTCTGTGGATAGATTTTTAAAGAGAAACTGATGGGCAAAAGATTCTGTTCATTTTAATAGTTATTATCAGGTTACATTCTTAAAATATTTTATCAATATTTTACCAGTAAGGAATAAGAATGACCGTTTTTTCCCCCTCATACTCTGTCCAGCACTGAATGTTATTGTGTTTTTTTTTTCTTTTAGCTTACAGGCAGAAAAATGTGTAGGACATTTGATTATCTTTTTATGACTCTATTAGTTATTTGCATGCCTTTTTTGATGGATTTTCTGTTCAGGTTATATGTTCATTTTTTCCCAGTGTAATTTTTCTCTTTTTAAAGTAAATTTTGAAGACTTTAAAAATAGAGATATTAGATATTATAAAAGTTTTTCCCTTAGTTTATTATCTTTTTGCTTTATTATGTTTTTATCTTTACAGAAATATTTATTTCTTATATATTTGAAAGTATCATTTTTTTCCTTAAAGTTATCTGGGATTAGTGTCTGGTTTGAGAATGGTGCTGGGAAAACTGGATACCCATATGTAGTAGAATGAAATTTAATCTCTCTCACCCTATACAAAACTCAACTCCAATTGGATCAAAGACCTAGGAATCAGAGCAGCAACCCTGCAAATGCAGAAAATGTAGGCCCAACACTCCAATATGTTGGCTCAGGAACTGAATTCCTTGACAAGATCCCTGAATTAGAAGAACTAAAATCAACAAACAATAAATGGGATGGTATCAAACTAAAAAGTGTCTTCACAGCAAAGGAAACAATCAAGAGTGTGATGAGAGAGCCTACAGAATAGGAGGATATCTTTGCCAAATGCACATCATGTAGAGTGTAAATTTACAAGATCTACAAAAACTCAACCTAACATCAAACACAAACACAAAAGCACACAACAAAAGCAAAACAAAAACAAAAACAAAAACAAAAACAAAAACCCCAAGTAACGCAAAACTCAATCAATAAATGGGCTAAGAAACTAAACAGACACTTCTCAAAAAAAAAAAAGAAATACAAATTGTCAACCAATGTATGAAAAAATGTTGAAAATCTCTAGCAGTTAAAGAAATACAAATTAATACTACACTAAGATTTCATCTCACTCTAATCAGAGGGGAAATTATCAAGAATACAAGTGACAATAAATGTTGGTGAGGATGTGGAGAAAAAGGTACACTCATATATTTCTAGTGGGACTGCAAATTGGTGCAACCACTGTGGAAAGCAGTATGGAGATTCCTCAGAAATTTGAAATGGAACTACCATTTTACCTATTTATCCCACTCCTTGGTATATATGCAAAGGAGTTAAAATCAGCATACTATGGTGATTCAATCCCATCAATGTTTATAGCAGTACTATTCACAATAGCTAAGCTATAGAACCAACCTAGGTGGCCTTCAACAGATTAATGGAAAAAAAACAATGAATGGATAAAGAAATTGTGGTATTTATACACAATGGAATATTATTCAGCCATAAAGAAAAATGATTTTGTGACATGTGCCAGTAAATGAATGGATCTGCAGTCTATCATGCTAAGTGAAATAAGCTAATCCCCCAAATCCAAAGGTGGAATGTTTTCATGCATATGTGGAAGCTAACACACAATAACGGGGATAGAATTAATAGAAATTCAGTAGATTAGACAAAGGGGAATGAAGGTAAGGGAGTGGGGATAGGAAAAGGAAAGGCAGTGGAATAAATCTGACATATCTTTCCTATGTACATATATGAATATACTACATGAATCTTACCATCATATACATCCACAAGACTGGGGTCCTAATTAAAATAACATATATTACATACTTGTATAATTATATCAAAATGGATCCGACTGTCATGTATAACTAAAAAGAACCAGTAAAAAAGACCCCCCAAAAGAATCTTCTATAGTTCCATTTCAGAGTCATCATTTATTTGGTTTCATTTTTGCATATTTGGATCTATAACTTATGTGGAGCTTATTTTTGTATACTTTAAGTTGAGGAACTCTAACTTTATAATAAAATAACTGTTATACATTCAGTTTCTTAATGACTGAATTAAAATATCATATTTTGTGCATTTACATTGGCTGGATCTGTTTCTAGGTGCTATTCTGATTCACCATTTTGTCTGCTCTGTGCCCATACCACATTCCTTTGATTAGAGTATGTGATAATATAAAATGTCAGAACCATTGTGATTTTAAAAAAAAATTCTAGATAATATTTTTCATACTTATTTTTCCCTTAAATAGGAGCTGTGCCATAAGTCTAATTACTTCCTACTTCATGTATTTGTTGGAACTGATGTCTAAAAAACATCTCTTAGGAAACCTAACAGGTTTGCCTGTAAACAACAGATTTTCAATAGGCATAACCTCTCAGAATGAAGCCAATTGAGGGATATCTATTGGATAATCCAGCGTGAGACATTGTAGGTTTATTCTAAGATAATTCTGCAGTTATGTCTACTAAGTTTTTTCTTAAATTATCCAGTAGTGTACAAAAAGTAAATCTTACAATAGAAAACAGGACTGCAAACATATGATTTAAACTAAAGCACTATAATGGAGATGGAAGAGATACTGTTACAGCTGTCTTGATGAAGGCCCCAAGTTGACTATTCAGAGGCCCTTTTATCACTATGTGAGAAGCATCAAGTTTGGAAAGAACTTGGGTCAGGCGAGGTAGCACATGCCAGTAATCCCAGTGGCTGAGCAGGCTGAGGCAGGAAGATCTCCAATTCAAAGGAAGATCTCAAGTTCAAAGCCAGCATCAGCAAAACCGAGGAGCTAAGCAACTCAGTGAGACCCTGTCTCTAAATAAAATACAAAACAGGGCCAAAGATGTGGCTCCGTGGAAGAGTGCCCCTGTTTAATCCCTAGTACAAAAAAAAAAAAAAAGGTTGCTCTTTGGAATCACCTGGAAGCTTGTAAGAATCCTGATGCCCATGTGAGAGCCTGAAACAATCAATTAGCATCTCTGGGGGTGGAAATCAGGCATTACTGTTTTCCAAACCTCTCCACATGATTCTAATATGTGGCCATATTTGAGAACCAGTGTTATCAAAAAGCATAAGAATCCACTCGGAATGAAAGTGAGAAGAAAATCTTTAGCTATTTTTTGGTGCCTTGCCAAGTTTTTCTTGTAAAGTTAACTTTCCTTCATGAAATGATGGATAAGATTTAAGTTTACTGGGCTACTGCTGGAAGAAGTGTAAGACAAGGTGTGTGTATGTGTGTGTGTGTGTGTGTGTGTGTGTGTGTGTGTGTGTGTGTGTAGGGGGGCAGTTAGGATACTAACCAAATGAAAGTTACTTTGAAATTTTTAGAAAATAAAGTCATATGAGCTGTTTATACTCCAATCTAATTCTAGACTCAGTAGTGGGAGGAAGGGATGGAGGAGGCAAAGTGAATATACACACAGAAAGAAGAGTGGGTAGCTCTGGTGAAATCTCCTGAGAAAATTGTCTTTAGCCTATATAACTCATGTCTGACCAATGCATTCACCTCAGGATACAAAAATGGGGTATCCACATGTATGTGACCAAGGTAGCTAAAGAGAGTGACCCTCCTCCCCAGGGTAGTCATCTTATAAGTGGCAATGCTAAATCATTCATGACCTCATGTGCTGCTTTTGGCAAGCGGCTCCCTAATTGCTCCTGTTTTTGCATTGATTCTGCGCAGCGTGGACAAGCGAGTCTCCAACTTGCTTGTGGATTTATTGACGACCGTGTCCCTCCTAAGCTTTCACCTTCCAGGACTCGCCCACTCTATTTTAGAGCCAGGAGCTGAGAACAGCACCTGTTTCCTCATCTCTAAAGAGGGGCTGGGCATTTTGACGGCGCCCTCTTTCAACCAACCCACGCCAAGGTGTCCGTGTTTCTGTGTTTATCAGCTCACTATCCCGCCCCCCGCATCCCTATATCGGTGGCTGAGGGCTTGGGGAGGAGGGAAATCCACCCTTAGACACAGCAGCTCCTCAGCGAGCTACCTGATTTGGAGAGCATCAGGCGGACCATGGGAACCCACCTGCCTCCCGAAGTTTGGGACGTAGGGAAGCCGGGATACGTAACGTGTGGCTATGGCTCTGCGGCGGGGTCTGTTGGAGACCCGGGAAGATAGAGCTGGGGACGGAATCACCAACGTCATCAAGAGCCACGCTGATAGGACCCCCGCTGTCTTGCTTTTTAATGTGGGCGTTATACAGGATACCCTTCTACTCTCCATAGAGGCTGTGTCCTGGAAGTTGGCTCTGGGTTGAGGAAAGTTGTGAGGCGCTGAGAGAAGGAGCAGCAGGGGACTGAAATTGCGCCCCCAAGCATGGGGAGGGCGGGGAACCACGCAGGGCGAGTCTAAGGGAGCAGAGCTGGGGTGCTGCTCTCAGGAAACGCAGAACCTCAAGTTTTCCTCAGGGGTCAAGTGGATGTGGATGGGAAGAATTTTTTTTAAGTCATCAGATGTCGATTTTATCATGAGATGGTAATTTGTTTTAAATATTAAACACAAACGAATGTCCAGATTGATATAAAAGATGTATAGTGGTAGCCTTAGGCTGGGAGAAATGGCAAGGTGTGAGGAGCACAAGCCATGCCAAGGGTGTGGTTCAGCGCACAGTTGAGAAATCTGAGAAAGTTTTAACTCTGTTCATAGCTGTGCTGAAGGAAAATGTCAGAGGGGTACACAGGAAAGCTTGCATGCCTGAAGCAGAACTACCAAAGTTAAAAATTATAATAGAGCAGTTAGGAGTGAAACAGCTAAGGTTTTGGAGCGCTACCTGGTTTTCTACACAACCCCCTCTCCTTGCCACTGCGCACGTGTAAATATCATTTGTAATAAATCTTCCGGTGCTTGGTAGTCTGGCCTACATATGCAAATGCTTGTAAACCAGGATAGGTCTTTAAAGCTGTAAATGGAAGCAGCTGTTAAGTTTTCCCCAAGGATGAAGTTTCAGCTGTCTGAATCTGCTCCTGTGGCCCTTGCAAATGCACCAAATTTTGGAGAGCAAAATAGCAGATCTCCAGATTTCTTTGTGTACATTGCTGTATGCTGAAGCGAACAGAGATATGAAGTCACTGTCTATTTGTTTTTCTGAAGTGAGGTAACAGGAAAGATCACAGGAGAAAACAAAAATGAGTGAGAGGCACAGGATTTGGGTAAAATACAGACAGGTTTTGAGTTCAGAAGATACTAGAGCAGAATGTCTCCAGAACTTTAGTAAGGTCTTGTAATTACAAGTAGTACAAATTGGTAATGATGATGCCTTAAATCATCAAACAATGATGCCTCTGACAATAAGCCATAATTATTTGAAATATGCAGAAGAATATCTACTATAAATCTGTTAGAGGACTTTTTTGGAAAAGATATGCCAATATAGAAATGAATTTTACCACCTTATTCTATATGCCATTATGCCAATACCAAACTTGCCAGTGCATAGGGGAGAAAAGGATGCACAAATATCTTCTTAAAACTAGATTCATGTAAGTTTGTGTATTTCAAAAATAGGTAGTTGAGTTCCATCCCTAAAGGTAAATTGAATTTTCTTTGTTACTTTGGATTACATTTTATGCTGCTGTTTAGAATCACTTTAAGCATGTGGTGATTGAATCGTTTTATTTTCATCTATGAAATTAGGCTTTTATTTGAAAGATAATTCAGCTGGGATAAGGGACAGGCCTAACAGGTTATCAGATTTTCAAATTCTTTATCTTTCCCATAGTTCCATTCCCTTATGGGTTTACAAACCTTTACATATTTGGCATACTTGTTTGTCATCTCCTGGCATATCTTTAGATGTTCTACTGGCACAGGATAATGCAAAAATATAAATATATTTACTTTGAATATGTAAGTTTCTGGACTTCTACAAAATCAGGATTTTTACTTTATATGTCTCCTTTTTTAAATTTTGTTAATTATGAAGCTACTATTCATAAATACTTTTTATAGCCAGTTGCTGTGTGTGGCAAAAAGTGCAGTGTGGCTGGGCTAACAGTGATGAGGGAAAAAGAAAACAAAAACATACTATTACACTGCCAATACCTTCTCATTCATTCTCATTGTCACTCTATCATTTTAGAATGTTTCTAGACTCTGAAAGATGGAAAGGAAAATTTGAGAGTATGTTACTACAATTCTTTGAAAGATTAAAAAATAAATTAAAAAAATTAAATTTCACAGGTTTATATTTTAGTGTCACTATTGGAGATTGTTGATTGCATTAAAACATTTTTAATAAAACTGAGGAAACAAAGATGATTATGTTATACATTGATATTACAAGCGAATGCTTCACTAGATTGATTTTATACAGTGGACTTGATTCATCATTTGATGAGAAGTCACAGTATAGAACTTGGACTATTATTATTTTTCACATTACACCAGCATATTCTTAACTCATTTCCTCAAGGGCCAATGCTTGTGAGTATGGTTTACATACATGACCTCAATAATCATAATGTGATTACCACCCATGAGAAGCCCTGTATCTTTGGTGAAAACTGATTAGTTGTTACAAAATTAATACACCAAAATAGATGTTTCAGTCTTTCAGACATACATTTCAGATATATGAAACATGGTATCTCAGTGTTCAGAAGCATTTCAATACAGTATATTTTCAATGATCTTTTTTTTTGTTTGTTTGTTTTCATACAGCAAAGGTGGGCACTTTATCTCCTATCGATTGGTTATGTTTTCCTGTACTTGGAAATATCCCAGGGTAACATAAAGAGCCTCATGCTGATTATCTTTTTAAATCAGATTTAACCAACCCAGATTGCTCTTATAACACTTTTGTGGTTTGTGTTTATTTGGCATCTCCTGGCCCATCTTTAGATGTTTTACTGGCACAGGATAATGCAAAAATTAGTTAAGTGTACATACAAATTTACATCATGTAATTTTTAACCTGTTGAACATTGAAATAAACTCATGTATTTTTGTCAGAAGAAAATCAGCTAAGAAGTTTTTTTTTTTCTTAAAAATTAATGTAGAGTTTATGGACCTGATCTTAGAGTTTATTATAACAAAGATCTTTCTGGTGATCAATTTTGCCTTGATAGATTCCATATTTTATTCCAAATTTTATCAACTGAAGATCACTATATCAAAAGTTTTGAAGAATTTATTTTGATCAGATATAATAATGAGCCTAATTTAAAGAACAATATACATTAGTCTATTTAACTATTTTAAAATGCACTAGACTGTTTAGTTTTTAAATATTCTTAGTAAGAACAAAAATACAATGTAATTGAACCTGTTTTTTTTTTTTTCAGTTTGGCTAATGCTCTTAAGTTATACCCCTAGAGTATTATACCAATAATAATTAGATATTCTCAGAATAAACCAAATATCAAATTAGAAAAGATAATGGGAATTTTCCAAGGGAAAATGTCAATAAGATATCAGAAGACAATTTGAATAACCATTCTTTCAGAAGTGCCAATTATTTTATTTTAAAATATTTTCTTAGTAGGCCATTTAGATTTTAAATTTTCTAGTAATGAAACTTGTATTTTTCCACCTGAGGAAAAATATATGATCATATCATCTTGAAGGAGTGGGGTAGTTCATTTTGCATGTTTGTATAAAGACCATATTGGTGCTTAAAAACAAAAATTTGAGAGTTATATTTAAGTTTTTTTTTTTTTTTATGTTATCCCATATCTCCTGGATGTTTTTCTCGTGATTTTTTACCAGCCTTTCTGAGTTGGCTAGACTCTTTTCAAGATGATATATTTTGTCTTCATTATCTGACGTTCTGGTTTCTACTTGCTCCACTCTGTTAGTGATACTGTCATTTGAGGTTTTAATTTGGTTTATAGTTTCCTTCATTTCTAGAATTATTGTTTGATTTTTTTATAATCTCTATCTCTTGATAAAGATGCTTAACTTCTTCTTTTATCTGTTTATGTAATTCATTTTCAATGTGTTCTTCACTGTTTGAATTTGCTGTCTCATATCCTCTTTAAGGTTCCATTCCATCTCTCTAAGGTATTCTTTGAGTTCTTTATTTGACCATTTTTTTGATGCCTCTAGGTCCTCCCATATTTTGCGTTGTTTCAATAGGTGAAGATTTCTTTTCCATACAATCTTTGCTAAGGAAGTTGTAAGAAATATCTACATAGATAATGGCTAAAAAATATGTTGTACTGTATTTTCGTTTTGCCTTATTTGAGGCAATTTGTCATGACAGTAGTCCTATTGCAAGAACAGTTTGCCCCCAACAATATAGGAATAGAGAATCTTCCATTTTTTTCATTCTGAAATACAGGTAAAGCCATGGATATTTATGGGAGCGAAATATGTTTTCATCCAAGGTATTTAACATTACATCAACATTGTTTTCAAATTTCTGCATTAAATTTTCTCTGAAAATGAGTTAAATTTTATTCTTCTAGAAGATTCTCAGAACCTATATATATTGAATTAATGAGTACATTTGGCTTAAGACTGAGTACAACTTCTATGTTTCTACATAAAGTTTTGCATAACGTATGATAGCTGCTTTCAATTTAATAAATTTAGTTAATTTATCTTGACATTCAGTAATTCTAGACTTTAAGTTCTTCTCTGTAGAAATTCTGTTCTCTATTACACTGAAATTGAAAGGAACATTAAGGCACTTGATAGTTTTGTGGAAATGTAGTTAGTTATTAGGGTATTATCCATAGGTGTGCTGGAGCTCATTAGCATTGGCCCATGAGATCCAATTTTGTGACACTGCTGCTAACTTCACATTCTGTGGCATCTTGTTGATATCTTGAAATTACTATGGTAAGATTATTTACACCACAAATTGGCAAATGCTGCCATTTAGGTTTTTTTATTTGTTATTGTGTTTTTTCCTTTTTTGAAAGCTAGTTATTAAAAATTTACTAGTACAACACTGGCAATATTAATGATGGGAGAAGTACAAACTTGAAAAAAACTCATTATGTTGGTGTTCTATTTAAATTATGCATGTATTCCAATACAAGTAACAGAATAACCAGCTAATTGTTGCCTCAACAAATTTAACAACAAGAAATCTGGAGGTAGGACTCTTTTTGTCACTGGTTTGACATCTCAGCAATATCAGAGCTGGTGTCCCCACGATTCTTTTGGCCTTTTCTTTCTGACTGCAATTTGATCGCTACATTTGTGTACCCATTTAAGACCAGAAGAAAGCCACTAGCTGCATTTATTCTGGAATCTCTTGAACAGACTGAAGCTTATTTCTCATCGCAAGGGCTGTGTCATGTGTCTTAAATGCAAGGGATGTTGTGATTGTGAATATTTAACTCTTCTAACCTCTATATGAATTTTTGTAAGGAACAGGATGGGTGAGGAAATGGTATTAAAATGGCCAGTCATCCAAACTTGCTTACTTTGTTTGCTTTAGTGTTGAACTTTGTGTTATGGTAAGGCACAGAGTGCTTCTTAAAATGCCTCACTTGTTGCTGTGTATGCAGTCATAAATTTATGTTTGGCTTGTATCATGGATTCTTTTTATTTCCCTTAAAACAGCTGAAGCCCATAATGGCACATGAACTTAGATTTAATAGCCCTGACTCTGAGTCCCTAGTGCATGGACATGAAGTCACTCTTTGAATTCCGTTGTTCAGTGAAATCTGACCTGTCTGATGCCTTAAAACTGACATACTATTTTGAGAATTGGCATGATTCACTCTGAAAGGAGATTATAACACCAGGCATTCCCAGAGACAATTATAGTATGTACCTCACTGTGAAAGATTTAATGGCTACATTTTAATATAAGGAATATGACTGGTATGATCATTTGTAAGCATCTTCAGGTTTTCTGTCATCATACTAACTGAAAATTGGTCTAATTGAGAAACAAATTTTAATATAAAATGCTCCATCTACCTACCCTTTCCCAAACGATCCTATTCCCTTTACACCTTTCTGCAATATCATTTGAAGTGCTTAGTATAAACCATGTGTTTACAATTTGTATTATTTAAGGTAAAAGAATCGATTATCATTATACTTGTCCTGAGGAAATGCCTTTCATTTGTCAATCCACCACAAAAATGAGTAGAAAGAGGGAAAAGAAGCTACATACTATTTTGTGACTTGAATGTATTTCAAATGTAATAATTTAACATGCTTGCATTTGGCTTAAAGAAGTTCTGACTCAAAGCAAATAGTAATAAGGATTAAATTCATAGCTCAAGTTTGCTAAACACTAAAGGAAAGGGCTGGGGTTGTGGCTCAGTGGTAGAGTGCTTGCCTAGCATGTGTGAAGCACTGGGTTTGATTCTCAGCACCACATATATGTAAAATGAATAAAATAAAGTTCCATCAACATCTTAAAAAATTTTTAAAAATACTAAAGGGGAACTAAATTTTAATCCGTGAGTATAAAAGTAAGTAGAAGGTTTGGCCTGATAGGTATGTCAGTGAATGTCTGGGATCACATAGTCTGAGTTAAAGGACGCTAAATTAGTTTTTGTGTTTGCATTGATTTGGAGGTTGGAATAACTCTAATGCTCCCAAAATAGTTATCTAACTTGAGCATTATAACTCCTCTATAAGAAAGAGTGTGTGTGTCTGTGTATATAAAACATATACATACATATGCATATATATATATATATCCCTGTATATATACATGTGTGTGTATGCATGCTTATAAAATTGGATTTGCTTAATTGGTTTATATGATCAGAAGCTGAACAGTCCCGCAATGGCTATCTGGAGGCTAGATAGCTGGAGGAATCAGTAGCTGCAACCTGAGAAGAAGGACCAATGATATAGCCCCAGTCCAAGACTGAAGGCCTGGAAACTCCCTGGAGAATCCCTGTCCTCTTAGGAAGAGTGAAGGAGCTGGAGTCTATTGTCTAATGTCTTCAGGTGACTGTTGCAGCAATCTAAGCACCCGATCAAGGCAAATCCAGCTTACATCTGCCTGGGCTTCCTCCTCCTTCAACCTTTTGTTCCATTCAAGTCCCCAGCCTATTGGGTTGTGCTGCCTATATTCAGGGTTTGTCTCCCTCCTCCATTTGCTGTCCCACATGCCAGTTATTTCTGGAAACACCCTCATCACCACACCCAGAAGTCTCTTAATCTTAAGCATCACAACTGAATCAAGTTGACAATCCAGATTAGCCATCACAGCCACTGAGAGAGAATTTTAGAAAATATGTGTCTTGGCCCCTCCTAAAGAGTTTCTAATTCATTTTATCTGGGGAGTGGCAGCTGGGAACTGAGGGTCTGCCAGGATTTCTGTTGAGCAACTGGTTTGGAGAAACCCTGGAAGCTGAATGTGAATCATCATAAGAACCTTACTTGGTTGCTTACTCTGTGGTGATGATAAAAGTTTCCTGTTCTTCTCATTAAGATATATGAAGAATCATTGGTAGTTCTTAATTGAAGCTGCAGTAATTTATGTTTAAAGAAGTTTGTCCCTCTTCAAGCTTCTCTGAAAATGACACACAATGTCTACTTTGTCTTGTGACAATAGAGAAAAGAGAATTTGTGGGTTAGAAGAACAGAGAAAACCCTGATAGTATAGCCTGATAGTATATAGCTTTATTGCTCATTCATATCTAAGTGTGAAATAATTTAACTCCAGTTTCATTTTTTCTAAAATTCATGTAAAATAATGTGCACTGCTAAAATTGGAATTTTGCTTAGGGTCAGGTGAAAGAAAAGTGTTTTAAGATATAGAGATCAGAAATTCACAGGGAATATTAATTCCACATACTGTTTTGTTTGGCATGCAGAGTATCAAAAATGGAGAGGCGATTAGAGCAATTACCTTTACTTCTTTAATGTCCCAGTACTCCCCTTTACATTGGAGCAAACTACAACACGGTCCCATACTATTGCTTCTTTACTCCTGTTTTCTTCTTAAACTCAGAAGATATTTTTGTTTCTCCAGTTTCACATCTTAGAATATACACACTTTATCTTAGAGTCATGTTATAGGAGAGTTGGAGAACAGAATTCTGTTGAATTGGAGATTATTAAAGTTAGGATATTAATACTTGTATAAAGTTTTTTTTTGTTGTTCTATATAGGGGTCTACCAGTGATCTACATTCCAAACCTTTTTTAATTTTTTTTTCATTTTGAAAAAGGTAGTTACAATGGAGACAAACCTGGGTTTAAAAAAAAATTGTATCATGGTTATCACTATACCTAACAAGGGAGATAAAAGTAGCTATTTTTCTTCTCTTGTATTTATTCTTCTCTTTCCTTGATTCATTTCCTAACATTTTAATTTTTCTCTTGAATCTCATTGTCACTTCTCTCAAAACTCAAGTTATTGCCATCATACTACAGTACAATTAAATTACAGCAGAAATAGACTTCTTTAGAATGACTTTATTCCTGTGCCACAATTTTGAAGTTAGGCCCATGGGGAAATATGGTCTAAGTTTCATTATGTCAACTTTGGATTCAATTTTTGGATAAATCTTGTGCAAAGTTTTATCCAGTTGTACTTTATTTTATAGCATAGCTGTTGTATGGTAAAAATCTGTCTTATTTGGCTGGGGTTGTGGCTTAGTGGTTGAGCGCTTGCTTAGTATGCATGAGGCAATGGGTTTGATTCTCAGCACCTCATGTAAATAAGTAAATAAAATAAAGGTCCATCAACAGCTAATAAAATATTTTAAAGAGTCTGTCATATTAAAATTAGATTTATGAGTTGATACAAAAACTAGCTGATATGGTTATTAGAAATATCCAGGAAAGACATCAATGATATTCTTCTACCTTAGTGGTTCCTGTATTTGAGGGTGCATTAAAATTCTCCAAATGGTTTGCTAAAATACATATCCCATTATCAAAGCCTTAGAGTTTCTAATTCCACACATGTATAGTGGAGTCTGAAAAATTGCATTTTCACATGTTCATACATGCTGCTAATTCTACTTGTCTAAGGACTGCATTTTGAGAAGCACTCTTCTGATATATAAAGGAAGAAATTAGTGAATGATTACTGCTTGGCAAAACCAATTAAGTGATGGGTGGTTTTTTGTTCTAGGAAACAATAAGATTGTACAGAACTATTGGAGATGGAGTTATTCTGACTGATATATGTCCCTGAGAAATTGATGTTTGGTTTCCTTAGTCTTTTCTGGCTTCATACCTATCCATACTTTAAAAAGCAAAGGCCAGAAGAATTGAAATGACTGAAGACATCTGTAGACAGTGTTCTTGTTTATTGAAACTGTATCATGTATTATATGCATTCTTTGTATTTCTTTTCCATTTAAATTACTATTTAACTGCAATCAGTTCTATATGGAAGGTATGTGTGCTTCATATCAAAGATGAACATGTGATGTTACAGATGGCTCAAATTCTTGGTTGTGCTGTGCCATACTGTTTTCCCTTGCTATTATTCTCCTCTTTTAGCAGTGTGGCATCCTGTTCTCACCAACGACCCTTAGATCGAAGGCCCAAAACATTCACTTAGCCCCCAAATGCAGATAACTATAGAATATATGTTTCACAATTCCTAAGTTCCTTGAAAGAAATAGCACCTGTCAAAATTATTTGATTATTTCAACTGATGTTTTACTATCCACCATATATCAAATCCATCTTCTTTGTTATAAAATTGTCCTTTACTATTAAATTTGAATAGTGTTTTCCAAATCGTACTCAAGGGACATTTATTCTGTAGGCTTTTAATACTGTTTAATGAATAAATAAGTTTGCATGAGCTAAATTTAACAAAATTATGCATCATTTCTGAGAAATTTTATTGTAATAATATACATGAAATAAAATATAAGAATGGAATGTTACAAACTAATTTTAATCATGTAAACTATGTTTTTGAGAATTTTTTTCTTTTTTCTTTTTTACAAATTAATGTTTTGTGGAATCTGATTTAGAAAGTATAAAGTATAGGTATGTGTGAATTAGAATATATCAACCCATTGATTTTGTTGTTGTTGTTTATTCCAGCTGATTCGCTATCCTGATTGAAATACACTTACCTTTCATACTGGTCAATCTTTTTTCAAACAAGTTATGTTGCCTTAGTGGAGAAAATCATCCCAGTTTTATAAGGGCCATTCTGGTTCTTGTGAGCATTTTTATAATGATTTTCATATTCTGTTTTATAAAACTTTGACAGAATTAAACCAGAAATAAAAATCATATAAGTAATCCCAACCTAAACCATTAAGAATGTGATGTGGGGCTGGGGATGTGGCTCAAGGGGTACCATGATCGCCTGGCATGCATGGGGCACTGGGTTCCATCCTCAGCACCACATAAAAATAAAATACAGATATTGTGTCCTCCGAAAACTGAAAAATAAATATTAAAAAATTCCCCCCCCTCTCTCTCAAAAAAAAAGAATGTGATGTGTGTGCATACATTTATATATTTGCATATATATTTGCACATATGTTCATGAAGACACAAGATATAACAGTTTAATACTATCTGTACACATTCTCAAAACAATAAGTGGGGCTGGGATTGTGGCTCAGTGGTGGAGCGCTCGCCTAGCACAGGCGGGACCTGGGTTCCATCCTCAGCACCACATAAAGGCATTGTGTTGTGTCCATCTACACCTAAAATATTTAAAAAGTGGTTTTATTTATCATATATCTAATAACAGAGACACATGTGAAAATAAACATGCAGTGCCTGCTATTTTCTTTTTTTTTCAAATGAATCAATCTTTATTTTTTTTCAAAATTGGAAAAAAAAACTGGCCATATTTTTCTATTGGTGCATTATAATTATACATAAATATACATTATGTCATGTTTGTACAGGCAAATAACTATATCAGTCCTCTCTAACCCAGTAGTACCTTTGTTTTTTCTACCCTCTTCCCTCCTCCTTATTCTCATGCTCTACTGTGCTGCACTCCCTTCCATTATTATTATTATTATTATTATTTCCAATATTGCATTATAATTCATTATATCATATTATATAGTAAATATATTTCAGTTATTTAATTATTATCATATATATGATTTATTTTTTAAATGTATGTATAACAGCGGAATGCATTACAATTTTTATTACATACATAGAGCTCAATTTTTTCATCTCTGAATGTATACATAGTATACTCACTCCAGTTCATGTCCTCATACATGTACTTAGTGCCTCCTATTTTCTGACTTGATTATTTTAAACATTGATAAAATATAACTATATTATCATTTCATTAAATGTTCTTAATAATGTCTCAGATGTGGGTGTCATATTAGAATCACAAACATGAGATCAAGAAAGGGCTATCTATGTGTACAATCTTTGAAACTACCTTGCAGTAAATATCATGAGACCAGTTGGGGGTGAGTTCTAACATCCACCTACAAAACATGTTTTTTTTTTCATTAAATATCATGTAAATGTAGTGTTTTCTAGCCTGACTTGGTTACCTAACTATGTATGTAAATTAAATCTTATTGAACATTAATTTTTGTATTCTAAAAGGAAGATCAACAAGGACTGGATTGATTACTGGTTAGTTAGAGATGCATAGAAGGAAACATTTAAATAGATCTAAAATACTGCACAAATTAAATTTTTGGGTAAGTAAATGTCATGACATGTAACAATAGAATTTAAGGGAGAAGAGTCTAAATATTATAGTATTATTGAACAAATGTATGTAATTGGAGTAAACACTGAATGAGGGTGCATATGCACTAGTGCATGGGATAAACTGGTAGAAAAGATTGCTCTGTGGCAACGAACAATTGTCTTAGCCAATTCTTCACTAGATATTGTTTTACACGATACATATTATGTCGTAGCCCACTTCCACTATGTATTATCGATAGGAGCTGTGTTTGCTATTATAGGAGGGTTCGTTCACTGATTTCCCCTTTTCTCCGGTTACACACTAAATGACCTTTGAGCTAAAATTCATTTTACTGTAATATTTGTCGGAGTAAATTTAACTTTCTTCCCTCAGCAT
Organism: Urocitellus parryii; assembly: GCF_045843805.1. Taxonomy (NCBI): domain Eukaryota; kingdom Metazoa; phylum Chordata; class Mammalia; order Rodentia; family Sciuridae; genus Urocitellus; species Urocitellus parryii. The sequence goes on along the minus strand of NW_027554101.1, from coordinate 1,480,580 downwards.
TTCTTAGGGCTATCAGGTATGCCACGCCGATACTCTGATTATCCAGATGCATATACAGCATTAAATACTGTTTCCTCAATAGGTTCATTTATTTCTCTCACAGCTGTTATAATTATAATCTTTATAATTTGGGAAGCATTTGCGTCAAAACGAGAAGTTCTCACTGTAGAACTAACACCAACTAACTTAGAATGACTACACGGGTGTCCTCCACCCTATCACACATTTGAAGAACCTACTTACATTAAGGCCTAAGTCAAGAAAGGAAAGAATCGAACTTTCTAAAACTAGTTTCAAGCCAGCCTCATAACCATTATGACTTTCTTTATGCGATATTAGTAAAATAATTACGTAACTTTGTCAAAGTTAATTTATAGGTTAAACTCCTATATATCTCTATGGCATATCCCCTCGAATTAGGATTTCAAGACGCCACATCTCCCATTATAGAAGAACTTCTACACTTTCATGACCATACTCTTATAATTGTTTTCCTAATTAGCTCCCTAGTCCTTTACATCATTTCATTAATATTAACTACAAAATTAACTCATACAAGCACTATAGATGCTCAAGAAGTAGAAACCATTTGAACCATTCTCCCTGTTATTATCCTTATCCTAATTGCTCTCCCCTCCCTACGTATTCTATATATCATAGATGAAATTAATGACCCATCCCTAACAGTAAAAACAATAGGCCACCAATGATATTGAAGTTACGAATATACAGATTATGAAGACCTTAATTTTGATTCTTATATGATTCCAACTTCAGATCTAGCCCCAGGAGACCTACGACTTCTTGAAGTCGACAATCGAGTTGTACTTCCGATGGAATTACCTGTACGAATATTAATCTCATCTGAAGATGTTCTTCACTCCTGAGCGGTCCCATCTCTTGGATCAAAAACAGATGCCATCCCAGGCCGACTTAATCAAGCTACACTTACATCAACACGACCAGGACTTTATTATGGACAATGCTCCGAAATTTGTGGGTCAAACCATAGCTTCATACCAATCGTTCTTGAATTAGTTCCGCTAAAGCATTTTGAAAACTGATCCTCATCAATACTATAAATTCATTATGAAGCTAAAATAGCATCAACCTTTTAAGTTGAAGATTAGGAGTTAAATCTCCTCATAATGAAATGCCCCAACTAGACACATCCACATGATTTATTACAATTCTATCAATAATTCTAGCTCTTTTCTTTATATTTCAACTTAAAATCTCAAACCACTCTTACCCATCTAATCCCTCCCCTAAAGATACTAAATTAATTGAGCATAAAACCCCTTGAGAAGAAAAATGAACGAAAATCTATTTGCCTCTTTCATTACCCCTACATTAATAGGTCTTCCTATTGTCCTTTTTATCATTATATTCCCCAATTTACTTTTTCCTTCACCCACCCGATTAGTAAATAACCGCTTAGTGTCATTCCAACAATGACTAATCCAACTTGTACTAAAACAAATAATGGCAATGCACAACCCAAAAGGACGTACCTGATCCCTAATATTAATCTCATTAATCATATTCATTGGCTCAACTAATCTTCTAGGTCTTTTACCTCACTCTTTTACACCAAGAACCCAACTATCAATAAATTTAGGAATAGCTATCCCTTTATGAGCAGGAGCAGTAATTACTGGATTTCGTCATAAGACTAAAGCATCATTAGCCCACTTTCTTGCACAAGGAACCCCAATTCCTCTTATTCCCATACTAATCATTATCGAGACAATTAGCCTCTTCATCCAACCTATAGCGCTAGCTGTACGATTAACAGCCAACATTACAGCCTGCCATCTTCTCATACATTTAATCGGAGGAGCAACCCTTGTATTAATATCTATTAGCCCCCCTACAGCCATCATTACTTTCATTATTCTTGTACTATTAACAATGCTCGAATTCGCAGTTGCACTAATTCAAGCTTACGTTTTCACTCTCCTAGTAAGCCTATATCTACACGATAATACTTAATGACCCACCAAACCCACGCCTACCATATAGTTAATCCTAGCCCTTGACCCTTAACAGGGGCCCTCTCCGCCTTACTCTTAACCTCCTGCCTAGTAATATGATTCCACTTCAATTCCTCTTTCCTACTCACACTAGGCCTAATAGCCAATACTTTAACAATATACCAATGATGATGAGATATTGTACGAGAAGGTACATTTCAAGGTCACCATACATCAATTGTCCAAAAAGGCCTGCGATATGGTATAGTACTATTTATTATTTCAGAAGTATTTTTCTTTGCCGGATTTTTCTGAGCATTCTATCATTCTAGTCTAGCTCCAACTCCCGAACTCGGCAGCTGCTGACCTCCAGTAGGAATTAATCCACTCAACCCCTTAGAAGTACCACTATTAAATACCTCTGTTCTTTTAGCTTCGGGAGTTTCAATTACTTGAGCTCATCATAGCCTAATAGAAGGAGACCGAAAACATATAGTCCAAGCACTATCAATTACAATTGCTCTAGGACTTTATTTTACCCTTCTTCAAGCTTCTGAATACCTAGAGACTTCTTTTACAATTTCAGATGGTGTATATGGTTCGACATTCTTTATAGCCACAGGCTTCCATGGCCTCCACGTCATAATTGGATCAACTTTCCTTCTAGTATGCCTCATTCGTCAACTAAATTTCCACTTTACATCAAAACACAACTTTGGATTCGAAGCAGCCGCATGATACTGACATTTTGTAGATGTAGTATGACTCTTCCTTTACGTGTCTATTTATTGATGAGGCTCATATTCTCTTAGTATCAATTAGTACAATTGACTTCCAATCAATTAGTTCTGGAACTAATCCAGAAGAGAATAATTAACCTTATATTATCTCTCTTTGTAAATTCTTCCATTGCTCTTCTATTAATCTCCGTAGCATTTTGATTACCCCAACTAAACGTATATGCTGAAAAGGCAAGTCCTTACGAATGCGGGTTTGACCCCATAGGATCTGCTCGCCTACCATTCTCAATAAAATTTTTTCTTGTTGCAATTACATTTCTCTTATTTGACTTAGAAATTGCTCTTCTTCTTCCCCTCCCCTGAGCCTCTCAAACAAACAACCTCACCCTTATATTAACTATAGCCTTGCTCTTAATCTTAATTCTTACTCTCGGATTAGCCTACGAGTGAATTCAAAAAGGCTTAGAATGAATTGAATATAATAATTAGTTTAAAATAAAACAAGTGATTTCGACTCACTAAATTATGGGTTACCATAATTATCAAAATGCCTATTATTATTCTTAACACTATTTTAGCCTACTCTACGTCCCTATTGGGAATATTTATTTACCGATCTCATCTAATATCATCACTTCTGTGCTTAGAAGGGATAATACTATCAATATTTGTCTTATGTTCCCTTTTAATTATAAATTTTCACTTCTCCTTATCATTTATAATCCCCATCACTTTACTAGTATTTGCTGCATGTGAAGCAGCTGTAGGCCTAGCCCTTCTCGTAATAGTATCCAATACATATGGTCTAGACTATGTCCAAAACCTAAATATTCTTCAATGCTAAAAATTATTATCCCCACAATTCTACTTGCTCCCCTTATATGACTCTCAAAGCCTTCCATAATCTGAATTAACCCTTCAATTCACAGTCTGATAATTAGCCTAATTGTTCTTTCTACATTAAATCGTCCTATAAATATACATCTAATTTTCTCACTAGCTTTCTTCACTGATCCTCTATCCTCTCCTCTACTAATTTTAACAGCATGACTCCTACCTCTTATAATTATAGCAAGCCAAAGCCATTTAACCCATGAACCATTAATCCGAAAAAAACTGTATATTCTTATATTAATCTCACTACAATCCTTTTTGTTTATAACTTTCTCTGCCACTGAACTAATTATATTCTATATCCTATTTGAAGCTACCTTAATCCCTACACTAATTATTATTACTCGATGAGGAAACCAAACTGAACGATTAAATGCAGGATTATATTTCCTATTTTATACCCTGGTTGGTTCGTTACCTTAGGCAACCATAGAATTTATCAAGTGATTTGAACTGGAGGGTGTTGTTGTCATCACACAGATTTTAATAATATAGTCATGAATGTGAGGTTATACCTGGCAATGGGAAAACGAAACAAAGGATCTTCTATAATCAAATTGATAACTTATTCCTGATAATAACCTTATTAAATCTTTTTTTCCTGCCTATATATCATGATAGTAAATAGAGATTTCTTTTGAGATGAGGAAGCAGGCTTGACAATATCTGGCTTGGCCTAAGTCACACATTATATAAAATATAATATTTAACATATTAATCACCATAAAATCTCTAAATGTATTTTCTCTCTTCAATTGAGACATAGCTAATTACCAAGGTCATGTAAAGAGTTTTGTCAATGGGCTGATTTTGAGTCACAAATGGAAATTTTGTGTAAAGAATTAACACCATGGGAAAATATATTATTGATTATAGGTAGTCAAAAGTGAGAAATGCTTATTTTTCCATTTATAAAGAAATAAATGTTTTATAATGGACTAGTTCTTATTTACTGTAAAATTTTAATTCAGTTAAATTTGGTTTAGAATAATGGTTGTTTCAGTTATTTCTTAAAAATTTATGTGAAAATTCTAGTCATAAAATTCTGCTCATTGAATCAAAACAATGCCAGTATCTTTTAAAGAATATTGATGGATATTTGAGCAAAGGAAGTAAAAAATAAATTAAAATTTGTGTATTGAATTGTATTTGAGTTAGATATGGAAAGATAAACCACTGCATCATAATATACAGAAATCATGCTTTTATTTACGATTTATTTCTGTTCGTAAGCACCAAACATTAATGAAACTGCCTTTGGTTGTAGTAATTATTTTCAGACAACATAAATGATTGTTTCCAATTTCTTTTCTTTCTCTTTCCTCCAGTTTTTCATCTCTTGTAAAATTAGGCAATGTTTACATTAAAACCGATGAGGAAATTCAAGATATCCATGGGAATTCTGAGAAAAGTAAAAAAAAAAAAAAAAAAAAAAAAAAAGTAACAGAGCCTTTAGGTTATAATTAAATGAGAATGTTCTATGAAAATAATAATTACTTCTAGCTAAAATTTTGCCAGTGTTTATGAAATATATAAATAAATTAAGATTTGATGAGACTCCTTTGAAATATTCTCCTAAATGATGCTGAGTTATCTATTAAATCAATGCTTAGTTTTGGCAGCTTACTAAATTGTGGTAAAGACTTTTGTCTATCAAGGCTAATTTTTGAAGATGAACTAAATTTTCATTTGTTTTGTTTTCACTTAAGCCTTGGGTTGCATAGTAAATTGTCAATTAAATCATATGCTCATACTTTTACAAGCTTCTGTTTAGACATGAGAGTTGGTATACAAAATAAACTGATAAATCCCCATTTATATGAATTAACTAGAGAACCAAAGTTACCTCCTAATTGACACCAACTCCCCACAAAAATGCTATCTCTCCAGTTATCACTTGAAAAAAATCAGTCTTGTATATTTCTCTTCTGTTCTGAAATATAATTATCCTATCCGTGCTTCCCATGCTTTCTTTTTCTCCATCCTATTCCTTTCACATACTTAATACTATCCTAAAATCTCAGTAATATACTGTTGGAGTGTTCTTAGAGTGATAGTGGAATTTGATTTAATAGGATTTCATATCTAGAAAAGTAGAACGGCATGGCATTAAAACCAAGATTACACAAAGGCTTTAAATGATCAATTATTGGATATGCATTGTCTGCCTCTAACCAACTGAGAAAAAGAGAGTTTCACTAAGAATCTGATGACCTATCATGTCTTTGTTTTAAATTTATTGTGTTGTTACCTAACTGGTTGATTTTAGGCAATATCAGAACCATGACATCCTCCTTTAAAAAATAGCCTTTTTGAGGTATAATTGATACACAAAAAAATGACACATTTAATCTATACATTTTAACAAGCTTGGATATGCATATGCCAATGATACCATTACCACAAAAAAGGAACTAAAATCACCTCCAAAGGTCTCCTTGCATTTTTAATATTTTTGGTTTTCAAGTATGAATACTTAAAATGAGATCATCATATTAACATATTAACTTGCACAGTTCATTATTGTTAACTATAGGCACTGCATTGTATAGGAGATTTCTTGATCTTATTCATCTTGCATAACAGAAACTTAATTCACATTTCCCCCTCCCTGAGTCTCTGGCAACTCTCATTCTTTGCTTCTATGAACATGAGTATTTAAAATAATTTACATCAGAAGACTCAGCAGTATTTTTGTCCTTCTGTGACTTATTTTACTTAGCATAATGGTCCAAAATATCATTCACGTGGTCACAAATGGCAAGGATTCATTCTTTACAAAGGCTGAAAAATACTCCATTGTGTACATGTTACCACATTTTCTTTCCTCATCCATCTGTTGATGGACATTTAAGTTTCTTACATGTCTTGACCATGTTAAATAATACTATGATGAACATGGGAGTTCAGATAGCTATCTGAGTTTCTGACTTCAATTCCTTTGGATAAATACCCAGAACTGGGATTACTGCATCGAATGGTAATTTTATTTTTTAATTTTCTGAGGAACCTCTGTACTGTTTTCCCTAGTGTCTAAACCATAATGCATTTCCAATAATAGTGTATAAGTGTTCCAGTTCTTAATTTCTCCACACTCTCACCAACACTTTTCCTTTTCCTTGTATGTATGTTGGGGGTGGGGTATAAGCCCATCCTAACAGGTGCAAGGTGATTGGGATTTTTTGATTTGCACTTACCTGATAGTGATATTGAGGACATTTGTATACACCTGTTGACCACTTGTATGTCCTTCTGTAGAAATATCACTTGTCCATTTTAAAAATTAGGTTGTTTCCCTCAATTCTAAATGAATTGAGGAAAACAATTAAAATAGTGAACTGGGGTACAAATCAATGTACAGTTTTTTGGTTGGTTTTGAAAGAGTTAATTTAAAGATGAAGCACTGCCTTCCTGAATTAGTTCAAAATGTAGTTTTTGGAAGAAAGGTGGAAACCCAGATTAAGTCGAATTTGTCCTATAAAAAGAAAAATTATTTTGTCACTCAAAGAGTTCTTATACAACTTCATAACAAAAAAGACACATTGGATATGAGGAACAATAAACATATATCAATAGAGCAGGATTGAAAATACAAGAAATATTGACTTTGCTACATTATAGTATGCCTAGATAAACTATTTTTTTGCAGGGTCAGCAAATACTTAAAAGTGGTTTGCAAATTATGAAAGTTTATAGGTACAAAGAGGTTTTTTGAAACATTTTATAATGAAAAATTAGAAAATGTGTAAATATATGACAATGATTAATTTTATTGCTGTGCAATAAAATATGATATAAAAAACAATAAATACATTCTCTAATTTATTGAAAAAATTGCTGATGAATCAACATGTATAACATATCTCTGTGTGAGAGAGAATTGTGTAACATCAAATGTACACATGGGAAGAATTGTTTGTAAATAATTGTGGACAGTTCATAGGAAGTGAGGCTATAAGTGGTGCAGTACAAGGCTGGGGTTGTGGCTCGGTGGTGGAGTGCTTGCCTAGTACATGTGAAACACTGGGTTTGACCCTCAGTACCACATAAAAGTAAATAAAACAAAGGTATTGTTTCCATCTATGACTAAAAATTAAAAAATAATAAGTACTATAATACTATTTTCTATGGTTTGCATGTAGTGTCAATTTTCAAAGAAATGAATTACTTTCCCACTATTAAAAATTAAAAATTAAAAATAATTTTCTGATGTACCTCCTTTCTTCTAGAGATGTGTGGGCATAAAACCATGTGAAAATCTGAACCCTGGAAATGGAAGTGCATATCCAGTTTTAGCTTTAAACTCTAATGTGGTGAAGAACATACACACACTTTTTCCATGAAACCAAAATGATGCCTAATAGTGATTCCACTAGGAATTTCTTCCCAAAATTTCTTCAGAAATGTGTAATTTTCTCAGTCTCAAATGATAAGGAAAAAATCAGGAGATTTTGAAAATAGGAGTGTATTATAATCCTCTTGAGATAATTAGTTTAGAAGATATAGGAGGATTATGAGTTTGAATCTTCAGAATTCACTGAAGGCAAGTAGAAATAATGGAAGAGTAAGAAATACAGACTTTCCCAGTTAGTTGAAAGATGAAGTTGATATTTCTGGGAACTATTTTCAGAGCATGTGTAAAACAGTGGTCATGATGTAACGTGTCCATCTTGCTTTCAGCTATTGCCTGTACCTTGTACCTCAAGTGTGTTTGTGGGTCTGTCTACTGCTAACAATGCATCATTCTTGCCAATAAATAAATATTGATACTGTGTGGTATATTTTATAGATATCCTATGGGTGGTGTTCCTAGAGATATTGTGTTTGAGAATGAAATAATTCTCAAATTGGTAATTTCAACCCATGATTTTGTATAGTGATATTTATGTTAACCTTGGTAGGAAGTCTGAGTATTAACTATTTGAATTCTACCCAATCCTACTCACAGTCATTTTTGAATGATTTTATAAATTTACTGTAGGCTCTGTTTCTTTTGAAGATTAACATTTTAAAATAATCATAGGTGTTATATATTCCCAGTAATGATTAAAGAGCATGTAGATCATTGGAAATAATTCAGGAGTAACTCAAAAATTTTAGGAGTGTATGAAAATTTGGGGGAATTCTGATTTCTTGTTCACAGGTCCCCAATATTAATATCTGTTGGGAATTTGGAAACTCTCATCCAATAGCAGCTCATAAAAAATGGTGTCATGGATAGGGAAAGCAAGGTGGTAATTGCCAGACCATATGACAACAATACTTTTACACATACAGAAAATAATCCATGATTCCTGCTTTATGTCAGGCAAAGTACTTCTCATTTCTGTGATGATGTGAATGTATGGAAATCACAAACATGCTTGTCTCTGAATTTGAGCCTTGTCTTGGGGTGTCATTTGATTTGTTAAACTTGGATTTATCCTTTGAGGCAGCACAGCAGCTTTTGCAGGTACAGAAATGGTCTTTATATTTAAATGTGCTGCCTGGAACACACTCCCATCTGTTTTCTGTAGTTTACACAAAGCATTAGTTCAATTCCAGGGGTTCAAAATTCTAATTCTAAAGGTTAAATTCACGCACAGAGAAGCCCAATGGGATTAGAATTCTTATTTTAGAAAATGCGTGTCCTTTTGCACTGCGAACATGACTTGCTATCTCTGCATTATCTGGCTGCAGAGCCATTACACTGGCACTTTTCTCTATAAACGTGTTCCTTGTCTTCGTCCTGATGTGATTGCACAAAAAGAAGAGCAAGTACCAGGACTAAGAATGTAGACATCTGGAGCTTATGATAAGGAAACTACTTGAACCTAGGAGTTCTGTGTATCTTCCTATTTTTCAGGTCCCTTTATACTTTCTAGACTTGCTGAAATCTTCACTATTAAAAACGACATGTTATTTGGAAAATTGTCTATGATCTTGCTTTATAGCTATAGATAGGGTAATTACACTTCCCAAATGTTCTGGGATAAATTCAATTTTAAATGTTCATTCCTATTGTTAGACCATGCATCTAGATGTGGAATTTGTAAAATAGGCTTCTCATAGCTGAACACTTCTATTTCAAGTTTATTTTAATATAGGATCTTTCACCTACGTGATAGCTTGGCACTTGTGCATTTACAACTAAATATTATTGTACAGACTTGTTTCATTCTATTTGTGCTTATTGCTATAGTTTAAAAATAAAACTTCAGAATAAAAGCTTTCTATAGCTGAGCAAACTCTGTCCTCCTTATGAGGAAATTTCCTTAATTACCTTGGTCAGAGAATATTGACTTAACAACAGTCACTAATATGGCAGTATGTAAAAATGTGGATGTGTAACCGAGGTGATTCTGCAATCTGTGTTTGGGGTAAAAATGGGTGTTCATAACCCACTTGATTCTAATGTATGAAATATGATATGCCAAGAGCTTTGTAATGTTGTGAACAACCAATAATAAAAAAAGAAGTACACAATAAATTCAATTTATGGTAGTCAATTGTTTTCATGACACTTTGGCCTGAGCCTAAGTAAATTTTGGTCCACAGAGTAAAACTCTATGTGCAAGTTGTGACTCATTTCATCTTATATTGATGATGCAATGATACTAATAGTCATCTATGCCAGGCGTACATTGGGGGAAAAAAAGAAATAGTTTTGAACTTCTTGAGGAAAAAGACAAATAAGATTTTCTTAAGCTGATAGAAAGTAAAATGAAGTATATGAGGTCAGTTATTGAGAATTATGAATCTCATATTATTAGAAAATACATACAAATATGAATATTAAAATAATCAAATAAAACTGCAGAAAGTAGGTTATATTACTAAAGAAATAGTTGATAACAAATTCATATATACTTGGTATCAGCTTCATCACAGAATAAGAAGAAAAGTAGCAGGGTAAAAAGATTGCTTTTGTTTTAGACCATTAAGAATTATTTTGTTTTAGGGAGACTAAATACAATATTCTGAATTATGGTGTAATGGTTCTATGAAATGATATAATAGAAATTATTTATCTTCAAGCAATATTTTAGGAAGATCATTTTTTAAAAAAACTTGATGCTTTTTTTCATTTTGTTAAGAAGAATAGAAGATAGTGATCATACTTCAAAAGTAGAAGAAAAGTTTTAGATTTATGATTATTTCTTTATGGTTAGAACTTTTATTCCCAGTGTCCTGAGATGTTATGACTTTGTGTCTGAGTGTGGCTCTCTTTCCATTCATTATGCTGAGCTCTCTAGACCTCTTTCAATCTACAAATTCATGCTCTTAGTAAATTCTTGGCAAATTTCTTAATTTATTCTTAATAGATTCCCTCTGCTACATTTTCTCCATTCATTTTATAAGTTCAATTATTTGCATAATTTATTCCTGCACATATACTACTCTAATTTCCTTATCTTTATGATATTTCCCATCTGTCTTTCATGGTTTATCTTGAGTAACTTCCTCGTAATTGCCTTCCAACATTTTTATTTTGCTTTTGCTTATTTTTGCCACCATACAGTTAACATTGAAGAAGTGATTTTAGCTTTCTCAACATTTCCTTATATACTCTAATGATCTTTTTCTAGTTTGCAATATCATCTTTTAACTCCATGCATTACAAATACTTTTAAAGCATTCTGTGCTTTTAGATTGCATATTTTTTATATTTATGGTTGTTTTGATTTGTTCATTCTTTTTTTTAAATAGATAGACACAATACCTTTATTTATTTATTTATTTATTTACTTACTTACTTTGCAGTGTTGTGGATCAAATCCAGTGCCTTACACATGCTACACAAGCATTCTACCACTGAGCCACAACCCCAGCTCCTTGATCATTCTTGAAAGTTGAGGCTCTCTTCAAATACCTAGATTTTTTGTTGGCTATCAATTTAGGATTAAGACATGAGAGAGGGACTAAAATGCTAGTCAGAGTCTCCATAAATGTAGGCACATCTTGCTAACATTACTACGGAGTAATGGAGTATAGTTCTAGCTATTTTCCCAGAAAGTACCAAAATGTCAAAGGTTTAGGGTATATTTTTTGAGACATCAGTTTACCAAATGGGAACATTTTTGCCTTCCTGCTTGAAGGTTCTGGTTATGAATATAAGTAGCTATCAGATTTCTAGGAATCAAGCAAGAAAGGAAACTGATGATTTTAGCATTCATTATTGTTTATGTAATTCTCCCATTTGCTATTTGGTACCTCTGCATTCTCCTCAACTGTACTTGATCATCCTTTGGTCAACATGTGAAGAGAATTACCCTTTTGTCTTTCACTGAAATGGGTAAAGTGTATTTGTGTGAAGTTAAAAGAGGAATCTGAGACTGAAGTGGTCCTGTGTACATTTCTGAACAGTTCTTTAAACTGCACCCATTCATGTTCAGGTTTTCAGAAATTTAAATTCCCTCAAATTCTTTAGAGAAGTGAAGGTTCTCTGGTGCAAAAATAGCTTAGTTCTTGTCTTTTCTTAGTTCCTCATTTTGCATTCTTGCCCTATACAGAATTATCTTTTTTTTTTTTTTTGTAGCAAGGGTTGAACCCAGGGGAGCTTAACCACTGAGAACATCCCCAACTCTTTTAGTATTTTATTTAGAGACAGGGTCTCACTATGTTGCTTAGGGCCTCGCTAAATTGCTGAGGCTGTCTTTGAACTCACAATCCTCCTGCCTCAGCCTCCAGAGCCATTGGGATTTCAGGCATGTGCCATGCCACCATGCACAGCCAGAATTATCATTTTTCTATTCTCTGTTGGTAATTCTACTGGAGTCTATTGAATGTCTTTTTGGCTCCCAATATTTTGTCAACATTTTTAAATTTGTTTTCTCTTTTTCTAGTCTGTATTCATGTTCTTTGGAATATTAGTTAGCTATTTTTATTTATAATATATTTGGGTTTCGGAAAAGCTGATAAAAATATATTTCAATCAGACATGATTAAACAAAATCTGGATTTATAGTATTTCCCACGTTTTAGTTGTAAAGTTATATGAGACTCAAATTTTCACTTCTTTATTTTGTGTTTCCTTGGGAGATTAAGTTTATGATTGGGAAATATATACACTTTATTCTGATATTATCCCATTTGAGTAAGTTTATAAATTCCCATGCATTCTGTTCTTTACTGTAATTACTTTAATTCCTTGAAGGACAGTGGTGTAGAGAAACCCAAATTATGGGTAGTACAAATACAATGTGCATTTAATTTTGATGTGATCATGCAACATTTTCTATGCATTGGCCTGTTTTGTATATAGTAAAAATTCACCAACAGGTTCAGGCATGCTACTAGCTCTCTAGCCTGCATTCCTCTTTCCATTTTTCCTGCAGTGTGCTCATGTTTTCAAACATTGGGGGGCACCCTTCATTCCATGTCCAAATTAAAAGGACTCCCCTCTCATGAGCTTCCAGGCCATAAGATTGCAGGAATTCATCTTTTTTTCAGTTGCTCATCCTTAGTAATGCCCAACACATGCCCAGGGTTCTATCAAACCTTTCTTTTTGCTTGTCATATTTTTTTCCCAGTCTGATGCTCCAGGATTCTCTGTTGACCAAGTTTTTCCTTTTTTGCCAGTATTTCTCTAGACCACTGTATTATCTCCTTCAAGTATGGACATAGGCTCTCCTTTCAATTCTTCACAAAACAGCTGACATTACTGAAGATTCAAGGAGAACAGAAAATAATTGCAACACAAATTAAGAGCATGAAGAGAAAGAGGAAAAAAGGGATATAGTCAGTTATTCATACCCCATAACCCAGAACCAGAGAAATTCAGGTAACATTTAAATGAGGTACAGAAGAAAATTAGGAATATAGTATCTGCATGTTCATTCCACCCCATTAAATAATTACTGTTAACCTTCTGCTTGTATGTTGATCTTGGGTTATGAGCCATCGATATAGGAAGCTCACTCAGTGCATAACTTGAATGTGGCTTCATAAATTATTCAGCTTATTTACTCAAATATCATGTAGCTTAAAATTAGATTTGATTTTCTCAAGCACTACACATATAACTCTGTTGTATATTTTATAGAACTGCAATGTTTAAAATTAAATTATACACAAAGGTCTCTAATGCTATTCTCACTGGTTAATGTATACTTCTATCATTGTTCACTAATACCGATACATAACAAAATAGAAAAACATAGGTCAATATTAGCTGTGGTCATTCTGCTCTATAGATAAGAGGAACATCATATGATGAATGTTCTATGTGTATTCTTGTAAAATACAAAACACACAGGATCACCTTAGTTCCAATGAAAATATGTAATAGTGATACATTCAATTTCAGTTAGTGTTTCAAAACCTTCAAGGAAAAGATATAATACATTAGCTTTCATAGGCATTACCTATTTTCAACCTTTTGCTCATTTTCTTAATTTTTTTTCTTTCAAACATTTTTTCATCTTTTCCTTGTTTTCTGCTGTTATTGAAATTCTTGACTAACTTTTGCTTTCTTATGTCCTTATTTTAAGGATCTAGCGTTAATTTGTAGATCAGGCATGGACCTGGGGCTTCAGTATATTTCCCTAAAGTTGGAAATTTATGCAAACTAGGACCAAAGGAGTCTCATAAGTAATTTTCTCTACCAACAAGATAAATGAAGGGCTGAGAGAGGACATTGTGTTATTTCCGTGATGTTGAGTAAAGCTAAAGTCTATTTTAATGCAATAAATTGAATTTGCAATATTTGATCTTAGCAGCAACTACTCTATCATCTTGATGTTTTTCCTGTCTCTATTTGCAGTTTCTAGCATTATTTTTCCTGCTTAAAGATCTCCTTAAACCTTTCTCTCACACTCACACACAAATGGCCAGAACATTCTTACCCAAAATACTTTTTTATAAGAATTTTAATATTTATTTTTTAGCTTTCGGCAGACACAACATCTTTGTTTGTATGTGGTGCTGAAGATCGAACCCGGGCCGCACGCATGCCAGGCGAGTGCGCTACCGCTTGAACCACATCCTCAGCCCCACTTTTAGTTTTTTATATTTTTGTAAATATGTGAAAAGATTTATGCAAAATCTGAAAATATAAGTTGCTTTATATACATTTGAATTCTGAGTCAGAATCACACTATGCATGGGTTAGGTCATAAAAATAGGAATTGTTCTTGATATTAAGGAGAAATTACTCTGGTCAACTTATTTGAGTCTCAAGGTAAATGAACTCAAAGGTTAATGCTTGAAATGACTCTTTTTAAAATCACTGCTTAACAGGGAAAATTAAATGGATGATTGCAGACAACTGAATCCATACTAGACTAGCTAAATTAACCACATATGTTTTTGTTATATATAATACACTGTTAGAATTGTGTGAATGTAAGAAATAGAAAGCAACTCAAAGCTGTTTGGTCCATCTGTCCATCTTCTTCTCAGTGGAAACTGGTTTCTTTTTTTCCTAGCATATCAAATTTTCTCTTCTAAGTCCCAGAGCTTGAAAATATCATACATACGACTTCTGATTTGACATTTTACATATGTAGCAATGCACAATCTTAATTCCATTGAAAAACTTCACACAAGTGCTCCTCATTGGCCTACTTTCTGTCAGGTATCCAGGCATGGTCCAATCATCTTTGGCCAATGCAATAGGAAAACTGTCTGTGTAAGTATGAAAAGAATAAATTATATGCTTGGTGGCTGACAGAAAATCCAAATAGTTTTTTTTTTAAATAGTAAATCTAAAAAATGCATGTCTAGCTTTATTTTGCTAGTTAACACTCTCTTCTTCTTAGCTATTTAAGAAATTCTTAGCTAGACCAGTTTGCCTTCCAGATTATTCTATGGTGCTTTTATTTTACTTCTTTAATATATAACTATTACTGGACACTTTATATTTCCACTAGAAGTATTCCAGTTTATGTGCAGAAGATTCAAATCTAAATGGCTTGAACAACAAGGAGGTTTATTACCTTGGCTAGTAGAATGAGCTAACATTAATGGCAAGATTGTCAAATCAGAATCAACTGAATGAAGTGTCTTACCCAATATCAGCATTACTAATAATTTCATGGATGTTGATAAAAAGGATCACACAACTTAGCTAGAAATCAGGAAATCTTGTTCTGCTCTCTATGTATTTTCTTCCTGTATTGGATATGCACAGTAACAAAGGCAGTTTTAAATAAGTTGCATACATTACATTGTAAGCAAGAAGTCATTAGGCTATGACATAATTCCATTTTAGGCCCTAGCTTTTATAATATGTTTAAAGGAGAGATGCCTCAGAATTCCATAGATTTTGGTTTTATTTAATAGAAATAACATAGTCCAGTTTCTTTAAATCTTCTGTATTCCAAAGTGCCTATGCAATTATGTGGTATTGTAACTCAGGTGCTCAGAGATACCCTCAAGTACATAGATAAATTCTAATCTCTCTTTCCCTACTCCCTCTGCCCTCTTTCTTCTCCCCTTCCTCTTTTCCCCTCTTTTTCTTCCTATCAGTTGTTTTTGTACAATTATAATACATTCTGAGAAACTTGTCCTTAATTAATTTTATTGTTTTGTGAACATCATGAATTGTACTTACACAAACTAAGAGTGCTATTTAAGTTACAAGGTAATTTTATGATGCCACTATGATATGTGACATCCTTGGTTGACTGAAACATCCTTTTGCAGTATATGATTACATTTTTCTCTCTAGGCTTGTTTCCCATGTGTATAAAGTGGTTACCAAAGATGCAAGCACTGTGTCCCACAAAACATTATCTAGAGGAGGCATTTGGTTGACTGAAACATCATTGACCAGCACATAACTTTATTTTTGTCTCTAGGCATGTTTCCCTTGTTTTCAAATTGGTTACTACAGATAAAATCATTATAACATAGAAAATGTTGTCTAGAGGCCAGAATGCAAGGAAGATCATTCTCATGAACTCTTTTCCAGATATTCCTTTGTGTTTTATTTGTCATAATTGAATCATATGCCTTTTCCTAAAGTAATAACCGATAAGGGGGATATAATTATATTGATTGGGATGGGCTAATAAAAGA
The DNA here is from genome assembly GCF_045843805.1 of Urocitellus parryii. Lineage (NCBI taxonomy): Eukaryota > Metazoa > Chordata > Mammalia > Rodentia > Sciuridae > Urocitellus > Urocitellus parryii. The sequence continues at coordinate 1,463,968 of NW_027554101.1, read as the reverse complement.
TTGGAGTAGGCTAATAACAATTTACCCCTGATGATTGTAAAGAGAAAATTCTCTAGAAGAAGCTGCTGATACCTGATTAAATTCTGGTTCTCATTGCGGGATAAATGAGAGGTGAGGGAAGGGATTGTAGTTTCTGAATAGCCTGCCACAGTTTAACTTTCTGGTGTCTACAGATATGACAGTTGAATATAGTTCTTGAATAATAACTGTGATAGTTAAAAGGATGAATTATTTTCTAAAGCAGTTGCTAAAAGTTTGAAATTTTGCCCAAATAGTGCTTCTCACATTATTGCCATTTTTATTTGTCATCCCTATTACAAACGTTTATCACAGAAATTTGGCTTCTCATAATTATTGCTTCAAAAGTTAATGTAGAATCTTCCAACATACTTTCTGAAATAGTTATTGCATAAGGCTGCCCTCTGTGGTTGTAGTGAAGAAAGTTTATTTTCCTAAGTCAGTGACTCTAATTTCAGAACACATAATTTTCTAACAATTATTTAGTAAAAAAACAAAATTCTTGGACCCCATTTAAGAAATGTTCCATTAAAATATTTCTTTGAGCACATAATTCCTTAGGAAATTTCTCATTAGCAGGCTCATTGTAGGGGTACTTTTATATGAAATATGAATTACATATGGCATTTTATAGAAATAGTCTCATTTGCATTATAATTACAATTATTTCTCAGAACATTTTAACATGTTTTTGGTCCTTCTTCACTTTTAAACTGTGTGTTTGGCTTGTTGGTTTAGAAAGGATACTGTGAGGAAATGGTTTGTAGAAACCACAAAATTTAGGTTCAAGAATACTTCTTAGCTCTTTTTATTAGACTATAACTAGAATCAAATACAGCCACCAGTTTTGTAGACAGAGTATGGGACTGTCAATACCTTGATCTTTCAGAGGCACTGAAATAACCTCATCCATCTTCCTTACCTTTGAGTTTTAATCCCATTACCTACAAAAAATCAAATCTCCTCTAATCAATTTAGTATATGCTCACTCCAAGAACAAATTCTGTGATTGTCATGCTTTTATTCCCTCACCATTACTCTGGCAGATCTATATCTCATGTGTGTGTGTGTGTGTGTGTGTGTGTGTGTGTGTGTGTTCATTTTGGCCCATATTTCATTGTAGTTCCCTAGAGGTAATATGTTGTAGGTGTTCGTGGTTACTAGCATAATGTTTTAGACAACATTTCAATGAAATAGAAAATTAAAATGACCATATTCTCTTCTCTAACATGCATCCATAATGGAGGTTCTATTATATTCCCAGTAACCAGTCTTATATTCTTTATAGAAATTTAAGAAACTGAATGTACATACCAAAGCATTGTCTATTAACCAATTATATTGGTTATATGCCTGACACATATAATATAACTTGGGTGCAGGATAGATAACATGAATTATGTCCCACAGAAAGTGGATGGCTAGTAGTGGGTGTCAGTGAGTACACACACTCTGCATGTATGTAATGTGTTTTCATTCATGCCTGATTTGTCTCTGTTTTCATTTGGTCAACAATGTTTGACTTGTTCTCCTAAATTGTGTCACTTCCCAACATTTGAAAACTGCATATTTTCCTATAAAATTCACATTTCTGGCCCTTGTTGTGAGAAGCAGAAAGAACTGACAACATTGGACTCACCTTCTAACACTATTAGAGATGACAAGAACTAGCTACTTATAGCTCCCTTGAAACTGTAAAGAAGTAATATTGTTCTCCATGGTCCCCATTTTTCTCAATGCTCTCCTATGCTAAGACAAGAGATCCATCACCATTTCTTATTGCATTTGAGTGCAATACCCAAGTTCTTTCACACCTTCATAATTCTCTGGCCTCTGCAGTCTCAAATCTTGGAAATGTGGGAGGGTATTTACTATGAGATGCAAGTAAGTTAATGAGTATGTAATAGTAGAAATCATGAGCTTTGGAGATAGACTTGATTTAACTCTAATTTCCAGTGTTACCACTTACTGGTTATGATATTAATTTTATGTTTCAGCTTGACTGGGCTAAGGATGATCAGATACCTGTAATGTATTTCTAGGTGAGTCTTCGAGGGTGTTTCTGGAAGAGATTAGCATTTGAATCAGTGGAACTAATAAAGAAAATCTGCCTACATTAATGTGATATTGCATCATCATATCCATTAAGTACTCAAATATAACAAAAAAAGGAAAGGAAGGATAGATTTTTGTCTCATTCCTTTTGATCTAGGATATCCGTCTTCTCAGACATTGGATTTTGGGGGCTTTTGGACTCCACGATTAACACCAGCAGTCTCATCTCCAACCTGGTTCTCAGGCTTTCAGATTTGGATGATCATAATAGTCTGTGTTTAACTTCCTCATATTTTATTGAAACTCTTGACAAAGAAACTGGCCCTTGAACAAGTGACTTGGGAGAGAAAGGAAAAGGGAACTAGCTAATGTTGAGCCACTTCCTATTGTATTCCAGGTTTTTTTTTTAATTTCTACTTGATACACTCAAAATCTTACTGAGGTTATATTCATTCCACACCTCTATTTTACAAGTAAATATACTTAATCCCATGTGAATGAGCAAATTCAAATATTGAACTGGTGAATAAAATGATTTTCAAAGGAAAATCTGTTTGATTCCAAAAATCATACTGGTTTTGCATTAGAAATATGACTCGAAGTTTTGCCACATGTGTCCTGGGACCAGAGCACATGTGTAATAACGTCTAAGGAATTATCAGAACTGAGATTTCAAATTTGTATTTTTACAGATTTTGTAGCATCAAATGTGATACATGTACATTTTGTTGAGAAGAAAGTGATTTAGGTAAATTTCCTCTAAGCTACTCTAAGGTTATTTTAATGGCTAGGAGGATAGTTGAATTTCTAGAACTCGGCACTCTCTCTTAATGGCAGAGACACTTTTGAAAAATGTTGACGCATGGGAAGAGAGAGAGAGAAGAAAGATTCACAGGGATACCCACAACTTCATATTAAATTAGTTTTATAAACATTGCTTTAAATTTTTAATGAAAATCAAATAAAAATTCTTAAGTTTTTAAAAGAGTAATTTAACTATATATTCATTAGTGATATTTCAGTCTACAGTGCACAAAAATGCTGAAAAATATTTATTGTCATTATTAAGGGTAAATATAAAATGTTTAAACCTGATATATAATATATAGTCAAGAAGATTTAAAAAATATAATACAAGGAAATGTTCATTTAAACTTGGTTAACATTGATTAAAATGTGTTATTTTTCAAAAATCATTTTAGGAAAGATATAAGGTATTAGCGGAATGAAAGGTGATTATATACGCATGGGGTTCTTAATAATACTAAAACTGAAACAATTAAATTTAAGAGCTAAAATGTCAAATTTGCTAAATGTTGTAGAAGTAATACATGGACAAATCTGACAAAGAGACCTAAAATGGGTTCCATTATTCATAAATACCCTAGGACATATTTTATGACTTCTCCAAGCCTGTTTTTTAACTTTGAAAACAAGAATATACTATATTTAATAGTGTGTTTGTAAGGATTAAATGGGGATTAAATAAGATAATAAAGATAATATTTGAACAAGGTTATGGGTTATTTTACTTAATCCTGTTCATCTAAGCAACTAAGAGAGGTTAAATAGTTTGTGCAACATCACACAGCTAAGAATGAATTAGGAACTAAAGGTGGAAAATATGACTCAAGAGCATGAGCTTTTGACCACCCCCTTGCACATTTTGCTATGCTTAATCAATAAATAGATTAAAATTATTCAGTGCATTAATGTTCTGGAAAATTGTTATCATTAAATTCTTAACTATCTTTCTTGGAATAAAATAATCTATTTTAAAAGCAAGAGAAAAATACATTGGAGTTTTCCATTGATGCATTTGTTTATATCCACTTCAAAAAGAAACTGAAGCCAATTTTACTTAATGTGTTTTTAGTAAATCAATTGGTCTTTATCTAAATTTACTCAAAATTTTGTTCCAAATATTGTTGCATGTTTGACCTCTATTTTGTCTCTCTCTCTCTCTCTCAATCCCCCCCACACCCACTCACTCTTAGACTTTATAAAAAATTTCATCTAATTGACATAAAAGCTTCATGATTTCTTAATGATTACTAATAATGAATCTGTGATAATTCTTGATACTTCTTTTTACCCTGAAAATTAATAATGAAGAATCAGAACTCTGGACTTATTCAAGAGAGTTACTGCTCTGATATGTTGTGTAAGTATTTCCAATTTGTTCTGTTCTTGTTTGACTCTTGAATTTTATTATTTCTGTCTCTGGGTGACAATAGGCAAGTCAAATAGGTATAAAGACTCTGCATTATCTCTGACATTATGTAGAATTTAACTGACTTTCTCAAAGGGTTGATCTAATACTTTCTTGCTCATTTATTTCCTTATCAACACATAGCTTTCTTTTCCTTTTGTCATGCTACTTTGTGTTGGTCAATCATTCTATGTGCTTTAAGTTTCTTAGTGCACATTTTTATTTGCATTTGTCTTAATCCATTTTCCCCTCCTCCTTTTTAGTGTCTTTTAACATTTCAGTGAATAATTGATCTAAGAATAGCCATATTGCTTTCTCTAGATGGCTCTTTCGTTTAGAAAACTATTGATGAAATCTTTCCTAAAAATACCTTTAGACATTCTTAGCATTTTTATTGTTTTGGAGTCTCTCTGTGTTCATATGCATATATCTACACACACACATACCCGCGCGCACACATATATTTGAATCCATATCATGACACTATACCTGCCTGTCTGCACTTTCCAATCTGTTACTGACACCCTCTTAATTGTCTTTCCTCAGCTTTATAGTGTAGGTCCAACTTAGCATTTCAACCCTTCTTAAGACAAAATTGCTGAGTTTACTATAGTTTTCATGCTGTCCCTCAGCTTTTTTTGTTTTGAATGAGAATTAAGTTGAAAGTAGACATTTTCCTTGCTAATTCCCTTTGATTTGGAGTTCGAATTTTAGCAAAAGTAGGCAAGACTGTTGTCCTCTTAGCATAATGAAGTTTCCATCATATATAAATGAATATTTAATTCCCACTTAGAGATGAACCTGACATGCATTTTATTGAATGTTGTTGTTGAAATCTAGTCCATGAGAATGAAATTCAAAGTCAAAGCTATATATCTCTAAGAATATACTTATTGTATATTAATCTAAAATGAAGCATATCATTTTATCACTAAAACTTTCAGAAGTCAATTTTATAAGTTTGACATTGCATTTTCCAGGTCTGCTAGCTCCTATGTTGTTCCTATACATACTATAAATGGCATTTGTAAATAAAATAGATATATATTTTGAACCCAGAACAATGAAAGAGGGGATATCTTAAGGCTACCCCATTTATCTACAATATATTACTCTTCAAAATCTTTGTATTCTTTATTATGTCTTGATCAAAGGTGATTGAAACTGTGCATGAATTTGGGGATATTTCTCTTAATTTGAGGGGTTGAACTTGACATAGTTTTAATTCATCTTGTAAGATATGTAGTACTCTTCAGTAGGACTCTTTTTCTTAAGAGATGTGACTTAAATCTAGTATAATAACTAAAAATTTAATTGAGTCTTTAAAATATTTTAAGGTTATACATGTTAGTATATAAAACAAGTCTACAAAATAAAGAAGCCTACAAAATTAATTTTAATCGAATCTCTCTATTTCTACTGTACTAAATATTTGTTAATATTTTATAAGTATTTTCTGGCTACCTACAGTTCCCTAGGTAACATAATCTCTGTATATACAAATTCACAATCTATTTTCCTATTTGGAGGTTATTAAGAATTTGTTATGGGGCTGGGGATGTGGCTCAAGCGATAGCGCGCTCGCCTGGCATGCGTGCGGCCCAGGTTAGATCCTCAGCACCACATACCAACAAAGATGTTGTGTCCGCCGAGAACTAAAAAATAAATATTAAAAAAATTCTCTCTCTCTCTCTCTCTCTCTCTCTCTCTCTACTTTCTCACTCTCTTTTTTAAAAAAAGAATTTGTTATGTACATATAATCAAAAGCTACACAACTATCCTGAATTATTTCAGCATTATTTTTTGCAATAACAACATTTACACTATTTATGTTATAATGTTTCAGGTGACATGAGATATTTAGTATGAGTTTTATCCAGAATGCTTAATATATTTGAATATTTATATACAGATATCTACTATTGATCAAATGTCATGCTTTGTTCATGTTAATACACATTATCCTGCTGGGTACAGATTATTTTAACTTACTTTACCATGTTGTCATTGATAACTCACTAGTTCTGGGATTCCAAAAATGACTTTGAAGTAGTCATTCTACTTCTAAAAGACAAGTGCAAAAGTATAGGAAATCATTGGCTGATTATAGAGGCTAAAGCTAAGATTTGTTACATGTATTATAGCTAACCTCTGTTCTAATTTTGTGAAGCTTTCAAGGATTGTTATATTTATCTTCTATTTGCTAAATTAGAATTATATTTCCATTTGGTATTTATTTTTTTACAATATACTTGTTGCTTAATCTACATATCATGCAACTGTATGTATATATAGCAATATTATAGTTGTTTTTATTATTTCACACTTTACAAACATTCAAACTGAAGCTCAGAAAGTTCACATAAGTTGCTGAAGTTTTCATAGCTTGATTTGAATCCATGTGTATCTGACTGCATCATATTTTCTGTTTAATTTTTGCTCACATTTCTAATTGATTTTTTCCTTCATTTTTATTGCCTTATAGAAGTCTTTAATAAGTATAGTTTCCCTTCCATAGGTGTATGGGTAGGTGGAAGAATGGAAGGGTGATTTTTTTGTATAGGTGGATAGATGCATAAATGGATAGGTAAATACCCCATGTACAAAACTTTCCTAAAGTTTAGAGAAGGATATTATCAACCTAGCATCTGGGAGTTCCCAAACCAGCAGATGAAGCCTCTTACAGGGTTCTTTCAATAACTGATGGGTGATAACTGTTTGCTATAAAGAAGTAAATTTAAAAAAATCAAATCAATAAAACTAAAAAAAAAGTACAAATAATGCACTTCCTTTTAGGATCTCTAGTTTGGACCTTGAAAAAAGACTCCTTAACTAATGTCTATTCTTCAGCTTTCTTTGGCACAACTTTGGCTCATCTATCAGTTTTGTTTACAATAAGCCAGATGAGACATATGTATCTTCCTAAAATAATTTTCTTAAATAAATAATATATAGCATTCTGTGAAAGATCCTTATTCAACTTCTACCTAATAAATTATATCAGCAGACTTTCCAAGGAGACCTGGTCAAAGGTGAAACTGCCTGAAGACTTTCCAGGAAGGGAAGAAACTTCCCAGAAACTTACTTCCCAAGGCCATATAAGTATTAATGTAAGATTTCAAAACAAGATCTTTAGGTTCACTAAGCTTTTGCTGTTGATGCTGTTGAATTGCTTTAAGAAAAGTTGAGCCTTTACATTGTGTGACTCTTATCCTTTTAGGTTAGTAATTGCTTTGAATAACCCTATTTCTTTCTTAGGGCTAAAACTTAATTTTCCATATGAAAGATATATAAAATAAATCATGAATATATAAATTATAAATCATACATATCAAAATTATATAATTATAATATATAAAATTATAGCACAAAATTTTATGTTAATAATATATATTATATGTTCAAATTATAAGATTATAAAATGTGTACAATATATTTCATGTATTTAATATATGTAAAATATGTTTATTTTATATGGATATATAAATACAAATATTTGCATATGTACTCATATTAGCCTTACATCATTTCTGAAATAATTTGAGGCAGCAAATAAAATATACAGTTGATACAGAAGGAAAATAAATGCAGGAAAATGTGTAAATTGAAAGGTATGTCCAGCATAAACTTCACATATTATCTAGATGTGGGCTATAAATTGAGATTTGAGCTTCATAATAGTCACTGAAAATAAAAGTGTGTTTATTTGAGAGGTTCATAATGTTCAAGAGATTATACTGAAATTTTCATACAGGACCCACCTTTTTTGGCACTGAGACTGGAGTGTATTATCTAATGGGTGATACTACTCAGCAATGTAATAGTTTTGTAATAGTTACAGTAGCATATGACTTTTTCTTATTGTGCAGCTTTATGATGAAATGCAATGAAACCAATTTGTTGAACCCAAGTTGAGTATTTAAGTGTTCAGCTCATACTTTTGTTATTATTCAAGACTAGACTTCAATGCATTTAGAATGGCAGTTCTCAAAGCACATTTTATAGAATATTAATTATGATGAATATTTTTAGAAAGTTTTTTATTTTTTACATTTAAAAAAAATTAGTTTTCCATGACAGTAGAATGTATTTTGGCAAATTATATATACATAGAGTATAACTCATTTGATTTAGGAACCCACTCCTGTTATTGTACATGATGCAGAGTTACCCTGGTCATATATTCAAATATAAGGCTGGGAAAGTTATGTCTTATTAATTCTACTATTTTTTCTATTCCCCTCCCCCACCCTACCCTTCAGTTCCCTTTGTCTAATCCAGTGGATTTCTATTATCCCCTTCCCCAACCTCCTTTGTTTTCTATTAGCATCCACAAATCGGAGATATTATTTGGCTTTTGGCTTTTGGGATTGGATTATTTCATTTAGCATAATAATCTCCAGTTCCATCCATTTACCAGCAAATGCCATTATTTCATTCTTTATGGCTGAGTAATATTCCATTGTGTATATATTATTACATTTTCTTTTTCTATTCATCCGGTGAAGACCACCTAGATTGTTTGCATAACTTGGCCAAATCTACCTGCTATAAACCTTGATGTGGCTATGTCACTGTACAGTGACATGCTGTTTTTAAATCCTTTGGATATATACCAAGGAGTAGAATAACTGGGTCAAATGGTGGTTCCATTTAAAATTTTCTATGGAATCTCCATATTGCTTTCCATAGTGGTTGCACCAATTTGCAGTCCCACAGCAATGTATTAGTTTACCATTTTCCCCCATCTCCTCATCAACATTTATTGTTTTTTGTATTATTGATAATTTCCATTCTGACTGGAGTGAGATGGAATCTCAGTGTAGTTTTGATTTGCATTTCTCTAATTGCTAGAGATGTTGAACATTTTTTTCATATATTTATTAATCGATTGTATTTCATCTTGTGTGAAGTGCCTCTTCAGTTCCTTAGCCCATTTATTGATTGGGTTATTTGTTTGTTTGGTGTTAAGATTTTTGAGTTCTTTATATATCCTGGAGATTAATGCCCTGAGGTATGTGTGGTAAAGATTTGCTCCTATTCTGTAGGCTCTATCTTCACATTATTGTTTCCTTTGCTGAAAAGAAGCTTTTAGTTTGATTCCATCCCATTTTTAGATTGTTGATTTTACATCCTGTGCTTTAGGAGTCTTCTTAATGAAGTCAGTTTCTAAGCTGACATGTTGGAGAGTTGGGCCTACTTTTTATTCTAGTAAAGAAATTGAAGCAGCAACAGTGGCACACTGCTGTAACCTCAGTGGCTCTGGAGGCTGAGGCAGGAGGATTGAGAGTACAAAACCAGTCTCAGTGATGGCAAGGCATTAAGCAACTGAGTGAGACCCTGTCTCTAAATAAAATTTGAAATAGGGCTGAGGATGTGGGTCAGTGGTTGAGTGCTCCTGAGTTTAATCCTTGGTTACCCCTCCCCCTGCAAAAAAAGAGAAATTGAAGAAGACCTCAGAAAATGGAAAGATGTTCCATGTTCCTGTGTAGGCAGAAATAATATTATCAAAATTGCCATGCCACCAAAAGCACTATACAGATGCAATGCACATTCCTATTAAGATCCCAATGACATTCTTCACAGAAATAGAAAAATCATTCATGAAATTCATTTGAAAACATACAAGGCCTAAAATAGCCAAGACAATTCTTAGCAAGAAAAGTGATGCAGGAAACATCACAATACCAGACTTTAAATTGTACTACAGCGCTATAGTAAGAAAAGCAGCATGGTATTGCCAACAAAACAGACATGAAGACCACAGACACACCCACATAAATACAGATATCTCATCCTAGACAAAGGCACCATAAACATACATTTGAGAAAAGATAGCCTCTTTAGCAAATAGTGCTGGGAAAACTAAATTCATATGTAATAGAATGAAATTGAACTCCTGTCTCTCACCTGCACAATACTCAACTGTAAGTGGATCAAGGACCTAGGAATTATACCAGAAAGTCTTTATAAAGAGGAAGAACAATTAATTGAGGTAGACTCATTACTTGCTGTATTCTTCTAATGATGATGTGGCCTTTGTGTGTAGACTTAACACTAATATGAACCAGTGTCACTAAATATACCCTGAATTACTAAGAAACTTACTATTGGTATAAGTTCTATAGCAAAAATATAAAGCCTGGTCTAAAAGGGAACCAATGAACTTAACTTCTAGATAAAGCAGAAGCCCTCCTACAATTAGTGTTCTTTCACAAAAGAACTTTTGTACAAGGAATACAGCCTACAACAAGTTCTGACCTGCCATGCCCACCTGCTTAACTTTAGCTGAGTTTCTTTGAGAATAAATCAGCTGGAAACTGAATTTAATTATGGGTGTGGATGCACTGTGGTTTTGCCCCATTATTCTGAACCATTTCTTACGTGGAACATATAATGTGTGTTTAAAATGAAAAATGGTCCGCACATCAATTCTTGGAAGAAACAGCATGCTTTTGATCATTGAACTAGCAAGAATTGCATTTCCTGTTTCATTTTTTGCTCCATTAATTTCAACAATTTGCTAAAAAGTCTTTATTACACTTGTTTTGCTGTTGTTGTTACCAAAAATGTATGCTTGTAACTTTAATTAATGTTGTTTACTCAGGTACAGCTTAAATTTTAAGAGGTATATATCTATTAAATATATACACAAAGACTGATCATTTCAGAAAAATAACAATCTGAGTAATTGCCTTTTCCTCTATCTAAATCTATGAAGACACCTCTTAAATATTTGTACATTTGTGCTGCGTTTTGTGTTGTCACATATTTTCAAACCACTTGGAAATATAAGAGTATTTTCTCAAGTATTATTCAATTATGACATTATAGTTCATATTTCAGATTTACTCGTTATTATCATTTTAAAGAAATTCATATTAGATTCCCTAAATATGAAAATTAAGGCTTTGTTTTTATTTTTAAATTTAATTTGGTCAGTGTCATGATTCTTTAACATTTATCAGACCATCTTCAGGTTTATGTGACCCTAATTTCTCATCCATTGGAGAATTATGTTCCTCTAAGACTTTGCTGAAAGTCTGGTAGTTAGTACTGGTACCTGAAATGATTTTCTTTCAAGTTTGAACAATCAGTTGTAGAACAAGGTTTTCCATTCTGACTCTCTTGCTGTCTGATCTAGTTGACCTTCCCATTACACTATGTAACCTCTCTGATATTGAAGATTTGGTATATATTAGGTTAAAATTTATGGCATAAAACCTGCATTTCAGTAACTCAGATGAGGTAGGTAGCAACTTCATTGACATCTTATATGATGTCAATATGTTTAGTCTTCAGTTTTTATTTTATTCCTGAAATCATTTTTTACAGGAAAAAAGATTATGTGAGCACTAGCCCTATTTGAACATTTTGGTGAGTTGTGCTTCCTTTTCATCCTTTCCTGTAAAATCACAGTGGTCATATTCTATGGTTTATGCTGGGATAAATGTTCCTTATTTGCAAGGGGAATGAGCTTTGTGTAATACTGTGAGCTTCTTAATAAGAAAAGGTATTTAGCTACAGGCAGAGGAAAATAAGTGTTGAGACTGGATTGTATCTCCTGTTGATCATATTTTTCTTTTTCTTTATTTGAAACTTTCAATTTAAATATTTTTGTGATTTAGTTAGTTTTTAATAGCTTGGCCAGATGAAAGTGAAGAAAAACAAAAATTTGGAGAGTTGGATCTCTCTCATTAACTGTGGGTAAGAAAAATCCATAAATGAATTTTCATCAGAGGATTTTTTTTTTATTTCTAGGCAGTCTCATACAATGCATTCTTGTGAAATGCTTACCTGGGAAACAGAAATTATTTGATGGAAATTTATTGATTTAATCATGTAAATGACATATTAGTATGATAATATAAAATACATCATATATTCATCACATATTAATACAATATACTTGCCCTTCATGATAATTTATAAATGTACAAAGTACCATGTTATAACTCATTAATGAATTAATCATAGTTAACCATATTACTTGCTTTCAGCCTAGAATATTTCTAAATATTTTAACCTATTAGAATCACATAATGCTCAAGATGATCTATGACTTTTCTCAGACAAACTGAGTCATTGACTGACAACTGACATCCCTAAAATTGTATACCATTTATTTATTGTGAACTAGAGGTGTAAACTCTGTGTTCAGAGCCTTCACATTTAATTATTGCCATACACTACCATCATTTGTATTTTTATTTCATAATGCACGTAAAAGTGTTCTGATTATATGATTGTTTTATGAAATGTTCCTAGTTAACATTTTAGTTAATATAATCTTTTAGTCTATTCTATTAATAGGACACCTCACAAAAATATTGCAATGTGGTTGGCATAAGAGCCCACAGTAATGAATACATAGCCTAAAAGGCTTTAATTGTTTATTTAGCTACTGGGGATTTAACCCAGAGATGGTAAACCACAGAGCCCCATCTCATCCCATCCCCCTGTTTTTGAGACGGGGGTCTCACTAAGTTGCTTATGGCCTCTTTAACTTGCTAAGGCTATCCTTGAACTTGCAATCCTCCTGTCTCAGCCTCCTGAGTTGCCATGATTATAGGCATGAACCACCATACCCAGCCTGAGTTAAACTATTAAAGAATTTACAAACCAAGCACTCTTGGATTTATGGGTAGTCCTTTTTGTAATACTATCCCCAATGGATTATTGAAGCAACACTAGAGCTTTTCGTGGAATTACATGTCCTAGCTAGGTGACAAATCATGGTAGGGGTAAATGGTGCAAAGGATGAGGAGAAGCAAGGTGAAAGTTTAACTGTACCAAACTGATGGGCCAGTGTGTCATTTTTTATGCTCCTACATTTTTTTGTACTAAATATCATAAGTAAAATGTCAACTACTTTTCAAAGAAACCAGAGTATTATTTCCTAATGCCACCCCAATATCTATGAGTGACCCTTCCCCAACAACAACAAAAATAAGAATCAAAAACAGTTCTAAAAATCCTTTGATAGGAGAAAAATGTGCATTCTATGTCAAGCTTTATTTTCTGTAAATTTATGAATTGAAATTGAATAATTTTCATGGGAATTAGGATGAAAGCAATCTACTAGGTTCCAAGGAACAGTACTATAACAATAAGTTCTAAATACAGTGTCATAGATGTATGACTTGCTTTGAGAAAACTTTAACAAGGAAAAACATACACTAAAAAATCTAGGATATTGCATTATGGTGGTACAATAAAATGTTTTAAAATGTAAATATTTTCCAGGTTTATTTCCTTGAAGGAGCACCAAACTGATGTATCTATTTCAAAAGAGATAACACAAATTTTTGTAACCAATATGATTGTACCAACTTTTAAAACAAAAACTGAAATTATTTGCAAAAATTGGTTATGAAATAATGATACATAGTTCATCCTACATTGACAATGTGTACATAAGAAATATGTCATTCGTGTTATAATCCTCTTGTTTTTGCCCTTTCCCCTTTGTCCTTTAAATATGAAGATCATGTGTGTGTGTGTATGTGTGTGTATGTGTCTGTATATGTGTGGTGGTAGGGCTCAAATCCAGCTCCTTGCTTTTGCTAAAATAGTACTCTAGCACTGAACTACATACTTAGCCCACAGAAATATAAAATTATTTCTGTAATTGTGAATTATAATTGCATTTGTGATTTAATCATATTGACTTTATTAGGCAATTTAAATCAATATTTTATTATAGCAGTACCTCAGAGTAAGATCACATATTCCACTATTATTTTAAATTCACTTTTTGATGAATAAAAACTGCTTATATTGTGGCATTTCCTTCTATTTTCATAATTAAATTACTAGCTTCCATAGTTAAAACCATATTGCTATGGATATAATTAATTTTAATAACTTGCTATAAAGACTAAGTTTTTCAACAGTCCTGTGTTGTTCTGGTATATGTAAATTATACAATATGTATGTTGAAAAGAGTGTATTAATAGACAAATTCACCATCTGATGTCATTAGAAAACTAATGGTAAGTTATGTATTGAGTTGTAAAGTCATTAATCTGAGGCCATAATATAACACTTGCCAAAGAACATCAAAATCACAATCATCAAGTGACTTAAGTATGACAGTAAGTTACCAGTTCGTTAACCATTAAGAAGTTGGAAGAATTGAATGGGAAAGTAGAGAATATACATAAACTAATATTGCCCACTAATATAGCAAAAATTGAGAATGATAGATGGAAGTTTGGCATGGTTTCAGAAACCAGATGCTTTTTAATATCTTTCCCAGCTGTGGTAGTTGTAGGATTGAGTTTTAGGCTGAATCCTTAATTTTAGGTTGTTCATTTATTTATGTAAAGGTAATATTTATCAATACTTTTTTCATCTTTAAAATATGGCAATACATTATGGGGGACTTCAGAATTACTTTAGCTGGAAAAAATCGTTTGCTGTTTATTGCTTTTTTATGAAACTTGAGTATATTCTAAATATGTCTTGAAGTGCTTTATATAATTAGTTTTGAATTTATCCTTTTTTATTAAATATCTGCTTGAAAGAGAAAGAACAAAATTATTCTACCACTGCTCAGAGAGTCAAATTAACTCCTGAGTCTGGTCATTGCAGGAGTGTATAAGAAGAGAAAGTTTGATAGCCAGGTTCCAGACATTCCTCTTCCCACCCATACCAATAAAAAGCATGGTCCTACAAAGGAGAACCCATGGGGAAATTTCTTTAAAATAGCATTTGATGGTGAAAAGTGATACTGGGGAATGGTGGAGTCCAGATTATGCCTCCAGAGTATCCCATCTTTTTAAAAATATTTTGTTCATTGTAGATAGATACAATAACTTTATTTTTATGTGGTGCTGAGGATCAAACCCAGTGCCTCAAATGTGCTAGGCAAGTGCTCTACCACTGAGCTACAACCTCAGCCCCAGAGTAACCTATCTTGTGACACATTTTCACACCTACTCTATGAACTCACCAGAAGGGCAACCAGCTTAGGAAAAGCTTCAGTCCTCATTGCTAAAAATAAATTATCAAACAAATTGTAGACACAGCAGGAAGTACATTAGCACACAGCATACTTAGTCATCCAAATAAAGGAAAGATGTAAGACCAGTGTTATGAATATCTTCAACAGGACAAAGGAAAATAGGTAAGATAAAATAGAAATGAGCACATCATTAAAATAAATGAACCAAATGGAAATACTTTGTATAGAAATATGATATTCAAAATAATTCACTAGATGAGTTGAAGAACCACTTGAATATATCTGGAGGATTAGTTAGAAGATCAGATTAAAGGTATTTCTCAGTACTTACCTCAAAATGAGGAAGCACAAGTGGAAATGTAAACTTCTGTATATTATATGAGCACCGATAGTGAGGGAAATAAATAGTGGAGAATATTTGCAGAAACCAAGATGAAGAATTTCCCTATATTAGCACTTGATGTTGAAACTTTATATTAGATGCCAAATGGGATAAATAAACGCACATACACAGGTATATTGTAATTATATTTATGGGAGGATAAATAAATAGTAGTATGAGTCCTAGTAAGTAACAGCAAAAACCCAAACATAGTAAAATGTTTTAATATGAAAAAACTTTTAAATATGCAAATTTGCTAAATTCAATAATCAAGTTAGATTTATTAATTTATAAAAATATGTTATAGCCTGGCACAGTGGCACACATTTGTAATCCTCACAACTTGGAGTCTGAGACAGGAGGATCACAAGTCTGAGGCTAGCCTCAGCAACTTAGGCCTTAAAAAAATTAGTGAGACCTTTTCTCAAAACAAAATAAAATGGGCTGGGGAGGTAACTCAGGGGTAAAGCACCCCTGGGTTCCTTCCTGTACCATAAATAAAAATAAATAAATCAATAATATGTTATGAATTTTCTTTCAGGATACTCTGGTTAAAGAATAATATTGTTTTTAATCCTTTTCTCATTGATAATAAGTATGTCTTTACCAAAAAATTATAAATTTATATAACTAATGTTGATAGAAATTCAGAATAAATGATTAGAATCATCAACTTTGACAAACTGAAACTCTCCCAGAAACAAAAGGGTTTAAATGAACAAAATTATCAGTTATGAATTATTTGAATAATATTAAGCTTGACTCAACAGAAGAGTAAATCTTCTAATAAAAAATAACAATAATTTTCTATTTCTCAAAAAATAATAAATAATGCTTTATACTGAAATACAGGAAAAAAAATGAAAAATCCCCTCAGTGATCAATAGTTTTCTTACTAAAATATATAATCTTGTATTGACAAACACATCTCATGTTTTACTAGCACTTCTCTTCTGTCTTTATATTAACTATGACCTCAATTAATATGGATACATTTTTGTAATAATAACAGGAATACTTCTCTTTTAGCCAATCTTAAAAAACAATTGCATCCCAAATTTCCTGATAAATATGGTATTTGTCGTAGGTTTTCTTATATAGAATTTATCAAAAATAAAGTATTCACTTCTGTTCTTTGCTTTAGAAATGTTAAACCTTTTTTATATTTTGTAGCTTACTTCCTATATTAAAATTTCCTGCATATTTTTAAACCATTCCATGAAATATATTTATGTCTTTAATGTGTTGACTTATGGTTTGTGTATGCCCAAATTCATATAAACTCGATCCCCAGTGTGGAGGTCTTGGGACATGGGATATTTAAGAGGTGTTTGGGTCAGAGGATCACAAAAGTGGATTCATCCTCACAGCAGTGTCTTCCTCATAAAAGGATTTGTTTAGTCGCTTCTCCTGCCTTGCTATCCCCCTCCTGTCCTCCCTTTTCCCCTTTCCTCCGTTCCACCATGAAATGACATAGGAAGGAAACCCTCACCAGGTACTGACACCTCAATTTTGGACCTACTAACCTCTATTATTGTGAGAAATAAATTTCTATTAATTTTAAATTACCTCATCTCAAGCATTCTGTTGTAGCACCACAGAATGGGCTTAGATAGTTCACATTCAAAGTGTTTCTAATGTTAAGTCATGCTTTCATTTCAGGCACAAATCTTGCTGATCATGGCGGATTTTAAAATATATCTTTGAATTTATTAAGTGAAAAAGTTTTTTTAAGATTTTCATATCTTTGTTGACAAGTAAAATAGGGTTGCTAGTCCCTTCCTGTCTTGCAATCTCCATTGCTCTGACCTCATAAATAAATTAATCAATTTTTGACTTCAGCTATGTTCTGAAAAGAAAAAAAAAACTTATAATAAGAATGGATTGTTTTCTGTTCCTTTCATTTGAAATTAAAGTTTCATTCTTGGATAGCATGTCTTTGGGGATGGATTCTGTAATGTGATTCTATCACAATAGTTCCATAAGGTTCATTATATATTGTTACAAAATACTTTCATTTCATGAAATGCTTATTTTACACCCTTATGTATCTTTCTTCAAAGTTTTTCAAGTTTGGATTCTCAATTACAATTAACCAAAATAACTATAAAGTTAAACTATCAAAGTAAGAGTACCCAGTAACAAGATTCTTAAAAAAAATTAATCTTTATAAATACTACAATACTTGAATAAATTATTTTTATAAACATAAGGAAATATGCATATTTTGTAGATATCCTATAAGGTAAAATAGATGTCAGTGTCCAGAATTTATGTTTTTACATTTAAATATTCTAATTTTTATTTATAACATCATAAATTATTAATTCTTAGCTGTATCTTAGAAAATTTAATGTTATCCATGATTTTATGGTACCAAGAAAAGTTCTAATATATACATTATATTGTATTAGTATACACTTTTCCTCTTTCACCATGTAATGTAAACAATTGGCTTATACTATTTTGCTGAGATTATAGTATTTGGAATAAAAGCTAAATGCGAAATATATCATTTTGAATGCCATTACTTCCTAAAACAGTTATAAAACTGATAATAACAGGAAAATACTGAAGTATAAGAAGTAGTTCAAAACAAATGTTCCTGGTGGTAGAAAGATAATATTGTTATCACAATATGAATTATTCACTTTATAATAATACATCCCAATTATAATTTGTAGTTGTGTACTACAAGTACAATTAATACCTGATGGGATCTGTCTTTAAAAAGAGGTCTTCTAAAAAAATAGTTCTGAAATTGAGACTGTATTTATAGACCTAAACTTAAATGCATTACTTCATAATTCATTATAAAGCTCACTTCTTTTAACTATTCTGTTTTCTGACTCTCTTGACAGAACAGTCTATGATGACTTAATGTAATCCACTTCAATCTCTTAGTTGCTAAACATAATTCTATCTTCATCTCTTCTATTTTCCCTTATATTTATCACTTTCAAACATTCTTATCTATACTATAGGACCATTTCTTTCTTTCTTTCTTTCTTTCTTTTTTTTTTTTTTTTTGGTACGGGGGATTGAACTCAGGGGCACTTGACCACTGAGTCACATCTCCAGCCCTATTTTGTATTTTATTTAGAGACAGGATCTCACTGAGTTTCTTAGCACCTCACTTTTGTTGAGGCTGGCTTTGAACTCCTGATTTACCTGCCTCAGCCTCCTCAGCTGCTGGGATTAAGGACCATTTCTTTTTAAAGGACCAAGAAAGAGAAAGAAAACCAACTCAGTCTCACTGACACCAAAGTGGAATGTATCGATTTATATAATAAAAGCAGTAGTACCAGCAGTAGCAACACAAGATACAGTTTCTTTTGGCCCTGCTTATCTCCTTGTCAGCTTCACCTAATAGTTCCCAGAAGCATTATTGTCTCTGTTTATGATAAAAAATGCTAACCAGTACTCTAGATTGGTGAATTCTCAGGTAGAGACTCATAGTACCATTACTAGCTTTGATTTTGTCACATTTTCATTCATGAATTAATAGTTTGAAAGAAGTTGTTTTCTCAAGTAGCCTTAGGCAAATTAGGAACATACCCTAGAGCTAGAGGTGTGTTGTTGGAGGAGCACCATCCAAAATTCTGCCTGAGAAAAATTGGTAGTTTCTCAGAAGAAATTGTGTGTTCTTTTCTGGAGAAGGGCTGAATGTATGTATAAGGAGAGAACATATAGATAAATATATTCTATATCAAAGGTGAAAAACTGAATGATTTCATATTATATATATATATATATATATATTTATATATATTTATATATTTATATTCATATATTTATATTTATATATATAATCTATCTGCCATTGGGCTAGACAAGTATTTTAAGTTTAAAACCATTTTTTTCCTGCTGGGACTAAGTGAAATTAGTTACCTTTGTCTCTTCTTGGAGCAGGGGGGTGGTACTAGGGATTGAAATCAGGGGCATCCAACCACTGAGCCCCAGCCCCAGCCCTATATTGTATTAAAGACAAGGTCTAACTCACTGCCTCACTGTTGCTGAGGGTGGCTTTGAATTCTGATCCTCTTGTCTCAACCTCCATAACTGCTGGGATTACAGGCATGTGCCACCACACCCAACATTTCTTGACTTTCTTAAGGAGTATAAACTGACCCACAAAGCAGAACCATCTTTACTCTAGTTATTGCTTATGTGGAAACAGGTGACTCTTAACTTGATTCATTTAGTATATAATCTTTTGTACTTCAGGCACTTTCACTCATATTCTTGCAAAATTTTGAAGCTCTTCATGCAAACAGAAAATAGTACTGTATTTTCCTATGGTGTCCTTGGTCTTTTGATTCTTACACATTATCCTTCGAGTTTGTTGATAGGTAAATAATTATAAGCCATTATATTTTATATTCACACTAGTCAAGGCTTCTCAAAACTTCAACAAAAATTAAATATAACAAATTAATGCACTGTGCAAAAAGTTAAAAAAAATTAATTATATGCTATAACTTTAGAAATGATACCTCTCTACCCTATAGAATCAGGGGGATAAGATAATAATTAAAATGAAAAGATGTGACTGAAATATTCTTCTCTTCTTAAAAGAGATAAGAACAAGGAACAAATGTAGCTAGTTATACATCTGCAGGTGGTGACTGAAGAAATGTGTGAGAGATTAAAGAAATCCAAGTGGCATAATCAATGCTGTCATCATTGTGTAAATTAAAAGTGTGTGATCCAGAAATGACTGGCGTCCCACTGGCCATAGCATTCTCATAGTCAAGGCTAATGATTATTTTATGTCCTTCCTTTCATAATTCAGGCTCTATTTAACATGACCTAGTGGGGTAGATATTAGGGGAAAATATTGTATCTGTACAACTTAATTTTCAAAAATATTTTAATGAAAGGTTTTTTTCAGTTTTGGTAATTTTTACCTTAGAACAGAAAATGGAGAGCTAACAATATTGTTAGGTGAATGTTCATTGCTTTCTGGGTGATGGTAATTTTACTCATCATTTTATATATTTTAAATAATTACTCAGAGTCTATTTTGTGCTAAAGATTTTGCCATGCATACAAGATTATATAGTTTAAAGATTAATAGTGCAGTTATGGAGGTAAAAATCCCTGGCTTTATGTTCCAGCTTGGTCATTTTTTTTTCAGCTGTATCATGATAAACAGTCCTTTACAATAATTAGGTTTTTTAATGTTTTAGTCAACAATTGCTGCAATAATGCTATTTTAAAATAACCAATATTTCCAAATGTTTACAACAAACAGCCTTCTCATATATTGGTCTGTATTTAGGCTATGTCAGCTGAAACTGGTTGGGCTTCATTCTAGGCACAGAGAAGGCTCATCCTGCTCCACATGACTCATTACTCTTTTTGAAAACAAGTGCTATCCATGAAAATCTCTTCCAAAATCAGGGGAAAGAATTATAAGCTATATTCAAACCAAATTATATAAGACATTTACAATTTAGGTTTATATTCCATTAGCCAAAACAAGTCACATAGCCAAACCCAAGATCATACTGGACAAGGAAATATACTTCTCCAATACAAAGAGATAGGAAAGTGATTATTTCCTAAACAATCTGTCACACTTACCTATGCATATGAACTGATACTTCCTACAAAAGGGCTTTAACAAAGCAAGAACAAAATAACATATCAATACTTATGAAACTACTTAAATATTTTGTAAAGTAATAGTAGCTTTTATTTTCATTGGAGAAACCAAATAACAGAAACCAAGGGGAATGCTAGAAAAGGAGATATTTGCATATGCAAACCAATTGCTATAGAAGTGTGACAAGTCCTAGAACAGTTATCATGTACAAGGATGTGTAAACACAAAGGGAAGGAAAACTTTCATTCTCCTATGACAGATCATGGAAAACTTCCTAGATCAGGTGGATTGTGAAGTATGAATAAGGTGCTGCAAGATAATAAGAGAAGTGAGATTATAATGATAGAAATGGAACTGCCTATATAGAAAAAACATGGAAAAAAATAGGACCTGCAAATATTTTGATTTGGTTATATTGCAAGCCACAAGATTACAGTTTTATTCTCTAGCTGGAGAGAATATTGAATAGTTTTAGCATGAAAATTACCTTATTGGATTTTGAAATATAGAAAATTTATTTCCATGGGTTTGTGGCCCACACTGAGAGAGTATGATTTAATTATTCTGAATATTGTGTGGGCATCAAGATTTTTAATGAGTTCCCCAGATAATTGTAATATTCAGTCAAGTTTGAGAATCAATGAGTTGAGGTAAAGAAAATGATGGGAAGCAAGTTATAGAGTTATAAGGTGAAAGTTTTGAGGTAGAAGGTTTCTAACTAATCACATTGGGATTAAAATGTAATCTAAATGAAAGAAATGAGATGTGGATGTTCAGTGATTTCAAGGTTAGTTTACAGAGATTTTTGTATTGTTGGAAATTGAAATCAAAGAATTTCCCAGGTTCTGAGATGATGGATATGTTTGCAATCAGGCACCAGTGAGTTAGGAAAGTTGAAAAATGGATTATAATGGATAAAGTAGAAGAACTATTGACATAAAACCCAAAGGAGGAAAAACTTTAGTATAAGTGGGTCTTTATTATAAGTAGGTGAGTACAGAAGAATACCCTTCATGAATTTCTCTGATATATATATTGAAGAAGTCTACTTAATCAATGGCTAAAGAGATAGAATTGTATTCAGAGGTGAATTGTGACTGATTTATGGTGTTTAAAAGAATGTTATGCTAATAGTCAAATTCATAGGAGAGGTTATAGAACGACAAGATTAATATGTTTTGTCTAATTAAATTTGAGAGAAGGAAATCCTGAGGGGATGAAATAAAGGATGAGAGAAGACAAGAAGATAGGTGATTGGTAGAGACATACATTGCATGGAAAACTAGATTAATTGGTATTTATAACAGCACCTTATTCCTTGATAACAATCTTAAACTACATGTATTTTATTTTCTCTGTCTTGGGGTTTCTGGAGTTCTGGCACAGATTATGAAAGAACGACCGGACAAGGCTCATCATTGGAGAAGTACCAGTTTATTGAGGAACAGCTTTGCACATTTATAGAGCCGGGGCTGTTCAACAGAGCAGGGTATTGGGACAGGGTGCTTTCTGATTGGTGGGTAAGGATCATGAGGGTTAGCAGGGATCACCATTGGGCGGCTCTTCCCACCGCTGCCTTGGGGCATGGGGAAGTTAGTACCAGAAGAGAAGCTCTGTCAGTGCCATCTTTGGAGCTGGGTGGACTCCCAACAGATTAACTGGGTTCTCTGCTCAGGATCTTACAAAGCTCTGATCAAGTTGTCAACCATCTGCATTCTCATCCAGTCATGTGTAGTTAGCAAGATTCTTTTCCTTGTGGTTCCTCGTGATTATAGGACTAAGACCCTTGCTTTCTTATAGGGTGTTGGAGACAAAGATGGTGCCACTCAGCTCCAAGTGAACACTATAGTTCCTTCCCCTCTCACAATGTGGTATCTTACTTCTTCAAGATTTGCTCTAGTCTTCTAACAGGGTATTTTATGTAGTGTGATGTAAAACAAGGGACTACTTTTCCCATCATCTTTGTTATGATTGGCTAGAAACAAGCAGAGGTTCATAACGGGTAAAGATTTTATAGGAAGGTGTGATTTGTCTGGGTCACTTTGAATTCTACCTACTAGAGCATTGATAAGATTATATTTTCCAACGTTTGTCAAGGTCAGAACTAGGTATGAGGCACAGAGTGTGTATTTTTTTCTTGTTTTAGAAAGGTAGAATGAGCTGCCATGACATTTGACAACGTGTAGAATGATTGTATTCTAACCTGGAGATAAATCACCATGATGAGGGTGTTCTAATGCAAGACAAATATAAGATTTTTGGAAGAATATAAAGTACAGAGGATGCTGTACAATCAAGGTCAAGAAATGTCTTGTTCCCAGGAAAGACTAGCCTAGAGTATTAAGAGCCCTGGGGATAAAGCAGTCATAGACAAACTTTATTCTGGATGGGTCCCTTTTTAAAATTATTTTTTTGCATTTTTTTAAATCAATGGATATAGTAAAAACCAAAGGAACTTACTCAACAATGGTCAGAATTTCTTTAACAGAACTTTAACCCAAGTTACAGTTTCCTTGGTTGTGGGATCCACCATCAAACCATACCTACCTCCTCTTTTCTCTGTTGTTCTTCCAGAGACCTTCTCTAAATGATTATTGTACATCTGAAAATATGAAATTCTGTCATAGACCATATGGTACAATAAGAACTATATTTTAATTAATTGTCTTTTTATGCTTATACTCTTTTAAATTAAATATGGCTAAACCATAAATATTGCCATTTTTATCCAAAGGGATCTAATATTGATAATTTCATAAGATTAAAATTAATACATTTCTATAAGCTTTTAAATTCTTGAATCAATATCATACCAATTCCTGTGTTCCTGAACATAAACAGCAATGCCATGTCACTGCATTTCCATAAAGAGGCAATAATACTGTTTGATTCAAATCAGAAATATTTTCTCCTACATTTAGGAGCCTTGGTAAAGGTTGGTAACATGTTTGAATACTTCTTTTGTGTCAATTTGATATTAAGGGAAATATAAAGAAAGGAATAATAAAAGTTTTTGTTGCAGTATTTAGATATGAGTGTATATAAGAAGGCATATATATATATATATATATATATATATATATATATATATATATAAATGAATATAAATGAACATGTGTACATTTATATATTCATATATGCATTTGGCTTTTAAAGGGTTATATAATTTCTTTCTTTGTATATAAGTCACAATCATCCTTGGTATAAATGTGTGTTTAGAAAGAATGTATTAGAGAACATTTAGTAATATCTTTGCTTGAAAAGAAGTCTGTAGACTATTGAAGAAAGTGCAATGATTTTATAATTAGTTTATAATCAATTGAAGAGATGTTTTCTTGAAAGATTTAGAGTTAGCTCCCACAGAAGATTAAACCAGATAACATTAAATCATAACAAACAAATTCAAGATAACCCTGTAACTTAAAATATTTGCAGATTTGTGCATATACATAATGATATGGGTAATTAAACAATTTTGATGTGCTCTATCAAAGAGATGTTGTTAGAAATCCCATTGTACAAAATTATAGCTAAATATGCAAAGCAGCATGAACCTTAAACTCTTTGAAGCAAATCTACTGAAAAATCATGATAATAATATGTTCATTTTTGGCCTTTGAAAATTAAAAAGGATTATCTGTAACATACACTAAGAAGAATTTGGTAACTTGGAGAAACATTTCTAAATCTTTGATTTCAGTTAAATACACATATTGAATTTTTTATTCTTGGAATATTACCAGTTGTTTATCTTTTTTTTCTAATAATTAAAAATTGGAAAAAAGGAAAGACAGTGAAATGGATCCAAAAGTAATTTTCCTACGTACTTATATGAATGCACCATAGAAAATCCCACCATCATGTATGTTCATAAAATGAAGTCCTAACTAGAATAAGACATATTGGATGCTTGTACAATTATATCAAAATGAATTCTACTGTCATGTATAACTGAAAAGAACCAATAAAAAGTACAAAGATGGCAAAAGAATTGGATGATATGTAACACATTCCCTACATAATTTACAATACTTGAAAATGTAAAAAGTAGGTATTATATTTTTGCCCAAAATATACTTTCAAATAAAATAATGATTATTGTATGATCATTATATAGATTTTTATATCTTCCTTTGTTCTCTAATTATGTCTTTTTTCTGATATTTTGGTTATAATAATCTCAATTGTTACTCACCCTTTAATTTATTATGTTCTAAGTTGTCTCAATATGTAATTTTCATATCCTTCCGGATCATGCATCAAAGCTTTTAGCAAGTGATATTGAAAGAAAAAATGAGAATGAGAATAAGACATTTCTTAAGATTATAGTGTCATGTCTTCCTTAAATACTCTTGGTAATGTTTTGTTCATCATGTTTTCCTCATCTATTTTACCATCATACTTATTTATTTATTAAATGTTTTTTAGTTGTAGATGGACACAATTCGTTTACTTTATTTATTTTTTTATATGTGGTGCTGAGGATTGAACCCAGTGTCTCACACATGCTAGGCAAAGGCAAATGCTCTACCACTGAGCCACAATCCCAGCCCTTACCATTATATTTAAATTATATTTAGTATGCATGCTTATTTAAAGAACATATGTTATTTGATCAATTCTATACCTCATCATCTAGCACTTAATTATTTACTAACTTCATTATCCAGTTGATTCATGTTCCACAAATGTCTTATCACAGGAGGATTTAAAGAACTTCGAAGTTAAGGACCAAATCCTTTGTTTTAAAATATCCTTATTATACTAATGAGGCTCCATGTTATTCATTTTCATTTGGACAATGCCAGTTAATTCTCAAAATTATTATTTATACATAATGAGACTGAGTTAGTAGAAGAGGCAGTATTAAAACCAAGAACATTTTGTTCTTGGATCTTATGTTGGTAGACAAAGCCATTGTCAGCATCATTGAAAGTTGGTCCTACTAACTTTCACAGACTTTTCTGGGGCCCAAAGTATGTCAGAATAGGCTAAGAGATTACAATATATTTTTGGATGTAATATCAGGATAATCCTATAACTTAATATTCGAATCTTTGTACCTTTATATAAGAACATTGATAAACAAACTTGATGTATTTAACCAATGAATAGTAGTTAGAAAGAAAACTTATTTTCCATAGTCATGACTGAATAGGAAAACCAGCATGAACCATAAAATCCTGGAATGTAATACATGAAACTTCGGTTTTAAGATTAGAAGTTCCACTGATTTTTGAAGTCATGCTGCTGAGGCACATCTTGCAATAAATACTTATCAGAAATCTAGATAGACAGTAGGAAAGTTTCCAGAAAGGACAGTAATGTGTAGTAGAAAGGAAATTCATATAGATCATCAGAAAAGATGAGAAAGGAAGCAACCTTTTAGATAAATAAATCATGTCAATGGGGGATTTTAGAAATCTGCCAGTAGTAACTGATGTCAGCACCCCAAAATCAGTCCTCCCTATTTAGAAGAAGTTTCAATTGAGGGCCACAGGTTTGTATGAACCATTGCATGATGCACATTTGGAAAAATGCAGGGGGAATAGGTCAAGTGCTTTATTATAGGAGTTGAAATTAAATTAAAAGCCTTGAGGTCAAGTGCTTTATTATAGGAGTTGAAATTAAATTAAAAGCCTTGAATTCCTGAAGCTCTGCTGCTCATGTCCCATTGTATACTGGGGCAGATCTGATTTTCTAACATTTTTTGTCTTTTCTTAAACTATTTTCCCTTACTTTTTAGATTAAGAAACTGGAATTCAGAGATTACCCAATATCTCAAATCTAGTCCATCTCAAAAGTAAGGTTAAAACTTAGATTTTTTTCTAATTCTCTAAAATTATAACCATTCCACATTTTGATAGAGATTATTTTACATGTGGCATAATTTATTAGGAGGAGTCTTGCTACAATCCATTTATAAAAAAATCTCTATCACCTAAAGATGATGGATCTGGTGAATTTTATAAATTTTAGTTCAGAAATATTCCTTTCACTTCAAGGAACATTTATGGATTTATCCATATATTCTGGTACAGTATATTATGTGGGATCACATGTTTCTTATGTGCTTGCTACTGCCACATGACTTCAGGTAAAATTATGAGTGTATTTGTTTAATTGATAATTTTCTGTCCAGGATGATAAAAATTGACATTAGAACAGATGATTTACTTATTAAGATAAACTGTTTTGACTTTATAAAATTAAAATACATTGATGTCTATTTGGAAAATAGATGCTTAAAGATGTATTATTTCAGTTTTTTTAGGTATTTAATCTTCCTTTATTCTGAATTTAAGATTTTATTTCTAAAGAATGAATTAGCACAAAATTTATTTTTAGGACCTATCCTTGGAGAATATTAACAAATGTTTGTCCTCTTCTATTTTAAATGGTTTAAAAATCTGTATAGAGTGAGTTATAATGAGTCAGAAAACACTTTCAAGCTATTTGACAGTAATACAGCATAATCTCTTATAATTCAGTTCAAAATGATGTATGTGGCTAATGACATATATTCCTGTAGTGATAAAATAAATTAGGATGTGGGATTTGTGCTTAGCATCAAAAGTTGAAATAAGTGGTAACCTGGTAATTTCTGTGCACTGTAGGGGTGAATTTTAGATGACAGGGTTATGGATCTAGGTATTTTTCAATTAAAATTTTCTCTTCTACATTTTAGGAGGGAATTCCAATAGGTAAATTAATGTACATTTTCATAGGGACATTTGGTAATTTAAAAAGCTAAAATTTTCTATTAAGGGATGGGCAATATTCACCCTACCCACAAAGTAACTGGCAAAGTGTTTACTGAACTTCATTTTAAGAAGATTGTGTAGAATTTTCTACACTCTATTCTTTTTTTGCATATATTATATTTTTATTCATTCTTATTAGTTATGCATGAAAATAGAATGTATTTTGACATATTGGACATATATAGAATATAACTTCTTATTCTTCTGGTTGTCCTCTATTTTTTCTGCCTTCGCTTTTGCCTTACTCCTAGCCCATGTCAGGGGAGTAGAATATTTATATTTTAATTTTCAAAATAAGGAATAATCCCCAATGATTAAGCACTATTGACCTATAAGAATCTTTAAGCGTGATCTTACTAATAAAGATGATATGTAATGCAAAATGTATTAATTATATAGATAGCTCCTTACTAAAATGCTTAAATGTACTTAAATAACTAAATGGAATAATTTAAATTTTTGTTATAATGCCCATGAAAGTTCATGTTGCAGAATGGTAGAAAAGTAGGTTGAGCTGTATTAAGCTCCAAATTTAAAACTAAGTATACTAACTTTTCCCTTCAGATAGTACAGTGTATGTACATTGTAAATTGTAGGTTGTTTATCAGTTTGTGTTTTATTTTTTTCTCAAAATTGGGAGCAAGTGGGGCTACAGAGTCCAATTAAGTAACATGCAAAATATGATAAATGTGGAATGGATTTTTGTTTATTATTGAGGAACAGGTCAAAAAGGTACAGAATTGTGTAAGTCAAGCATTTTTTAATATTTTATTTTTTAGTTGTAGTTGGACACAATGCCTTTATTCCATTCATTATTTTTTTTTATGTGGTGCTGAGGATCGAACCCAGAGCCCTGTGCATGCTAGGTGAGCGCTCTACTGCTGAGCCACAATCCCAGCCCAATGTAAGTCAAGTATTGAAAATGGAGTTTGATAATTATCTTGAGCTGCTACGTAAGAAATTGGTTGTCTAAAAACATGGAGTATAGACCCCTAACAGTGGATTTCTGAGATATATTTAGATTCTGTTGGTATTATGGGACAAAACTACTTTTTTTTAAAAAAAGACATAGCAATCCAGATGCAATCCAAATACATGATCCATTTAATTCATTTTTTTCAGTTTTCAAAAAATATAGACAATAGCAAAACCTTAAGAAGGACACAAAACCAACAGTGAAGGGGTTATGAAAGAGCTATACACTTCTTTTAGTCTTCTGAGTTTTATAATATTTTATTTTTCTACACTCATTTAGCACCTGATTACAGCAAAACTATATTAGTATAAATAATTAAGAGTTCTCAAATACCCATATATCAGTCTTATGGACTAATTTGTTTTGCTGGATTTTTATAAATAACATGTAACCGCAAAATCTCAGTAATCTGCAACAGTGGTTATTCATTTTTCTCTTCTGTTCCATACCTATTGCCCAATTCAGTGCAGTTTGTGGGTTGGAGTCAAATCTGCTTCACTTGTATTTTTATTCCAGGTTTCATACTGAAGGATATGCTCTGATTTGGAATTTATTCACTTAGTGAGAGAACTAAGAAAATAATGAAGGTGCAAATTTGAAATGCCTCCAAACACTTCAACATATTTACTCACATCGTTGTCCAAAATAATTCTCATTGCCAAGGCCAAAGTCTCTAGGATGGAAAATTATAACTCTACCTACATGGGAGGAAAAAGTGAATAATGAGAAAATAATAGTCCCTTATATCCTTGTAGATTCCAGAGATTGTTGATTTATATCTGTTTGCTGTGATGTTTCTGTAAAGTTGCAATTCCTCTTTGACCTGTCCTCATTTAAATTATAATAATGAATTAAACAGAAAATCTACAGTGTAAAAAATACAAGCAGACAATAATGACATTTCCTTTATCTGGAATTAAACCCCAGGCATCATCTTCCTTTTGCATGTCAAGAACTAGGAACGTGGGCTAGGGATGTGACTCAAGTGGTAGCGTGCTTGCCTGGCATGCGTGCGGCCCGGGTTCGATCCTCAGCACCACATACAAAGATGTTGTCTCCACCAAAAACTAAAAAATAAATATTAAAAAAATTCTCTCTCGCTCTCTCTTTCTCTCTCTCAAAAAAATTTTAAAAAAAGAACTAGGAATTAAACAAATATATCACAAAATATATGCCACCAAGTTTAATGACTATCTATGATGAAATTTACTCATAATAAAATAACCACTTGACCTTTCTTAAGAACCAGTGTATTTTTTGGTTACAAAAACTTTTGTGATTTACCTTTTGTGCCTAGGTCTTTTTTTATTGGTTGTTCAAAACATTACAAAGCTCATGACATATCATCTTTCATACATTTGATTCAAGTGGGTTATGAACTCCCATTTTTACCCCAAATACAAATTGCAGAATCACATGGGTTACACATTCACATTTTTATATAATGCCATATTAGTGACTGTTGTCTTCTGCTACCTTTCCTATCCCCTACTATCCCCCCTCCTCTCCACTCCCATCTTCCCTTTCTACCTCTTCTGCTGTTGTTCAATTCTCTCCCTTGCCCCCCCCCCCTTTTCCCTCACAACCTCTTACATGTAATTTTGTGTAACACTGAGGGTCTCCTTCCATTTCCATACACTTTCCCTTCTCTCTCCCTTTCCCTCCCACCACTCATCTCTGTTTAATGTTAATCTTTTCCTCATGCTCTTCCTCCCTGCTGTGTTCTTAGTTGCTCTCCTTATATCAAAGAAGACATTTGGCATTTGTTTTTTAAGGATTTGGCCTAGGTCTTATTAGTAGGACATTAGATGTAATCAAAATCACACCATTGTGATGGTACAAATTGATAGCTGATAGCTTGAAAATATGGAAAAGGTACTTTTACTATTGGTCCTAATGTTTAAACTGTTCTTATTTATAAACCATTTCATGGACTTTATCATACCTCTTTTAAAGGAAGTTTTTCCCTACCCCTTTGACTTTGTACTTGGTCATGTGACTTGCTTAGAAATAGAATGAAGCAATAGTAAAAGTGTGCTAGTTCCAAACCTAGACTTTAATATGTCCTGGTATGTGTCTGTTCCCTTGTGCTTTGTCCATTACCATGAAATGAGTTTGCCTCTGCTATCCTATTAGTCTAAGAAGGATAAGAGATACATGAAGCTTAGCTGACCCACCTGATCAGCCCAAGCCTGCATGTAGTTATTATTTTATGCCACTGAGTATTAGACTGGACTTGTTTTTTTTTAGTATTTTTTGCAATAATCAATAAAAATGAATAATTAAAATAATTAAAAAGAAATATCCTCCAGGTTAGAATTCCTCAGTGTTTTATGGAAAATATAATAGATATGTGGTAATAGAAGCCTAAGATCAATTCTTTGAATATCTAGGTTAAATAAAATTATATATTTAGAATATTGAGAGACATTAATAGGCTATGTTAATTTCCAAGAGTTCAAGTTAGCTGCATTTTTCAAATATATTTGACATTAGACAATTAACATTAATGGGAATAACTAGCAACATCTCCCTAAACATAATTTGATAAATAAAGGTTATCCTTGGGTCATTTAGCAGAGTAATCAATAATCCTTGAAAGCTTCACTGTTGGATCCCTCCATA
The DNA here is from genome assembly GCF_045843805.1 of Urocitellus parryii. Classification (NCBI taxonomy): domain Eukaryota; kingdom Metazoa; phylum Chordata; class Mammalia; order Rodentia; family Sciuridae; genus Urocitellus; species Urocitellus parryii. The sequence continues at coordinate 1,432,356 of NW_027554101.1, read as the reverse complement.
TGAGGCACAGTTCATACTGAAAATAATGCTTTGTCATTAAGAAATATTTATGAGAAGATTCAATAAGCTTCAAAATTTATGATAATGTTTTATATAATATTGTTCTTGATTCTTTTGACAAGAAACCAATGATATAGATATAATAGGACATGATATAAGTAGAACAGAGAAATATTTTACACAGAAAAGTGTCTAAGGTGGAGAGTATAGAATGTTTTCTAGGATATATGTTGTTTAAATTATTAACTACCCATTGACCACAACTATGAATTCTGTAGCTACATTTGTGAGGCTATTTTGTAGACATTCAGGGAGTTACAATAGCTTAGCTTAAGTAGCCATTGTAATTAATCCATAAAGCCTAAAAATGTTCCAAGGTGATTCTATATAAAAGTTATGAAACAATTCATATTTGATAATATATAATGTCTAACAATAATTTACTTATTGATAGATTTGGTGTTTTAATGCAGATTACCTGGGAACCTAATAATTGCTTTTATGAATAGTGAGAAACTTCTTTGTCACCATTTGTATAATTATTTAAAATCCAGTCTGAACAAATGCACAAAGACTGGTCATCCATGTATTCTATTTCTTATCTTTTGAAATATTGCAATGCTAGGAATACCAACATTAGTTTATATATAGCAATAACAAAACTCTTGAGATCATCATATGACCATCTATTGCATAGATATTATGTGGAAATTTTTACTTCTTCTATATTAGAAATCTTTTCAAAGTCTATATTTTACACCAAAGTTCTGGGTAATCAGTGCTTTGAAATCAAATTTCATTCCAACTCAAAGGGTTCATTTTGAATCTTTAGAGCTCATGTACTAGCTATTTTTTCAGCTTTAATCTTTTTTATATTCTCATATTAATAGTGAAAACAATTTTTAATTATTCTCTTGTTTTACCCAGTGTTTTCACTGCTGTGACCAAAAGATCTGACAAGAACAATTAGAGGAGGAAAAGTTTACTTGGGGGCTCATAGTTTCTGAGATCTCAAACCATAGATGACTGGCTCTATTACTCAGGGCTCAAGATAATGCAGAACATCATGGCAGAAGAGTGTGGTGGAGGAAAGTGTTATAGGACATGGTATCAGGAAGCAGAAAGAGACGGGGGGATGCTCCACTGTTTAGAGAAAAAAAAAATATATACCTCATGGGCTGGGGATGTAGCTCAAGTAGTAGCACACTCACCAGGCATGAGCAGGGTGCTGGATTTGATCCTCAGCGCCACATAAAAATAAAAAAAGAAATAAAATAAAGGTGCTGTGTCCACCGAAAAAACTAAAAAATAAATATTAAAAAATTCTCTCTCTCTCTCTCTATATATATATATAATCTCAAAGGCATGTCCCCAATGACCCACTTCCTCTACTCATTCCCCACCCACCTTCAGTTACCACTCAGTTGATCCCTATCAGGAATAAATGTACTGATTGGGTTAAGGCTTCCATAGTCCAATTTTTTCACCTCTAAACCTTCCTAAATTGTGTCACACATGATCTTTTTGAGGATACCTCATATCTAAATTACATTGCCCCTAAACCCAGTGTTATTTAGTATAAAAATATTGTATAAATGTCTAACATAGGAATTTCCATATTGATTCAAAAATACCACATAAAATTATCTTTTCCTTTTTTTTTTTACTCTGGATTAAACATGCTCTATTGGTAATTAATATAGTTTCTCCATTCATGTGAATTTACTCAGATGATGAAGGATGCTCTGCCCAGCCTATCGTATCCATGGATACCAGGCATATCAGGGATTCCAAGATGAGTAAGTTTAGAATTGAAAGTCAACACTTCTTATCCAAACCATCATCATTGATGCGTTTGCAAAGATATGCCAATGTTAACTTAGCAGATTTTGCCTAAAGTGGAGGCAATAAGGTACAAAAGCTAATTTAAGTGAATAAAATGCTTTCCAAGAAGTTGGTACTTTCTCACTTCTGGAAAAGTAATTTCATAAAACCTAAAAGAAAGGAAATTAGGTCTATATCTTTATATATAAATTTGACAGGATTGCATTGACAACTTGTCTTGTAAAACAAACTTGAAATCAAAATTTAGAATTCTAAAAATTATAAGATAATGTAAAGTACTTTTCTGCTTAAGAAAAATTATAGATATTAATACCTTTAACCATAAACTATGTTTATGTTGTATATATGTATATGTAAATATATATGTAATGTATTTTAACTGTCTGATAAATACATCCTGGAAATGTAGTCATTGTGTAAATCTTGAAATAAGAAAACTTTAACACTTGAAGCAAATCATGCTCACTTCCCTTGAGCATTTAACCTGATTTTAAGAATATGGTATGTGACATTTGAGCCAAAGGAAAAAAGATCTAAGTAATATATCTATACATTCTTACATGTTATACTAAACATGTCTGACTAATGATGAAGATTAATGAAAGGCATGGATAGCTAAAGCTAGCTGGGAATAATTTAATTGAAGTGTATTATAAATAGACTACATATAAGGCACTTGAAGATATCTCATGTTTACATAATAACCTCCAAAAATTATTGACTAACAATAGTGTCCCTTTTATCTATGATGTGTGGTGACAGAAATAAGATTCTTCTTTTATGGAAACTAATATATTACTGCATAACAATATCATCCAGTAGCCCAGATATGGATATAGCCAAAATGTCCATTAACAATAGAATGAATTAGTAAATAGTACTATGTCCACAGAGTAGAATACTATAAAGCAGTGACATTGAATGGACTATTTTAATAAAATATGGATGAACTTCACAAAGAACACTGAGGGAAATAATCTAGGTACAGCAAAGTATACAGCATGTAAGATTCGATTTACATAAATTTAAGATACGGAAATTATGATTTTTAAAGTATATATATATATATATATATATATATATATATATATATATATATTATACCATTTTCTCATGTACAGTTCAGTGGTATTATCTAAATTTTATAATGTTTTACAGCCATCACCACTATCAATTTTCAGAACTTTTTTTATCATTTCAAATATAAGATTTATACCCAGTAAACAAACGTTACATACCATTTCCTTTCTGTGTGTATTAACTTGCCTATTCTGTTATTTCATCTGCCTTATTTTAATTAGCATACGTTTTCAAAATTCTCTAGAGTGAGGCATCATGTGTGGCATCCATCAGTGAGGCATCCATTTTAATTACTACAATGAAATACTTGAGGTAGGCTAACTTTGAAAATAAAAGAGGTTAAGCAAAAGAAAGCAAATGACCCACTGAATAAATGCGTAAAGGAACCAGATATTTCTCAAGAGAAATAAAAAGGCCAAGAAATATATGAAAAACTATTTAACACCCTTATCAATCAGGGAAATGCAAATCAGAACCACACTGAGATTTCATCTCACTCCAGTCAGAAAGGCAATTATCAAGAACACAAATAATAATAAATGCTGGTGAGGGTGTGGGAGAAAAGGTACACTTATACATAATTAGTGGGACTACAGATTGGTACAACCACTCTGGAAAGCAATATGAAGATTCCTCAAAAAAGTAGGAATGGAACCATGATATGACTCAGCTATCCCACTACTTAGTATTTATCCAAAAGTATCATCAGCATCTTATACTGTCACATCAGTTTTTATAGCAGTGCAACTCACAATAGCCATGTTATGAAACTATTCCTGGTACTCATCTGTAGATGAATTGATTAAGAAAATGTGATACACACACACACACATAATGGAGTTTTACTCGGCCATAAAGAAGAATAAAATTATGGCATTTGCTGGTAAATGGATAGAAATTGAGAACATCATGCTAAGTGAAATAAGCCAAACTCAGAAAGCCAAGGGTTGAATGGTTTCTCTATTATGTAGAAGCTATAGCAGTTAAGGGAAAATGGGTGTGGATTCAATATCATAAGACAGGAGAGGTCAGTAAAGTAGGAGATTGTATAGTAGGGAATAGGGATGGAAAAGGGGAGGAAATGCAGAATAAATATGACAAAAGTATGCTATGTGCATGTATGAATATACAACAGTGAGTTTCACCTTATGTATATCCATAAAAAAATAATTTAAATTATTAAATAGAAGGAAGATCAGTAGAGGAAGGGAGGGAAAAGGAGACCAGGGATTGAAATGGAACAAGCTAAACTCCATGTTTGTATGATTATGTCAGAATGAACCCAAATATTCTGTATAATAATAATGAACTAATTAAAAACATTTAAAACTAGAAATATGCTTACTTAGCTGACATTTTCAGAGATTCATTACATTTGTAAGGTGCTGGCATTGACTAGGCTATTGTGAGGACCTCATGGCTGATGGAATCACAGTGGTGGAAGCACATATGAAAGAACTTGATCACATTGCTTACAGGAACCTAAAGAGGCTAAGGACACACATTTCCAAGGGAGCACCCCCAATTGAGCTAAGTATGTACTGCTAGGACCCACCTTTTAAATATTCCACGGTATCATTGCTTCACTGAGGACCAAGCTTCTAACACATGAACCTTTGGGGGTCATATAACACAAGTTCATTATTTTATGGCTAATATTACATTATATGTGTATATTTAGTCTTTTATTAAAAATTGAGGATTAGATAGTATAAACTTTCCAATTAGCTTTCTGTGGAGGAATGCAAGCTTGGAATTGCTTTGTTCATAATTGTGCTAAAGTCTTTCTTCAAGTGTCAAATATTGTTTTAAATGTAAGGATCCTAGTTACTATTCCTGAGGAAGGTTTTGAATTTGAGTTACTAGATACAACTTGGGCCTCTGCTGTGTTGGTAATTGACTATATTCTTCCTTAAATAATTACATAGGTCTGTCACCTTTGTGTTAATTCATAAAGTTGTACATACCTGCTCAATTTTCTTGGTTTACTGAAGTCTTTAATGTTAGTGATATAAAGGAGCAAACTATTGATGCCAATAATGTAAGTGAATCTCAAAAGCACTATAGTAAGTGAAAATAGCTATTTAAAAACTATATAGTGTGTGATTCAATTTATAAAATATTCTGGAAAAAAGACTTAGAGGTGGAAAATAAGCACAGAACAGTACAACGAAATGTTTCAAGGTTATGGAAATAGTATAGAAAATTTGGTAGAGGTTTCATGACTTAATACATGTTCAAACTTATGTACTTTACTCCTAAAAATTGTGAATTTTATTGTAATTCATATTCAAATAACCATAATTTTGACAACAAAAATGGAGCTCACCTGGCCAAAGTCACTTTCCATAAAGACAATAGTGAGGCAATAAGAGAAGAATAATGATGTTATTATGAGTGCATGAGTTTCAAGTGACATTTATTGAGTAGTTTTTAAACTAGGTATGCAGGCTGCTTGATATTTCCAATGCCCTAATCCAAAAATGGGCCAATGTGAAAGAAATATTGATGGCTTATGACGCATTTCAGATATAACATATACTTGCTATATTTTCCACTTGCTGGAGTTAGTTTATTTTAGGTAATACTTAGAAATTTGAATTTTTACTGAAACAGCTTATTTACATTATCAGTTAGCTTTCCAAAAAAAGCACTCCAACAGCATTTAAAACATCAAGCAGCTGGGTGTGGTGGCTCATGCCTGTAATCCCATCAGCTCAGGAGGCTGAGGCAAGAGGATCATGAGTTAAAGGCCCTAAGCAACTTAAAGAGACCCCATCTTTAAATAAATAAATAAAAGGGCCAGGTCAAAATGAAAAATAAAAGGACTGGGGATATGGTTCAGTGGCTAAGCACCCCTACGTTTAATCTCTGGTACAAAAAAGAAAAAAAAAAGTCCTGCTACTTAAAAAGCAATAAAATTATGTTAAAAAATAAAATACACACACACACACACACACACACACACGCGCACGCACACACACACACACACACACACACACATATATATATATATAAAGCATTTAATATATTCTGATGTCATGTGAGTTTACTGGGTGATTATATATGCTTATCCTGACTCAGCTGGAACAGGATGATCATAGACAGCATAACTGGTATCAGCTCATATGGTCTTATCACCCTCAGGGTGAGCTGAGCTCAATCATGTAGGGGGTCTTATTATTTTCAGCAGTAAATTGGGGGAAATTCCAAGAAGAACTTTTCAAGCATCTGAACATATAACATTTGTTATTGTATCTTTGGCCAAACCAAATCACACTGTCAAGTAGAGAAATAAATTACATCACTTGATTGGAAGAAAGGGGCAAATTGATATTATCAAAATGTGTATCAAAATTGGTGAAATTGTAATAGTATTTTGACAGTTTTATTGAGACATAATTTATTTTTTTAAAGAGAGAGAGACAGAGAATTTTTAAATATTTATTATTTAGTTATCAGCAGACACAACATCTTTGTTTGTATGTGGTGCTGAGGATTGAACCTGGGCCTCACGCATGCCAGGCGAGCACACTATCGCTTGAGCCACGTCCCCAGCCCCAAATGAGACATAATTTATAAACCATAAAATTTATATATTTTGAGGGCTTAGTTGAATGTTTTCATAAATGTATAAAATACATCACCACCACAATAATGATTTAGAATATTTTATCAACCCTGAAATTACCTCATTTTGCTTTGCAGTAATCTCTACCTCAAGCCACAGCCAATCTCTAATCTTCTTTTTTTAAGAAAAAAATTTTAGTTGTAGATGCATGCAACACTTTTACTTTATTTTACTTTTATGTGGTGCTGAGGATTTAACCCAGTGCCTCCCATATGCTAGGCAAGTGCTCTGCTGCTGAGTGACAACCCAACCCCAGCCTCCTCTGATCTTCTTTATGTTGCTATTGACTTGATTTTTTAAGATATAATTTAAATTACATCATATAATGTTATTTTATGTATCTGGTTTATTTAGCATTGTATTTTTGAGATTTAGTCCATAATTATTATTCCATTATATTTAATACATTCTTATATATTTAAAAACCAATGGCTATTTCAGATATTTCATATATTGGGTCATTATGAATAAAGCTTCTATAAATATGGAGGATTTTACATAGAAATGTACATTCGTTTAGGTTGCACAAATACCTGGGTGTTGAATGATGTATCTTAAATGTACATTTAACTGTATTTCTATAAAAAGGGTGGTAAATATTTGCTGTTTCACTCCTAATTTTAACAACTTGAATCCTCTCTTTTGTTTTTCATTATCAGAATAACTAAACTTTAAAAAAATTTATACCTTTATTTTATTTATTTGTTCTTATGTGGTGCTGAGGATCAAACCCAGGGCCTTGCACGTGCTAATGAGTGTTCTACCACTGAGCCACAACCCCAGCCCCAAAACTTCTATAAAGTTTGTTGATCTTTTTAAGAACCAACAATGGGTTTTGGTTATCACCTTTATTTTTTATTTATCTCATTTGTTTCTCCTCTAATCCTTATTATTTCCTTCCTTGATACTTTAGGTGTTGTTTGCTCTCATTAAAGTTTTATAAAGTATAGGTTAGGTACATATTTGAGATTTTTTTCCTTTTACAAATATAAGCATTTATGACTTGAATTTCCCTCAGGCATTGATTTTTCTGAATACCAAAAGTTTTGGTATATTGCAATTAGATTTTCATTCTCTTTTAAGTATCTTTTTACATTTTTCTTATGATCATTTTGGACTAGTTTGTTAAATTACCATGTTATGAATTTTTCAAGTTTCCTTCTGTTATTAATTTCTGTTTAATTTTATTGATCATAGAATCTCCTTTGTATGATTTGGAACTTTTCAAATTATTAAGACTTATTTTACAAGGTAACATATTGTCTATCTTAAATATTGTTACAAGTATACTTAAGAAAAAATATATACTCTGCTCTTTTGAGATTGAATGATCTATTAGATGCATATTAAGTATAGTTAGTGTTTATGGAGTGTTCTCTTCCTCCAGTCTGCCTAATTATTGTACCCATTGTTGAATATGAGGTATTGAAGTCTTCAATAAATTTAGTTGAACTTTAAATCTGCCAATTTTGTGTTGTATGTTTGGAGGCTAAATTTTTAGGTGCCTGTGAATTTATGATTATATTATTTTCTTGATGAATTATCTTTTTTCCAATTATGCATTGTACTTCTTTGTCTCTACTAAGAATTTTTATCTTACAGTATATTCTGTGTGATATTATGTAATTACTCCATTTCTTTTAAGATTGTCAGTAAACAAATACTATTTAGTATGAAATCTGTATTTCTATTTTATACTTCCAAAATGCTTATATATTTGCATCTAATGTGAATCTTTTATAGATTACAATTGGTTTTGTCATTTTTAATCAGTTGTAATTATTATTTATTTTAGTGAATTTTATTCAATCATTAATACAATTAATTATAAGGAAAGGCTTCTATCCTGTGTTTTATATATATCTTACATCTTTTTTATTCATCAAGTCCCCAATATTGACTTCTTTTGTGTGATATAGATTCTGGTGTACCACTTTGACTACTTTCTAGTTTCTTTTATCATATATTTCTTTTAAAACTATGTACTGAACATTTTTCTAGTAAATGTCATTATTTTATTAGTATGCATGCATCAGACTACTTTGATATACTAACTATATTTAAATTGTGTGCAAAATTTTCCTCCTGTGAAGCTGTCCTCTATTATATTATTACTGGAGAAAATTAGGTTTTTTATACACTGTGCCCCAATCAACATAGATTTATCATTATTTTTATGTGGCATATTTAAAATCACAAAGGATTATAAGATTTACATTTAGAAGTTCATTAATACTTATTTTTCTGTTTTCATATGTGATCACCTTTGTGGTTCTTTTATTTTTTATAGATATTTCATGGTCAGTGATTTTTTTAAAGCTTTAAATTTTTTTTAGTTATGCATGGATACAATATCTTTATTTTGTTTATTTATTTTTATGTGGTGCTGAGAATTGAATCAAGTGCTCTGCCACTAAGCCACAACCTCAGCCCATCAGTAATTGTTTTCAAATAATTTTTGCTTATGGTCTGGAGAAAGGGTCAATATGCATTTTTCCCAGATGTATATCCAGTTATATATGTGAATCTGTTTTCTACTTGGGTTTTGTTGACATATATCTTTATTTTTATTACAAAGACATACTGCTTTGGTCAAAGTATAAAAAAGGTATATATTCTGGTATACCATTTTGACTTGTTGTGTTACTGGGGATTAAACCCAGGGTGCTAAGCACTGAACCCCATCTTCAACACTTTTTATTTTTTATTTTGAGACAAAGTCTTGCTAAGGGCCTTGCTAAGTTGCTGAGGCTGGCTTTGAACTTGTAATCACCCTGCTTCAGCTTCCTGAACTGCTGGGATTACAGGCATGTGCTACCACACCTAGCTATAATACAATTTAAAAGCAGGTTGCACATGTCCTACAAATTTACTCATCATTTCCATAATTGTTTTGGATAGTTCAAGTCCTTCTTCTTTCTGTATAAATTTAAGAATGAGTTTGCAAATTTGTGCCAAAAAAAAACAAAAACAGCTACCAGGATTATTATTGGAAATGCATTGGATCTGTTGATCGATTTTTGGAGAATGGCCTTTTTAATTTAATTTTTATTTGTTCTTTTTAGTTATACATGATAATAGAATCTGTTTTGATATATTTATACAAGCATGATGTTCATGTTTTTCTAATTAGAATAACAGTCTTGTGGATGTACATGTTATTGAGATTCACTGTGGTATATTTATATATGTACATAGGAAAGTTATGTCAGATTCATTCCACTCTTTTTCCTGTTCTAGTACCCCCTCCTTTTTCTTCTTTTCCCTTTATGTAATCCACTAAACTTATGTTCTTTACCTCCCCCTTGTTGTGTGTTAGCATTAACATTTCACAGAGAACATTTGACCTTTATTTTGGGGGGCTTATTTCTTTTAACATGATGGTCTCCAGACCCATTCATTTACCAGCAAATATCATAAAGTAATTATTCATTATGACTGAGTAATATTGTATTATGTGTGTATACCACAATTTACCCATTCATCTGTTGCAGGGTACCTAGATTGGCTCCATGGCATAGCAACTGTGAATTGTGCTGCTATAAACATTGATGTGGCTGTAGTATGCTGATTTTAACACCTTTGGTTATATACCAAGGAGTAGGATAATGGGGTCAAATGGTGGTTCCATTCTAGACTTTTGAGAAATCTCCATACTGCTTTCCAAAATTGTTGCACTAATTTGCAGTTCTACTAACAACATATGAGTGTACCCTTTTCCCCATATCCTTGCCAACATTTATTGTTACTTGTATTATTGATAATTTCCATTGTGGTTTTTAGGTGAAATCTCAGTGTACTTTTACTTTGCATTTCTCTAATTGCTAGGGATGTTGAGGATTTGTTTTCATTTATTTGTGGAACGTTTGTATTTCCTCTGTGAAGTGCCTGTTCAGTTCCTTTGCTGATTTATTGATTGGAGTATTTGTTTTTGGTTTTAACCATTTTTTTTTAGTTCTTTGTATATCCTGGGAATTATTGCCATATCTGAGGTGCAGGTGGAAAAGATTTCCTCCCATTCTATAGGCTCTCTCTTCATGCTCTTGTTTTCTTTTCTGTGAAGAAGCTTTTGATTCAATCCCATTTATTGATTCTTGATTTTACTTTTTGTGCCTTAGGAGTCTTGTTGAGGAAGTTGGTTCCTAAGCTGACATGATGGAGTACTAGCCCTATATTTTCTTCTAGTAGATGTAGGATCTCTGGTCTAATGCCTGGGTCCTTGATCAGCTTTGAGTTGAGTTTTGTACAGAGTGAGGTACAGGGGTTAAATTTCATTCTACTACCTATGGACTTCCAGTTTTTACAGCACCATTTGTTGAAGAGGCTATCTTTCCTCCAATGTTTTTGTTGCCTTTGCTGGAATGAAGTTAACTGTATTTTTGTGGATTTGCTCCTGTGTCTTCTATATCATTGATCTTGGTGTCTGTTTTGGTGCCAACACCTCTGTAATATAATTTAAGGTCTGGTATTGTGATGCTTCCAGCTTCACTTTTCTCACTAAGGATTGCTTTGGAAAAGATGATACTGAGTCTCCCAATCCTTAAATACGGTAGATGTCATTTATTAAAATAATGGACCACAGTCATTTTCTATACTACAGAGATTTAAAAATCTGGGAAATTCTTTATTCTCCTTAGGGTTCAATATTATCTAGTGACATATTGCATATATTGATTCTCAAACTGAATGATTTCTAAGGAATCAAAAGAACTTCTCTTTAACTCATTTCTTCCATACATTGAGTACTTCTCCTCTTCCCATGGTTATTTCTTATCATTCCTTGAAGAAATAATCGCTTATTTTCCTCCTTCATGGGGCTTCTCCTGCTTGTCGGGTTTCTGAATCAGTTGCTGCTATAATGCCAAGATCTCCTTCTCTGTTTCTAATTTTCTACTCCTTGGAACGTTGTGAGTTTGGTTGTTAATGCAGAAGACCCAAGAAATTATCTCTCTGGGAAACTTCAACCAATGGTTCTTAAGAGTTCCCTCACAATTCAAGTGAAAAAATTCTGAGGCATAAATTTTACACCTTTTTGGGTTTTATCATAAATGACAAATTTCTATTACAACTACTATTATACCTTTCATATTACCACATGCTTCTTTAGTTTCCTTTAGTTTCCTTCTTTTTATGTGTTTACTACTTAGTGTGCCTTAATATTTCCCAAATAAACTACATATGCTCAGATTCTTATTTCAAGTTACTCAAACTCCTCATTTTTGTTTGAGTTTAGCTTGAAGAAAAAATGGACTATATATAGACGCATTTCATCAAATGGACATTATCTCTGATTTTTTAATTCCTTATTTCTCAATCTCAACCTAGAATCCATTCGTATATAAGAGTACTTCATTAAAAAGTCCTAATTGATCAATCTGATATTCCTGAAATGTTTTACTGTTGCTCTCAAGAGCCATTCTCTTACAATAAAAAAAATACTTACAAAAAAAAAATCCAGATGAGAAAGAAGAATGGACATTTGAAGGAGCACGCAGACATGCACACAGACATCTAAATAAAAGTATAGAAAGCAGAAAGAGGATAATGACTCTGGGAATCAATTTCAACATGAAGTTAGATTTGGTGAAATACAGAAAAGTGATTTCAAATATCTGGATTATTCTAGTACCTGAACTAGATTTTGACCTTTGCTTTAGTCTAAATGGTTAGCAGATGAATTCAGAACTTTAGTTATCAGACATCGAGATAGCTATTTACTCTCAGGAAGAAGTGGTGTTTTGGGAGGTATCTTTTTTTGGACTACATTCCTATGTGAGTCTATTGTTTGCAGAAAAAGAGCCAATTGCAATAATCTCAACAGTTTAAAAATTCATATGAAGTTAAGGCAGAAAAATTATGCCATTCAAATTCTTTTTATCCTGTTTTATTATTTCTTTGAGAACAGGAATAATATGAATGTTTCTTTGAACCATGGTCTTATAGGACATTCCACATTATTTGAATGAAACTAGGCCAAAGATACAAGAGAGATGGGTACCCAAGAGGTTCTGGGGGAAAGAAGATTATAGAATAGGCCCTGAAGTGAGGAACAAGTCATTTCCTAGAATTTAGTTCTTTCATTCTCAGAATATCAATGGGTATAAGCCAAACCTCTGGATACAAGAATGGGGGAAATATGTGTTCATCTAGACTGCCCTTCACATCACTTTTTCTTAGCCATACCCTAGTTACAACTGAGAAAATAAATGAAATAGATTATTTGTGTCACATATACTGATATAACATTTTTATGTCCTTATGGTTATAAACTACTGAATAGGCACATGGAAATAATAAAAATACTATAGAAGATAGACATTTAAATTATTTGAATTTTAAATAATATTTGGGCCAAATTAAATATTGTTCATTTAAACAATGTAGTCGATATTCCTAGAAATAATTTCCTGATAAATATAACTTTGGAGAAAAGAAAAATTTAATGTGTACCCTTTCTATTCAAGCTCATTAAAATCTCATGCACACATATACACACACACACACACAGAGAAAGTATGCAGATGTGTGTTCCTAGATATGGCATAGAAAAGTTGATCCATGTTTAAATATATTTTGGAACATCATATTTAATAATTCTTAAAAAAAATGTTCTGAATACCTTTCAGCTCCTTTTATTAGGTTGGTAGATTATGGGCTGGATGGGCCAATTCCAACCTATCACCTGATTTTGTAAAAAAAGTATGATCAGAACACAGCCATGACTATTCATTTACATATTGTCAATGACTGCTTTCATGTCATTATAACAGCTGAATCTTTGTAATAAGAAACCATGCGATCTGCGAAGTTGATGATGTTTACCCTCTGGCCTTTTCCACAAAAATATATCAGATCCCTGGGCCATAGAGACAGTTTATAATGTTACTCCTACAATTTTTGACCATATAACCATTTCTAACACAAGGTATTCTATGAAATAGTGTATATAACATTTTTGTGTTTACTTGATTTTGTTTTCTCAGTTACTTAAGAATTAGAGTTGTCTAATCTTAACAAAAAATGTTATATTATTTTGAAATAGTAGGATGACATAATGCTTACCTTTACATAGAAAATATCATTGGAGATTTCACTTTTAAATAGAAATATGATAAAAATGATGATTGGTAGTGATTTCTTAGAGGTGAATCTATAAAAAGCTATCTTTAAAATATTCATTTTATACATCACTTATATTTTAGGTTTGTATTGTGTTTCTCAATGGACCTTTTTTAATCACACAAAAAATATAATAGTTGTTCTTTACTGTGATATGTAACCAGATCTATACACTCCTGTATTTAATAATTGTAATAATTATGAAGCAGTGATGAGCATACAAGATAGTTCAAGAGATTTGAAGTGACTTTCATAATATATATTATATCTATTATGGACATAGTGACAAAATCACATGCAATGTTGAAAGTTTCAAGTTTGTTGTTTACACTTGTAATTGAAGGAAGTGTTTAGAGGATTATATAATATGAATGTGAATTTTATGATCATCCAAGTATACAGAAGCTTCTAGTTATTATTGTGTTTCATAGAGAGTATGCAGAATAGATTTAAGTTGGGATACATATGTTCAGATAGAAAAGAGAAACCTGTAGTTAGTCCTGAAAAGTGATGAAGGCTTAAATGTTTACAGATATTTCAGCACACTGTGTCTTCCTGTCACTCAGTTCATTATTTTTACTTGTCCTACAAGATTCCAGATTTATGTAATGATGAACTTTTTTATTTTTTAAAATTTATTTCCTAATGTTTAAGTTTTGTCAATATGATGATGATGACCTTACATCTTGCTATTCAAGAATGGTCAGTGGATTTATATAGAGACTTGATATTACCAGGAAATTTATTAGAAGTATAGAATCTCAAGTTGTATCCCAAGTTGGTTGAATCAGAATATGCAATTTGATACCCATATAATCCTTGTGAATGCAAAAGATGGAGAACAATAGGCTAAAAATGATAGGAATTATGAATAAAAGTTTATTTGATTTCTTATCCTTGGAAAATTTAGTTACATGAAAAGTTGTCAATAAAGAGTTTGATCATTAAATCAAAATCATAACCAGTTGATTGAGAAGTGAAAACATTCTTCTAAATTTACAATTAAATGGTGGATAAATCACATTAATGATCTTAATGTGATCCTTAAAGCAATTGATGATTTTTTTTCTGGGTCAGTATATCACTTTGGGCAGATAGATTTATCATAAATGGCTTGTCATTTGAGTAGACATCTCATACCCACGCATCCATCAACTAGCATGAAATGTTGCTACAAATATGTACATCTCACCTATGTTATGATAGCAGGTCATAAATTGAGAGTGTATCATTTATCATTTTTTTATGGTTGTCAGGCATATCACTCCCATAAACTTTTTTTTTATTGTTGGTCATTCAAAACATTGCATAGTTCTTAATACATCATATTTCACAGTTTGTTTCAAGTGGGTTATGAACTCCCAATTTTACCCCAAATACAGATTGCTGTATCTCATCAGTTACCCTTACATTGATTTACATATTGCCTTTCTCGTGTCTGATGTATTCTGCTGTCTGTCCTATTCTCTACTATCCCCCCTCCCCTCCCCTCTCCTCCCCTCCCCTTTTCTCTCTCTACCCCCTCTACTGTAAATCATTTCTTCCATTGTATTATCTTGTCTTACCCCTCCTTTCCTCTTATATGTAATTTTGTATAACCCTGAGGATCACCTTCCATTTCCATGCGATTTCCCTTCTCACTCCCTTTCCCTCCCACCTCTCATCCCCGTTTAATGTTAAATTCTTCTCAAGCTCTTCATCCCTACCCTGTCCTTGGTTATTCCCCTTATATCAAAGGAGTCATTTGGCATTTGTTTTTTAAAGATTGACTAGCTTCACTTAGCATAATCTGCTCTAATGCCATCCATTTCCCTCCAAATTCTATGATTTTGTCATTTTTTAATGCAGAAATACTCCATTGTGTATAAATGCCACATTTTTTTTTATCCATTCATCTATTGAAGGGCATCTAGGTTGGTTCCACAATCTTGCTATCGTGAATTGTGCTGCTATCAACATCGATGTAGCAGTGTCTCTGTAGCATGCTCTTATTAGGTCTTTAGGGAATAGACCCAGAAGGGGAATAGCTGGGTCAAATGGTGGTTCCATTCACAGGTTTCCAAGAAATCTCCATACTGCTTTCCAAATTGGCTGCACCAATTTGCAGTCCCACCAACAATGAACAAGTGTGCCCTTTTCCCTGCATCCTCTCCAGCACTTGTTGTTGTTGGACTTCCTAATGGCTGCCAATCTTACTGGAGTGAGATGGTATCTTAGGGTGGTTTTGATTTGCATTTCTCTGACTGCTAGCGATGGTGAGCATTTTTTCATGTACTTATTGATTGATTGTATGTCCTCCTCTGAGAAGTGTCTGTTCATGTCCTTGGCCCATTTGTTGATTGGGTTATTTGTTATCTTATTGTCTAATTTTTTGAGTTCTTTGTATACTCTGGATGTTAGGGCTCTATCTGAAGTGTGTGGAGTAAATATTTGTTCCCAGGATGTAGGCTCCCTGTTTATCTCTCTTATTGTTTCTTTTGCTGAGAAAAAACTTTTTAGTTTGAGTAAGTCCCATTTGTTGATTCTAGTTGTTAACTCTTGTGCTATGGGTGTCCTATTGAGGAATTTGGAGCCTGACCACACAGTATGTAGATCATAACCAACTTTTTCTTCTATCAGACTCCGTGTCTCTGATTTAATATCAAGCTCCTTGATCCATTTTGAGTAAACTTTTGTGCATGGCGAGAGATAGGGATTCAGATTCATTTTGATGCAAATGGATTTCCAGTTTTCCCAGCACCACTTGTTGAAGATGCTATCCTTCCTCCATTGCATGCTTTTAGCCCCTTTATCAAATATAAGATAGTTGTAGTTTTGTGGATTGGTTACTGTGTCCTCTATTCTGTACCATTCTTCCACCCACCTGTTTTGGTACCAGTACCATGCTGTTTTTGTTACTGTTGCTCTGTAGTATAGTTTGAAGTCTGGTATCGCTATACCGCCTGATTCACACTTCGTGCTTAGCATTATTCTTGCTATTCTGGGTCTTTTATTATTCCATATGAATTTCATGATTGTTTTATCTATTTCTACAAGAAATGCTGTTTGGATTTTGATTGGCATTGCATTGAACTTATAGAGAACTTTTGGTAATATCGCCATTTTGATGATGTTGCTTCTGCCTATCCATGAACAGGGTATATTTTTCCATCTTCTAAGGTCTTCTTCTATATCTCTCTTTAGGGTTCTGTAGTTTTCATTGAATAAGTCTTTCACCTCTTTTTTGATTCCCAAGTATTTTATTTTTTTTTTTGAGGATATTGTGAATGGAGTGGTTGTCCTCATTTCCATTTCAGAGGATTTGTCGCTGATATACAGGACTGCATTTGATTTATGCATGTTGATCTTATATCCTGCCACTTTGCTGAATTCATTTATTAGCTCTAATAGTTTCTCTGTAGACACTTTTGGGTCTGCTAGGTATAGAATCATATCATCTGCAAATAGTGATAATTTAAGTTCTTTTTTCCTATTTTTATGCCTTTGATTTCTTTCGTCTGTCTAATTGCTCTGGCCAGTGTTTCGAGGACTATGTTGAACAGAAGTGGTGAGAGAGGGCATTCCTGTCTTGTACCAGATCTTAGAGGGAATGCCTTCAATTTTTCTCCATTCAGAATGATGCTGGCCTGTGGCTTATCATAGATTGCTTTTACAATGTTGAGGTATGATCCAGTTATCCCTAATTTTTCTAGAGTTTGAACATAAAGGGATGCTGTACTTTGTCGAATGCTTTTTCTGCATCTATTGAGATGATCATATGGTTCTTATTTTTAAGTCTGTTGATGTGGTGAATAACATTTATTGATTTCTGTATATTGAACCATCCTTGCATACCAGGGATGAATCCTACTTGATCATGGTGTATAATTTTTTTGATATGTATTTGAATCCGATTCACCAGAATTTTATTGAGGATTTTTGCGTCTAGGTTCATTAGAGATATTGGTCTGTAGTTTTCTTTCTTTGAAGTGTCTTTGTCTGGTTTAGGCATCAGGGTGATGTTGGCCTCATAGAATGTATTTGGAAGTTCTCCCTCTTTTTCTATTTCCTGAAATAGCTTGAAAAGTATTGGTGTTAGTTCCTCTTTAAAGGTTTTGTAAAACTCTGCTGTATACCCATCCGGTCCTGGGCTTTTCTTAGTTGGTAGTCTTTTGATGGTTTCTTCTATTTCCTCTATTGTTATTGGTCTGTTTAGGTTGTCTATATCCTCCTGACTCAATCTGGGCAGATCATAAGACTTAAGAAATTTATCTATGCCTTCACTATCTTCTATTTTATTGGAGTATAAGGATTCAAAATAATTTCTGATTATCTTCTGTATTTCTGAATTGTCTGTTGTGATATTTCCTTTTTCATCCCATATGCTAGTAATTTGGGTTCTCTCTCTTTTTCTCTTCATTAGCATGGCTAAGGGTCTGTCGATTTTATTTATTTTTTCAAAGAACCAACTTTTAGTTTTGTCAATTTTTTCAATTTGTTTCTTTTGTTTCAATTTCATTAATTTCAGCTATGATTTTAATTATTTCTTGCCTTCTGCTTCTTTTGCTGTTGTTTTGCTCTTCTTTTTCTAGGATTTTGAGATGAAGTATGAGATCATTTATTTGTTGTTTTTTTTCTTTTTTTAAGGAATGAACTCCAAGCAATGAATTTTCCTCTTAGAACTGCTTTCAATGTGTCCCAGAGATTCCGATATGTTGTGTCTTTGTTTTCATTTAACTCTAAGAATTTTTTAATTTCCTCCTTGATGTCTTCTAAAACCCATTGATCATTCAGTAACCTATTGTTAATTCTCCAAGTGATGCTTGATTTTTCCTTCCTTCTTTTATCATTGATTTTCAGTTTCATTCCATTATGATCTGATAAGATGCATGGTATTATCTCTACTCCTTTATATTTTCTAAGAGTTGCCCTGTGACATAATATATGGTCTATTTTTGAGAAGGTTCCATGTGCTGCTGAGAAAAGTGTAACTACTTGATGTTGGGTGGTATAGTCTATATATGTCAATTAAGTCTAGGTTGTTAATTGTGTTATTGAGTTCTATAGTTTCCTTTTTTAACTTTTGTTTGGAAGATCTGTCCAGTGGTGAGAGAGGTGTGTTGAAGTCTCCCATGATTATTGTATGGTGGTCTATTAGACTCTTGAACTTGAGAAGAGTTTGCTTGATGAACATAGCTGCACCCTTATTTGTGGCATATATATTTATGATTGTTAGGTCTTGTTGGTGTATGGTTCCCTTGAGCAGTATGAAGTGTCCTTCTTTATCCTTTTTGATTAACTTTGGCTTGAAATCTAACTTTTAATCATTCAATAAAATGACTGGCAGAAGAAGGATTACACAATGCTTC
Source organism: Urocitellus parryii (assembly GCF_045843805.1). Taxonomy (NCBI): domain Eukaryota; kingdom Metazoa; phylum Chordata; class Mammalia; order Rodentia; family Sciuridae; genus Urocitellus; species Urocitellus parryii. Next base: position 1,413,333 of record NW_027554101.1, on the reverse strand, counting down.
ATTATGTCATTTAGTTCCTTATAGTGAGTGGCTTGAGATTCTTTAAAAATAATTTATTTGGTCAGAAAGTTATAAGGAAACAAAGGCTATTAGAATTGTGACTTTTAAAGATCGTTGCTATTTCTAATAACATGTTTTACACAGCATGCTATTTTTGATTCTTAAATCATAAAACAGAATATGGGGAACTAAATTGTGGACAGAATGTTGCTACTTATTGTCACCTACTTTAATTGGCTGGAACTTAAATGGATGGATTGGGACTTTGAGAAGGGAAATAAATATAAGTTGGAATAATGAAGTCATGAAATGTAAAGGATGTTTATAGGAGAGTTTTTGGTTGGGCAACAGAATATATTTAGTTTCATTTATTCCCTTTTGGCAGGAATTATCAGTATTTAAAAAGAATAATTTGGTTGAACTCTGGAGATAATGTTTAGAAATATGTACAAAGTTAAATGCACTTTCTTGAAGTCCAGATTAAGGTAGTAAATTATGAGAAATATAATCTGTACTTTAATTATTATTCTAGGTTAGAATTGATTGGTATTTACAGGGAAAATCAATAGTTAGTTTCTTGCTCATTTATTTAATGCTTACCATGTATAAAGAAATATACAAAATATTTAACATGTTATCTCATTCAATCTTTAATGGAACTGTATTAAATCATTTTACAAATGACCCGGCACTAGAATTTGGAAAGAACTTGCCCCAAATCATATAACTAAGAAATACATAATTTATAAACTTTATATAATTAGAACTACGTAGGTTGACAATTTGATATTCTCAGCCATTCTATTATATGTATTCTTTTTGGATTTTGTTGTTTCATTTATTTTTAACTTAAGGATTAATTAATATAAAGGAAAAAAGAAAAGAAATTCAAATATAAATTATAAATAAACTTAATATTTTACTATAGTAAAATTAATATTTTACTATAAGACAGTTCAATGATTCCCTTATATGATATGCTTTTGTTAATCTGCAAATTGTATAGAATTCCTATTTTAAAGACTTAAAAGTCTGTTGGTATTTGTTCTCTAATACTTCAATGAACTTTGAAAATTTCTATTTAATAATATTTAGATATTCTTAGAGAAACCTGCAGGTGGTTGAAATTTTTTATATTACTTTGGTTAAGTGAACTTTCATAAAGTTGAAAAACATCATTTCAAAATAAGTGACACATACATTCTTAGGAAAATATGATACCAAAAGATAACTACATTCAACTTATAAAAAATTAAATCATCAGAATGGTGAAAAATATACATTCTTCTTACTAGTTCTGAAAAGAAAGCATATATGTTACAAGTTCATTATAATATACTAAGTTAAATTAGTTTGCATTGTTGTCTGAATATTTGAATAATAAAAATAGTTTTTAGATTGGCTATTTTAATATAGATAAATTATTTTATAACAGATTTTTAATTTTCATGTATGTTTAGGAAAAACATTTAACTTTCAACTGTCTAATTACTTATAAAATTTGGCATTCTAAATATTTCTAAGTAACTGTACACGAATTTATTATTAGAAAATGGTATGCATTTTCCTACTTTAAATAATTTTTTATCTATTTTTGTCTTATAAAAGCGTGCAATTCAGCATATTTCTAATGAGGCAATGTAGCTTTCAATAGCAGATGCATTTGAATGAAATCAAATGGAACTAAACTTTGCTAAAAAGCTTTCTTAGAGCAATAATCATCTCAGTACAGTATTCAGATAGCTAAATTGAAGGTATTCAATGTTTGGAAGATATTCCATTTGAATGTGAATATTAAATACTTTATAAAGAGGGAGCATCATCATTTTTTTTCAAGTAAAGAAGTCAAAGAGCAAAATGGGATTGGTCCAGGGTAATATAATCAGCTGCACTGAAAATGTAATGTACCTCTCCTGATGGTAAAAGCATAGTCATACGAGTGCTTCTATATTAGTTTTCAGAAATCTCAAATAGTTGTTATAATAATAATAACAATGTAAAAGCATTTCTGCTATAGAATAACTATGCATAAAGAATTTTACATAAAACAAAGATATGTTAGCCCAGAAACAATGATGATAGGCAGAAACTTCATTTTTAAGTACTGTGGTATCCAATAGTATTTTCATGTGGGTGGTACTCAGGATTGAACTTGGGTCATTGTTCATTCAAGGCAAGTGTTCCACCACTAAGATGTACCTTCAGCCACCTCACTAGTATTTTCAACAACTTTACTGTGGTATAATTTACTTACTATAAAATCCATTCATTTTAGTTTTTAGTACAATCATCACTGTGGTGAAGTTTTAGAACACTTTTATCATATTACTATTCCTCTTGCCCATCTATAGTTAATCCCTCCTTATTCCTATATCGTGCTCTAGAAAACCACTAGTCTAATTTCTATATCCATAAGTTAGCCATTTCTTAACAAATAATATATATGTAATCATAAAATGTGTTGCTTTTTTTGACTAGTTTCTTTAACTTAGCCTGATATTTTCAAATTTACTTTATACTATACCATACTATACTATACTTTTCATTGCTAAATAGTATCTCATCTTAAGGATATACCTCAGTTTGTTATCCATTCAACAAATTAATGGATACTTGTGTTGCTCCAAATGCTCAGCTATGTTTTATTTTTGGTTGTATATTCTCTTTTTTAAAAAAATATATTTATTTATATATTTGTTCTAATTAGGTATATATGACAGCAGAATGCATTTTGATTCATTTTACACAAATGGAGCACACCTTTTCATTTCTCTGATTGTATACAATGTAGTATCTGTCGTGCCATATGTGCAGTCATACATGTACCCAGGAGAATGATGTCCATCTCATTCCACCATCTTTGCTGCCCCCCAACCCTCCCTCCCCTTTTCCCAAAGATCCTCCATTCTTCCCATGCCCTCCCCCATTATGGATCAGTATTCACTTATCAGAGATAACATTCAGCCTTTGGTTTTAGGGATTGGATTACTTTGCTTATCATGATATCTCAAACTCCATCCATTTACCTGCAAATGACATAACTTTATTCTCTTTCAATGCTGAGTACTATTCCATTGTGTATATATACCATGGTTTCTTTATGCATTCATCTATTGAAGGATATCTAGGTTGGTTCCACAGTTTAGCTATTGTGAATTGAGCTGCTATACACATTAATGGGGCTACATTAGTATAGTTTGCTGATTTTAAGCCCTTTGGGTAAAGACCAAGGTGTGGGATAACTGGGTCAAATGGTGGTTCCATTCCAGGCTTTCTAAGGAATCTCCATATTCCTTTACATAGTGGTTGCACAATTTGCAGTCTCACCAGAAATGTATGAGTGTACCTTTTTTTTTCCCACATCCTGGGTGCTTGGTTATTTTGAAGCATGTTGCTATTACAAAGAGTAGTTGGTCATGGTGGTAACTATAGGCAGAAACTGAGTGCCATTATTAATGATGCTACTGAATGTAGAGAGGGTGGAAGAATATCAACCATCTTTATGGAGTTCGGGAATTGAGGACAGAGTAGTATAAATAAAATACAAAAAAAATGATTTGGTTAATAGTGGTTAGTGAAGATTTTTTGTCTTCTGGGGAAAGCACAAACCAATACATTTTTTCAATAACTATTAGGCATCTACTCTGGGTCAAGTATTGAACTGAGAAATTTTAGTGGGTTACAGGATAGCAAATTATTAAATGAGCAAAAAGATAATCGAAGTTCTCTGTGTAAGAACCATAGGAGATTTTTCAAAAGGGAATCATTTTGATGGGTTAAAAAGGAAGAATAAAGTTAATAGAAACATGTAATTCATAATATACTTACAAGATACGAGATGCTGATAGATCTTCCCTCCTTTCAGAAAATGTGTCCTATTTAAAATTTGTATTAGTGTGTACTTGAGATCCTCTAGGGAGGCACTTTTACAGGAATGATTCATGTAGATCCTGTAACATGGTTGTCAATTCTGTTATTTACAATAAAGCAATCCCAAAATGTGCTCTAATGCTTATTTAATCAAATTATCAGGCAGCTTGTGTTACCTTGTAGGCTTTAATATGACTCTTCCTAATATGAAAAAAAAGCCAAATGACTATTTCTATAATAGAATGTGATAATGTACTTTATTGATAATTTGGTTTCCAGATGATTCATTAAACTCTACTGGTTAAGCAACAAGGTCTATAGAAAGACACCTGATTTGCCCAAGAGAAAGAAACAGGAATGCTTGATGGTATAGTTATTGTGTTCTGAAATTATATTGAATTTTGTTCATCAGTCTCCCCAAAAATTTATCCATTAAATGCCCATGATAAAATAAAAATCTTTGATTAAGTAAGCTTGGACAATATTGAATTTCCAAATATCATAAATGTACAATGTACAATAATTTTTCTGAGACATTGCTGTGAGAAGAAATATTAAACTGAATATTTCCTAGTATTTTCCAAGTTTGTTTCATGATATAATTGTTGTTATATATATATATATATATATATATATATATATATATATATATCTCCATTAATAGCTGTTGTATGAAAATGGTAATCTGTGGAGCATTAATGGTAAAGGTTGGTTTGAGCTAAGAAATTAATCGGAGAAAATTATCAATTGAACATTATTAAATGAACATTATGCAACCTACATGTCTATTATATGTCCTGTGTCTGGATGTGAAGGGAAGGGGGATAGAAAAATATTGTTTCTCCCTATTGATTAACAAGGAGATCCAGGGAAGTCTTGGTGTTCTATATAATGAGCTCCGAGATCAGAAAGCATAGTGTTTAGTATTTGATTAATTTCCTTCATTTGTATTTACCTATTTATGAAGAGATTCTCTTTTCACCAGAATGTCATACCTCATGGTAGAACTGTACTCAGAGATCTTAAATCATAACTTCCCAACCATAGTTTCTCAGCTGGTCATTTGTTTATTTATCTGAAACATGATCATATTAAGGGACATACTCAATAATACAAACATTATATGTAACATTCATCTTTACAAGGATATTGTGAATTGCACTGCTATAAACATTGATTTAGCTGCATCAATGTACTATGCTGATTTTAAATCCTTTGAGAATGGATAAAAAATGTGATAATATACACAATGAAGTATTGCTCAGGATAAAGAAGAATAATTTTATTACACTTTCCAGCAAATGGGTGGATCTGAAGACTGTAACGCTAAGTGAAGTAAGCCAGTCCCCACAATCCAAAGGTTGAATGTTTTCTCTGATATTTAGAAGCTGACCCACAATAGCGGGGGGCTGTGAAGGGAAGAAAAGATGTACAGTGGACTAGAAAATGGAGAATGGAAGGAAGGGAGGGGGATAGGAAAAGAAAAGACAGTGGAATTAATCTGAAATTATTTTCAGAAGTACATATATGAAAACAGCACAGTGAATCCCACCATCATGTACATCCATAAGAATGGAATTCTAAGTAGAAATAAGATATATTCCATGCTTATACAATTATAGCAAAATGGAATCTGCTGATATGTATAAATAAAAAGAACCAATAAAAATAATCCAATGGTCTGGGGATATGTCTCAAGTGGTAGCGCGCTCGCCTGGCATGCGTGCGGCCAGGGTTCAATCCTCCACACCACATACAAATAAAGATGTTGTATCCTCTGAGAACTAAAAAATAAATAAATAAATAAATTCTAAAAATAATTCCCTCTCTCTCTCTCTCTCTCTCTCTCTCTCTCTCTCTCTCTTTAAAAAAATAATCCAATATTTGATTCAAATGCCTGCTACTATTGAATACTCAAACATCAATAATTGCCATTGTAATTATACACTGTCACAAAAATGGCCACACTTTTACTTTATAAAGAGAACAATTAATTTTGTCATTTCTCCTAGTCAATTGAAATCTTATAAGACCTACCCCACTTCTAAAACAATTCCAGTATTTTCTCCCACTTGGTGAGCTTCCTCCACTATCCAATTGATATTCTTCTACTTTCATGATGTCCTTTTTTGGTTGCTTTTCCTTCCTTCACTTCCTGTAGATTCCACATATGAGAGGAAACTCTTGGTTTTTCCAAGTCTGGTTTATTTCACTTAATACTATGCTCTCTAGTTCCATCCATTTTCCATAAAATGGCATATTTTTTGCTCTTTAAAGTTGAATAAAAATTCATTGTTGATGTACACCACATTTTTAGACTATTCTTAGTTTGATATAATCCAGTTTATCTTTTTTTCTTTTTGCTTTTATTGCCTGTGCTTTTAACATCTTATTTTAATCTATGTCCAGTCCAATATCTTGGAGCTTTTATTCTAAGTTTTCTTCTACTAGTTTTACATTTTCAAGGCTATGTTTAAGCCCTTAATCTATCTTGTATTGATACTCATATAAGGAGTGAGATATGAATACTTTTTTTTTCATTTGTTTGCATGTGGATATTGAGGATTCCCAGCACTGTCTATTGAAGAGGCATTATTCCCCGTGTTCTGTTCCTGACACCTTCGTAAAAAATCAACTGACTATAGATATGAGTTTATTTAGTAGCTTCCCATCATATTATGTTGGTTAATGTATCTGTTTTTATGTCAGAAGCATTATGTATTTAATTCTGTAACTTTGTAATATGATTTAAAATTCAGTATTGTGATACCTCCAGCTTTGTTCTCTTAAGATGGCTTTGGCTCCTCGGGATCTCTTTTGGTTCCATTTGAATTTTCTATTTTTGTTAAGTATCAACCTAGATGCCCTTCAATAGATGAATGGATAAAGAAACTGTGGCATATATACACAATGGAATATTACTCACCATTAAAAGAGAATAAAATTATGGCATTTGCAGGTAAATGGATGGCACTGGAGAATATTATGCTAAGCAAAGTAAGTCAATCCAGAAAAATCAAAGGCTGAATATTCTCTCTAATAAGTGGATGCTGACCCTAATTGGGGGCAGGGGCTTGGGAAGAATGGAGGAACTTTGGGCAAAGGGGAGGGAGGAGGACTGAGGAGGCATGGGGGCGGGAAATATGGTGAAATGAGGTGGACATCATTACTCTAGGTACATGTATGACTGCACATATGGTACGAAGCTATATCATGTAAAACCAGAGAAATTAAAAGTTGTGTTGCATTTGTGTACAATGAATCAAAATGCATTCTACTGACATATATACCTAATTAAAATAAATAAATACATTTATTAAAAAGAGTAATGGCACTGGAATATTTTAATATTGTTTTTAGTTGTTGATGGACCTTTGTTTTATTTATTTATTTGTTTGTTTATTTGTTTTCAATGTGTGACACTGAGAATCGAACCCAGTGCCTCATACATGCCAGACAAACACTCTACTACTGAGCCATTACTCTAGTCACAGCATTGGAATTTTTATAGATATTGCATAGAATTTGTAAATAAGTTTGGGTAGTATGGCAATTTCAACAATATTAATTCCTCCATCATACACTGAATACAGGGCTAATATACAAAATATGCAAGGAACTAAAGTATTCAATAGCAATAAAACAAATAACTATATAAATATATGGACAAAGAACATGAATATACATTTCAAAAGAAAGCATAAAATGGCCAGCAGATAAAAGAAAAACTATTCAGCATCTCTGATCATCAGTAAAATGAAACTTAAAATTGCAATAAGATAACCTCATATCTGTTAGATTAACTATTATCAGAAAGTGAAAGATTTCTAGTGTTGGTATTGATATGAAAAAAGGAACCCTTGTACACTGTTGGTAGTATTATAAATTAGTACAGCTTCTTTGAAATAGTATGGAGATTCCTTATAAACCTAAATATGGTATTATCATATTGACCCTGCAATACCACTTCTGGGAACTTATCCAAAGGAATTGAAATTGGTATATCAAAGAAATGTCTGCACTCTCATGTTGACTATAGCACTATTCACAATAGTTGAAATTTGGAATTAACCTAAGTGCCCATCATTGGACAAGTGGATTTTTAAATGTAGTGTACATACATAATGGAACACTACTCAGTATTAAAAAAAAACAGAAAATCCTGTAATTTGTGACAACATGGACAAATCTAGAGACATTATGCTAAGTGAAAAAAGCCTAGTACAAAGTTCAATACCTTATGATATCATTATATGTGAAATCTAAAAAGTACAATCTTAGAAGTAGAGTAAAATAGTATTGCCAGAGGGTTGAGATTACAATGGGAAAGGAGAGACATTAAACAAAAGAAACAAAGTTTCAGACATGAACAATAATTTCTGATGTTCTATTATGCAGCATGGTGATAATAGTTAATATGTATTTCAAAATGTGAAAGAAGATAATTTTAGATATTTTCACCACAAAGAAATGATAAATATTTGAGATGATGAATATGGTTAGCCATTCCACAATTTGTGCATGCAAGAAAACATTACTTTGTACCTTATAAAATATTTCAATTATTATGTGTCAATAAAAGATGAAACTTAATAAAATTAAAAAAGAATACAAAATAAAAACTTCTCTAATAATCTCAAATCTACAAAATATATATGAACATTTCTCTGTGTAAAACAAATAGATTTTTTTTATTTTTTATATAATTAATGATGTCTTTGATCTTTTTAATTGATTCTTTTTAGTTATATATAACATCAGGGTACATTTTTACATACTCACAAAAGCATGGAATGTAATTGGCTATAACTCAGTCCCTAGCACCTACCGCCTACTCCTCTTCCTCTACTGATCTTTCTGCAACAAACTGATTTTTCTAATTGTAAGCCTTATATACACATTATACTTTTTCTTCTGTTTTCTCATCTAGATCTTAAATACTTTTTGTACTGGTAATATCTTAAACACATTTGCAACAATATTTAGCATAATACTTATTATATAGAAGGTGCTCACACTGTATCTTTCATAAACCAATATGGTAATCTGCTATTACAGACCCCCCCACTGAGAGTGCAGTAGGTTTTTTTTATACCAGCATAATCACAAACATGAGCACAGCATTGTGCTATGACATTAGTATGGGTACATGAGAAATACTTTTTGCCTCCTTTGTAATCCTATGAGACTCCCATCATATATATGGTCTATCATTGACTGAAACATTGTGTGATATGTTACAGTAGTTTACATTCAGGGATGGGCAACTCTACTTTCTCAGTGAGCCTATTTGTATTTCTATAGATGCTAAAATGTCTGCTAGAGGACTGAGATAAGAATAATAATAATGAGTATGAGGACTTCTTCCCACATGCCAAGAACTTGTCAAGTGCTTTATATGCATTGCCTTAATCAGTGCCTGCATATCTTATAAATCTATTTCATCTTTCACATTAAAGAAAGTTTAGAGAAGTAACTCCTCCAAAATCATCTGGATAATTAATGCAAAAGTTAAAATTTGAGCTCATATCTGCCTAAACATGTACAAATGATGATCTTGTCTGTATTTCAATTAGTATTAATTGGCCAAAGCTATAACTTAAAAAGAGTGTTAGATAAATCAGAATTTAGAAGGCATAAGATCTACATCTGGCTTTGACACTTAATATCTTTGTAATTTTGGAATAATATCTTGGGTACTGTGAGCTTCATTGTCCTTAACTATGAATTGGCTATGATAAAGCTCATGTAATATATCAAATATGAGTCTAAGGTCATGAATGCTGAATATGCCAATCTCCCCTGACATATTAAATATGCGCATAGGAAAAATTAACAATTCAATGTATATGGAAGTGTATTTTATATTATGAAGCATTATTAAAAAAATGTTTTTGAATCTTTTACTCCTGTAATATTCCTTTCTTCCAAATAAACTTTCAAGGAAGATTACTATTAATAGTAATGAATAGCTAATTGTTATTCTATATTAGTATGTTCCAGACAATGTTGTACATAATTGACATGGAGTTAATTCATTTAATCATCTCAACAACCCATTATAACAAATTAAAGAAATGAGATGTGGAGAGCCACGGCCAGGTCATTTTGCCAGAAGGAGTGGTTCCTGCTGCCTCTGGTGCCCGTTATTTTTTAGCTCTCCTGGAGTCCCTAGGGAGTTTACAGTGGGTTGGTTGAGTTCTGGTTAGGCTCTTGGGGAATTCCTAGAGAGTTCTCGTGGGTGGAGTTGGGGGGCCTGAGTTCAGGTTGAGTGCTCGCAAAGTTCCCAAAGTTCCGGTGGAGCTCTCAGGAGTTCCTGTTTGCTTGGGAGGTGTGCGGTATGGGTTAAAAAAATAAAGTTTGTTCCTGCTTGAATCTTCAAGTGGCTCGTGATTTGTGCCCAGCCAGACTGTGGCAATGAGACATAGAAATAAAGCAACTATCCCTAGGTTACAAAGCTAGCAATGACATGATGGTAACAGACAATATGGTTCAGTAATTATCTAAGATGTACTCTTCACATGATGCACGATGAAGTGATCTGGACATTGGGTTGTGGTAATGTCTGTAACTAAGGAATCTTTACATAAGCCATACCATATAAATTCTGCTATTCTTGACCTTCATGGAAAACCAAACTTTCTTAGTCTGGACAAAGTTTTTTCTTCATGTATGTTCACTTGGATAAATGTTTAATGGTTTAGATAACCATTTGGTTATCTAAAGCATATATTACATAAAATGCTATCAATTACAGAGTGACACAAATATGGGTAGAAAAAATGGAAAGCATATGAAATAAATATACTTTGTCACTATAATGCTGTATAATTCCATATACAACCATAATTCTATAATCTCTTTTCTGCCCTTTTTGTTACAATCTCTAATTGTTAGCATCCCTCTTTTTTTGTCCTCAGTTGACAGTAGCAATATCTACTGGGTAAATTAAACTGGGGAATTCAGAATCCTCTTCAGCTTACTTGCCACCAAATATTGATAATATTGACAAAATGACTTTCAAATATAGCCCTTTACTAACACTGTAGTTGACATTGTCTTTTTTTTTTCAATTGTGTATTGACAAATAATACTTGTATAGTGTGTTGACAAATAATACTTGTATATATTTACACGGTAGAAGGTAATGTTATGATTTATGAATGCAATGAGGAATAATTGTCAATGTAATTAACATATGCATCCAAAAGACAAAAAGTTCGTAAATTAATCACAGCTTCCAGACTATATTCACAACATCTCCACCAGTGCCATATGCTTAAAGCTGTATGTGCTCTCCACTTCTACTTCAGTATCTTTGTGAAATCTCCTGTCTTCAGAACAAAATTCAAATTCCTTATCATGGGATGTAAAGACTTCATATTCTATTAAGAAAATTATCTCAATTAATCATATATTCTTCATAAATCTGTTGGCACTGAATATTATCTCTTTTTTTAATACCTCATGTCTTCACATGACTCTAAACACCTATTTTTACTCTTTATTCTATTTAAAATACCTTTCGTTCTCTTGCAATCTGCAATTCTTTTTTGAAGCCAAACCTATAGTTTGACATCTCTCAGAATTTGGCTTTGTCCTGCCACCTCTCTCCCAAGTAGATGGTCACACATTCTCTTGAGCTCTCTTGGCACTATCTTTATGTAAACACATGCATTTCAAAATAATTTTGGATTTTCAGAAAACTCATAAAGATAATGCAGAGTTCCCATACCTCAGTTTTTTTCTATTAACAACTTATATTAACATGGTTCATCTGTCAGAAGTAATAATCCAATATTGATACATTATTAGGAACTAAAACCCCACTTTAGATACGGCAGAGGGGTGGAAGGGAAAGGGAGGGGCAGGGGATTAGCAAGAATTGTGGAATGTGATAGATATCATTATCCAAAGTACATAAATGAAGACATGAATTGGTGTTAACATACTTTATATACAACCAGAGATATGAAAAATTGTGCTGTATATGTGTAGTAAGAATTGTAATGGATTCTGCTGTAATTTATTTTTTTTAAAAAACCTACTTTACTCAAATTTTCTTAGTTTCTACCTACTGTCCTTTTTCTGATCCAGGATCACCCACTGGATATCATATTACATATATTTGCCATATTTCCTTAGGGTTCTCTTGAATGGGACAATTTCTTGGACTTTCTTCTGATTTTTATTAGCCTAACAAATTGAGTATTGGTTAGGGGTTTTGTAGAATATTCCTCAGTTGTTATTGGGCTGAACTTTTTTGTCATGATAATATTGGAGTTATAGGGTTTTGTTTTTGCGTTTGTTTTTCTTGTAGAGAGGTATACCACAGAGGGAAATGTCATTCTTCGTTGCATTTATCAAGGGTACATGCTCTCAAACATGACTTAGGATTGTTGCTTCTCCTTGATCACCTAGACAAGGTATAGTGATTGTCAGATTTTCCACAGTAAAGTCATTTGTTTTAATACCCTTTCCCTATTGTCTTTTTTGGAAGGAAGTCACTGTGAGCATTTCACACTTACGAACTGAGGAATTGTGTTCTAGCTCTTTGAAGCTGGATTATTTACTAAATAAATTATTTGAAATTCCTCTGAACAGGATATCTTCTCACTCTCATGTATTTATTTATTTATTTATTTATTTCAATAAGACTCATGGATATTTTTATATGTGTGTTTATAATCTAATATATTTTATTTTGTTGTTTGAATTTTTCAGTCTTTCACCATTGTAAACCCTTTTAGTTTTCTCCTGTGTTTCTCTTACATGCCCACATCCATGTGTGTTTATGTGTACTGAGGGGACAGTTCTTTACTTTTATTCTATATATTCCCTTTCCATCCTCTACTAGAATCAGTCATGTCTCCAAGAGGCCCTGGTTCCTTTTATTGGAGAACAGTATTAGAAATTAAGATGTGAGCACTGGGACCCAATATTATATGTATGTTTTTATTATATAGCACACTTCATGTTATGTTTTATTTATTTTTCTTTCCCTTTAGACCAAGAACTTATAATTCTCATACTCTCTTGTACAAGAATACATCCTTTAAACTGTGTATCATTGCATTCTTATTTAGTTATTTGATGGATTTATAGTTTTTCTATATAACTAATCATATTATCATGACATTCTTAATTATTTCATACATATCTTATTGGACTCTATATCAGTCTTTAGGCTTTATCACTCTAGGGATGAATTCTATGCCTTTATCTTTTCTAACTTCTTCTTTTATTACCAAAATTTATCTGTTCCCTATTCACCACTTCTTATCATGGAAATGAGGGATTGAATATGAAACTTTGGCTGGGATTAGCACTTTGGACTGTTCTCCAATATATAACATGTTGTCAATTGCATATAGTATAAATAGTAAATAATATGAATTAAGTTAACTTTAATGATAATCATCAATTTAATAATATGTTTCACTTACTAACTAGTTTATACAAAAACAAATATACATATGTTAGTATTAGCTCATAAAACTTAAAACAATTCAGGCAAGGCTAGATACAGTACCTCAAAAATATAGTAACTAATCTTTCTCTGTCTTTCATCTCTCTACTTCCACTGATTACATTTCTATATTTGCCATGTTCCCCATTGTGCTTTGTAACACTATGATGTAACTCTCTTTTATAATATAGCCATGTTTGTACTAATATTAACAACTGGACAGTTTTCTGAGAGCTTACTTTGTATCCCTGATTTATTCATGCATCTCCCCTAAAATGAGAAATATTATTATATGCATCTATGTTACATTTTCCATTGTCTAAAAACCTCAAAGATAATAAGTAAATTTCAGAAACAGAAAAATTCTGTGTTGCCTATATTATGTTATCCATTCAAACACAAATCTGTCACTGTGTCCAAGTGTTGGAGTACTATGGTCATTTAGATACCGTTCTATTTGAATGTCCTTGAGCTATATCCTATTTCATTCACTCCTGGGAGCTGATAAAATCACAATGCATTGCAAGTTTTTGATTAGGGTCTGATGGTTCTGTTTTAATTACAGCTTCCATGTTTCCTAAAATTTTCAAAATAAAATATTTTTAATTCTACATTTTTTGAGCCCAGATTATCAATATACTAGTGTATCTGTGGTCTTGTAACCAACCATCTCAAAACTTGGTAGCTCCAAGAAAATAGTTATTTCTCAGTTTTATTTCTCATTTAACTTCAGGAAATAGCTCTTCCAAGTAGGAATATATTGGGCAACTCTTCTTGTCATATCTAGGCTTCCTCACAAATCTGAGAATCAATTGGCTATCACTGGACTTAGACTGGTCTCTATGAATTCAAAGACCCAGCTTTGCTTTATGTGTTTCACATACTACAGCAAACAATACAAGATGTGCTTTCACATTGATGGTGGAGATGAAAGAGAGAGCAAGGTTCATGTGCAAGCCTGTTTGAAACTTTTGCTTGCACCATGTCTAATAGTCCCATTGTTCAAAGTAAGTTTCATAGTTGAACCCAAAGGCAGGGAAATTTGTTCTGTCTGTGACTGGAAGGAAATGTAAAATTGCATAGTGAAAGGTATAGGTCTATGATGGGGTAACATTCATGGATTTTGATGGGGTTTACCACAAACAGATGATTAAAAATTGTGTCAAAGAGGTCCATAATATATCTTCATGGAGCTGATCATTTAGTAACAGAATAACATTTGTATAAATGTGAGTATATTTCAAGAGAGAATATGACATGTCATTGAAATTACATAGTAAAAATGAAAGAAGGAAAAATAGAGAAAGCATACAAAAATGGAAAATAAGAAATACTTCTAGAGAAAAAGACACATGAGTTTATTTGTATAATTGGAAGCAATTAAATGAATAGTATAGAAATTATATCAAGTTTAGAATAGTCATTTAGAAATATGGAATCCTGATTCTTTTGTTTGATACATTTTATTAATATATTTAAATGAATTAAAATAGCTTATTAGGCTATTTGTGAAACTTCTTTAGTATAAATAAAAGATTTTAGGGAAAATAAGCTTCAGATATGCATTTCAATTTATTTCTTACTGTTGCCTATTATACAACAGTAAGAAATGGAGTGCTTATAGACAGTGGTTCATTGTTCTGTAAGAATTTTAACACAGATTTATTACTATGTGTGTATTTGTATATTTTAGACTTTATATTTATTTGCCTTCCTGTGACCATGAAACCTCAATATTACAGTTTCATGGAGCCATAAAGCTGCTTCTACATATTATGTGAGTGTTTATTGAGCTTCTTCTTGGTACTCAGCATCCTGGTAGAAATCAAATATCTAAGTATTAGGAAGTATGCTCTCATTTTTTAAAATGTTATTGCCTTTAATTGAAGGATCTAGAACAAAAACATCAATTAAAATGTATACAAAACTAATATATCACTTTCAGCTTTCCCTGTGTATATTTCCTTTCTTTCTTTCTATTATCTTATTTTTTGTCCTGTCATTAGACATCTGTATACTGAGATTTGACCTCACTGTTGATATATCCCTTATGATTTTTCCGAGAATTTAGAGTCTGAAGGAGAGTTCTGAACAGAGACCCGTATCTTCAATCTGAAGGTGAAATTTCATGTGTGACTTCTGCAAAGAGATACCAAGAGATATCTTAACATGAATTATTTATGTAATATAGCCATATAGATTTGGATCTCCCCATTCCAATTCTACTTGAATCAACCATGTCTCTAAGAGTCCCTTCTTTAAATGGTGATGTCCATAGATCTTGCCATATATTTCATACAGTACCATTAAGAAAGATAATCAATGAAATATTATCAGAAGAGAAAACATGAAAAAACATGAAAAAATTACAATGAAAATATGTATGAACATATATCTTATATATAGTTTATAAAACTTTATATTTTGCATGCTCTTTGTTTATAGAAAAATGGTAAGACCCTTATAAAATAAGTAAATAAAGTTTCTGTATTTTAGAAGATAGGGGAAATATACAATAGAGAATGAACCTCTTGATTTATTTTAAAATTCATTTTGCTTTTAGGAAAAATAACTAGCAGATATATATAAATGTCAGTTTCTTCTAATTTATTTCATCCTATTTGAGAAATGTCCAGTTATATGTAAACTTTAGATTAGATATAGTTTTTTCTCACAGGTAACATAAGGATTTTTTTCTGTAAACACCTTGCTTAGGTGTTCCAAAAGAATAGCAGGGATTTCGAAATTATTTTAGTAACTGAATACTACCTTTAAAAGGAAGAGTAGATTCATATTCACAATTTCCTTTCACAATGTTTTCTCACATATGACTTAAGGAAAACAAGTTAGACTTGAGATGAGCAAAGTGTAAACATTATAAGTATATTTTATCATCTCTATTATTTAAGATCATTGTTCCTTATTTTAAAATATTTCTATGGCTATTTCCATTCCTTTAATTTCTAGCTAAAGATGATTAAATTTCATGGAAACTATAGATATCAAAAATGCCCTCCCTACTTTTCTGAGAGGAAAAAGCACCAAAAAATTTAAAAAGATAAATATGTTGATTTAAAATATATCTAATGCATTTTTGCATATTAATCTAAATTTATTTAGGTATTTTTGAGAGCAAAAAGATAAATATTTTATGATTTGGTTTGATCTTTAAATTACTATGCTCTGCATTTTATATATAAAGTCATTATGAATTTAGTTGTTTTAGAAATGTTGCTATAGACTGAGTTGAAATCTGCTGATCTTCAAACTATCTACAGTGTTTTATTTTTTGCCAATTTAAGAGAAGCAGACCAGAACTGGAAGTGAAGAACTCATCAATATTATTGTAAAACAAAGGAAGTTATTATGCTTCCTGGGTTTAATGCCCTTAACAATGCAGAATGTTGTTTTTCAGAAAAAGGCATTGTACAGTGATAGACCAATCTCATCTCATATGATTTTTATAAATAGAAATATACCTAATTAATTTTCTTTTCTTTTATACTACCATAAGTGATTATTGCTGCTTCTTATGTTGTTGTTGTTGTTGTTTTAATCATGCTTTATAAAAGGCTTCTGAAAACTGAGCATTGAGCAAATCTTCATCATCTATTCATAGTGTCCTTTCCTCTCTCATTATATTAGGAATCCTTGTAAGGCAAAAAAATGTATTTTTTTGCCATCTTAAGCTATTATTATTTAAAATATTATAACAATTTTTATTTTTAAGTAGAATATTTATTTTGGGGAAGACTGTATTAGTCAGGATTTTCAGTTTTCTGCTAACTATTATCAACAAAAAAGCGATTAATAAAAAAAAAAAAAAAATTCTAGGCCGGGTGTGGTGGTGCACGCCTATAAACCCAGTGGCTCCAGACACTAAGGCAGCAGAATGGCGAGTTCGTTCAAAGCCAGCCTCAGCAACTTAATGAAGCCCTAAACAAGTCAGTGAGACCCTGTCTCTAAATAAAATACAAAATACAGCTGGGATGTGGCTCAGTGGTAGAGTGCCTCTGAGTTCAATCCCCAGTATCCCCCCCAAAAAAATTCTAGTTATTTCCTGAGAAATTCCTGAGAATTTTTGAAGTTTGAAGAAGCAGGACAGAAAGTCAGGCTTATAGGGTATGTAGCACATGATGTATATATGTATGTATGTGCAACTAGCAAGAAAATTGATGTCTAATAAAGCAATCAGACACCAATTTCCATTATAACATAAAGAATGTCAATAGGTGTATCCTTTATGAAAATAATTTGACAATAGGATATAAAGAGACCAAGAATTCAGATCACAGAAATGAGATACAAGGTATTAATCAGTGATTCCTTAGCATAAATGAAAATTAGAAACAATTTAAATACCTATCAACAGGGATGTTTTAATAACATGATTTACAGAATATCTTAGTTTCTTAAACCTTGCATTATAAAAAATAATTTAGACTTACTGTAAGGAGACTAATTTTGATTTGCATGTCTTTTCTGAATTTCTAAGCAGGAGGATTTTTTTGATATTTTATTTTTATGAAAATTTTTAGACTATGAATTTTCATCCTAAACATATTAGTTGAGTATTAAATGTTCCCTTTAAGCCAAACAACTAAGTGCATTATTATTATTTCCACAATTGCTTAAATAATAGAGTTTATTTACTTTCAAGATGTCTTTCTTTTGCCCTTCCAAATTTCCACTATACCCTTTTTCATCTGGCCCGATTCTCAGGAGACTGATTTCATTGGCCTCTGTCAACCACCATCTATCCTTGGGTTTCTGGTTATGTGGAACCAGTAGAAATCCCTGACAAGAGAAGTGAGCATTGGAGGAGAAAGAGGTATTTATTTTCCTGGTTCACTCCCTTCTGACCTACCATCAGCATTGTGCAGTCACAGTGGCTGCATTTTCTTTTTTTTAACCCTTTCAAATATATATATATATATATATATATATATATATATATATATATATATATATTAAAGATGAAAATAGACTCTTGTGAAATTAGTAAGGCTAGCTTCTCTTCCAAAGCTCATCTCTTACAGGGCTCCTATATCTCTTACATGCCTTCCCACTGGTCTTTTAGACCTGGTGGGTTAAGGGATAAGGGCTTTCTAATATTATTAGACCTTGTGTGCTTCACAACACTCATGGTTAATTTAACCCTACCCACCTCAGTTTAGTTATCCCATTGTGTGTCATCTTTATACTTTTTGGGACATTATGATTATAGAAGAATATGTCAGGGCCAAGTTATTAACCGTAAAATATTCTACTATATTAAGCTTTATGTAAAGGGAAGATTTTTTCCCATTAGGCAACAGGTTCTACTGTTGAGACAAAAATATAGTTTCGACTATTTGAACAAGTTTACTTACATGCAACCACAAAACCAGTGGATTTTTTTTACTAAATAGGCTACTTATATTCTATTATTATATCACTGATTTTGTCAGCAGTTCCTTATTTTTATAAAATATTAATGATACTTTGAGTGCAGTGTGAATCTTTATGGATATAAGCAACATGAAAAACAGGCAAACCAATGAAATTAAACTCAAACTTCAATATGATACATTAAAAATGCACCTTTGGGGGCTGGGGTTGTGGCTCAGTGGTAGAGTGCTCACCTGGCACATGTGGGGCGCTGGGTTTGATCCTAAGCACCATATAAAAATAAAATAAAGGTGTTGTGTCCAACTACAACTAAAATAAAATATTTTAAAAATGCACCTGTCTGTAGAAATATAAAAAAATAATACCTTCATTGTTTTAATTCATGCAAATAAAAAAAAATTGATACTTCTGACCAAATCTTTGACCAAATACAGTGGACATTATTTTTTTGTAATACTTCTTTATGCTTAGTTCTTAGCACGGAACACAACCTGCTTCAGTTCAGTCCTCAGCACTTCCCCCCTTCCTGCTCCCTCCCTCCACTCCACCAATCCCTCTTCAATCCATTTACAGTCTATTTTTTAATAATCAGTGTCCTGTCGATACACCTGATGCCAGAACCTACCATGTCACATTTGCATGCACATATGAAAGTTGAGTCAGATTCATTCCACTGTTCTTCCCTTTTCCTGTCCTCCCTTTCTCCTACTCAATCCTTTTCTTCTGTTCTACTGATCTTTCTTCTCTTTTGATGAAATGCCTTCTCCCCTTTTTTCTCTCTGGTTTTTTTTTTTTTGTTGTTGTTGTTGTTGTTTTTTGTTCCCCCAATTTTGGATTAACTTTTATACATCAGAGAAAACACTTAACCTTTGACTTTTGGGGACTGGCTTATTTCACATTAAGGCTACTTAAATGGCAAAGCTATTGGTGGCTAAATTAAATTTGTAGCTCTGTAATTATAAGCATTTCTTTTGTTAAAATTCAGAGTTAAATATTTGTTTTAGTAGGTAGGAGAAATATTCAAGTTGTCAGTGGGGTTGGGAAAAATATGGACAGTACTTCAGAGACAAGGAGTAATTGTGAGAGTCAGATGATCAATTCATAGCAGAGAGTTTTGCTTTTCGTATATCCAATCATTCTCTTCCAGGCTTTTCCATGCTGTCCCTTAAAGTCAAATAATGCCTTGTATAATATGGTTTTAAAATGTAAATACTATAGTCTCCTTACATAGTAGATATTTAATAAACAAATTTTTAATAAAACAAATGACATAAATCATCAAGCAGGTCACGGGAGAAGGAAAAAGTATAATTAATACATGCAGGCCTACTTAAGCACATGATTGAGATTTTATTTTCGAATTTTGACAAGCAGAGCAAATGGAGATGCAGTCAATTAGAAATCACCTAATTATTGAAGAGACCTGTAGGGCATTCTAGACCTGTAGGGCACAAAAAAACTCGCCCACTAAGTCTGATATGTCAGGTTTCAAGTAGGAGAGATCATATGGAAAAATAAATAATTCCTCAATAATATACTTCTGGAACATTTGATAGGATATTTCAAAAGGGTATTTCTTATATTTTTATTAAACCAGTAGGGAACATCACACATAAACAACACATATTGAGTCCATTTGTGCATAGGAATGAAATCTAACGAAAATATAGTACAACTATGAAATACAAAGTTCTTTTGGTCTTTTTGATTAAAGGATATTTATCTTTAGAGCTGTGGCTTACAGCTTTATTCACAGAAATAAACATCATCTAGAGAGTCCTAGGGACTACCAACAGGGATGAAGAGGTTGTGTAGTTGGCAGGATCAAGTACCCTTTTCTCAGCAAAAGAGTTTGACTTTTAAAGTTTGAAAAAACTCACTGAGGTAGAAGGATGAATGTATAATATTAAAAATGTAACTCTTTTGTGTTTAATTTTTTTCAGTGCATTTTAGTATTGTCTTTCTTCTATTTATTTGTTTATTTTTAAACTGATGCATTACAGTTATATATACAATTGAAACACATTGTCATATATGCACATGGCATAATTTAGCCATCCTCTGGATTAAGCAGCCCATTTGAATTTGTGTTGTTTGCAGTTTCTTCAAGACTAGAATACTAGTGATTAATACATCTAGATAGGGTGATAGGGAAATTAATACCACTGTATGAAAATTAAGACTATCCCAGGAATCTATCATGCATGGATGGACCTCTAAATAGATGAATTGTTGAATTCCCTAAATATAAAGATAAAACTACTCACAAAACATTAAAATAGAAAACACTGCTAGAGGTTTCTTTTTTTTTCCTGAACAAGGGGCTTTTGAAAGGGTGGAATTAGGAGTTGTAGTAAATAGAAATTATTACTCTAAGAGATTTAGAACCAGAATGCAAGTAATTGTCATCTTGCATGTCAATAGGAATGTGGCATTGATTTCTGAGCAGAAAGTTGTGAAAGATACTGGGTTTCCTTCCAATATTTCTGTAAAAACATGTAATGATTCACTAATGATGCAAGCTTTGGGCATGTACGATCTGAGTGCTAGCAATATACACTAGCCATTCTTATGTCAGAATCCTTATTTTGCACATTTCTGCTAAACTACTTTCCCTGTCAATTCCTTTGCAAGGGCTACCATTACAAACATTTAAAATATGCCTGCCTCTAATTGAATGCATTATCATAGAATTCTGATTAATTTATTCTTGGAATTTATTTATATTACTGGACTTACTGAAGTTATTTTGTCTGCTTGTTGCTTATTTGTTGGATTATGTTTACTTACTCTCCGTGAGTAAAGATACCACATCTGTCCTTTTTGCTTTTTATCTCTGACACCAACTGCATAGCAGGTACTTAATATTTTCTGAGTGAAATATCAGATAGGCAAATGAATAAATTAAAGAACATTGTTTATATGTCACCAGTGCTTCAGTTCTGCCATGGTGTCATTTGTAATTTTAGCCAGTTCTATTTGTTCATAAAGGTTGGATGAAATCTGGCTAAGTGTAATATCTAAAAAATTGTCATTAATCAAAATAGTGATTCAATAGCACAGGAAGCTTTCCTTGAAATGGTTCTTTCACATTTTGAATTCCCTCATTTTCATCATTACTTCTAATGTCCTTTGACTTGTCATGATTCAAAATATCATTGATGATTTTGGCATCATTAATCTTACATGCCATTCATCTCTTCTACTGATTTTTATATGACTGGAATTAAATTTGTGATTATTAAGAAATGCTTCTTAACTTTTGAAAAATTTGAAGTATTGTTTTAGGGAGAGCTTACTTCACAACCTAGAAGTTCTCTGTAAGAAATGGAAAATTATCGTTACATAGTTGAAATATCACATGTTATTTTTGCTAATGTTTTAAAAAAATATATAAATAAGCTGTAGGACATGATAGTTGCTTATACACAGTGAAAATGATTGATACAATGAAGTAAATTATGGTATATCTTTATATAGTTACCATTTTTTAAATCCTTGAAGTTATACAAAAGTATACTAAAGAGCAACATGGGAATGTATGAGAATATGAATCTCATAAGAGGTATTACCTTATTCTTGAAGGTCTATTATTAGGTAATTTTTTTTGGTACTAGGGATTGAACCCAGGAGCACTTAATCACTGAGCCACATCCCAAGCCCTTTTCATATATATATATATATATATATACACACACACATACATACATACATATATATATACACACACATATGCATACATATACATATATATATATATATATATATATATTCATTTATTTATTTAGAGACAGGGTCTTACTGAGTTGCTTAGGGCCTCACTAAGTTGCTGACTTTGAACTCATGATCCTACTGCCTCAGCCTCTAGAACCACTGGGATTATATGTATGTAATGTTGTACCTTGCCTCTTATAGTTAATTTTTAATAAAATTCTAAATGTAAGCAATATTTAAATTAGAATTTTTAACTTTTTAAAAATATTTATTCTTCAATTATAGGTGGACCCAATGTCTTTATTTTTCTTTATGTGGTGCTGAGGATTGAACCCAGTGCCTCATGCAGGCTAGGCAAGCACTCTACCTCTGAGCCCCAACCCCAGCCCTAGAATTTTTAAGATTTTAATGACATCAAAAAACCTATATTATATCTGTAAAATCAACTGAGGTTCTCGTTAATTCCCCATTTTTATAGATCTTTGTGGTTAAATTTGGAGTCAGGTATAATTTAAAAACTGATTTCTACATGTTAAGACTGATTTCTTGGGATAGGTATTACAATATACTAAAACAATAGTTTCACTCAGTAAAAAAACGACTAAAACTCTTTATGATGGTTACAGAAAAGAATGGTAATTTTAGTAATAGAACTCATGCATATATAAGTTAACAGTGTTAAAGTAGCCAGAACATTCAGAAATACTAACAACACAGTTGTAGCCTTTCTTATTACCAAGATTTCTTCTAAGCACTTGACATTTATCACACATAAAATCGATATAAGAGTTCTATGAGGATAATTTTGGTGTCTTAATGGGGGTGGAAAACTGGATAAATGAGTGCAATTCTCAGAGCCACAGATGTTAAGTGGCAGATCATGGATTTAAACCAAGGCAACACTGCACATGCCTCACAATTCTGGGCTATATGTAAAGTTGGTGCTTACACGAATATTTTGTTACTGGTCTTACTTTTGATCACAAATTATTTAAGTAGATATATGAAAAAAGGGATATTATGACCCAAATCACTTGTAATTATATATTTTGAATGCATCTGCTAGAGTAGGCAGCACAGAACATCATTCAATTGGAACAGTATTCTCTTCAGTGTTACCCTCAGCAGATTGTAGCAATTGAGTGTGACCAGATATTTATTTTTTGAAAATAAAAAGCTAAGTTTTTTTAATCACTGCTTCCTGACATTTTTCATTTGCTATATTTGTTCTTTCTTTAGTATATATTTTTTAAGTTGTAGATGGACACATTATCTTTATTTATTTATTTTTATGTGGTGCTGTGGATCAAGCCCAGTGCTCATATGTGTGAGGCAGGCACTCTACCACTGAGCCCCAGCCCCAGCCCTATATTTGTCCTTCTTAAAACCATGCATAAATGATTTTGATCCATGTGTTTAACATTTGATAATTCATCACATTAATATATTTAAGGACTAAAACCATATTATCATATTATAAGATGCAAAAAGATAGTTATATCAAATTTAGTTTTAGTTCAGAATAAAAAAATAGCAAACTAGGATGAGAAGGAAACATCTATAAATCTGCTTATGATAAAACTTAAAGATTTCTTAAGGAAAGTAGGAATAGAAGGGAGATGCCCATTATCATTATCTCTATTTACTATGATACTGAAGTCTTAAATCATTTCAATAAAGAAGAAAAAAAAAGAAATGAGAGGTATATAATTGGAAGGAAAATAGCATGATTTTCTTTATTTACAGATTCATCATTGTGTTCCTTTGAAAAAAAAATGATCTCCAGAAAAGCAATTTAAGAAAATTTAGCAAGGTATCTGGGCTAAAAAATATCAATATAGTAAAATTAGGTAGTAATGAGCAGAAATGGCAGAATAAGGACCACCATAAATCCTCTGTTCCAAAAAACAATGATAATACAGACAAAAATTCTCATAACCTAATTTTTCTGAACTCTAGAAATTAAGCGACAGCTTTCAGCCATTCTTGTACTATTTCTTAAACAATGACTGAGAACATTATTCTACATATTCTTAGTAAGTCCAGTGACTTTTGTGGTTTTTAACTTACTATCCCATACCCACCTGGAAGGTAGCTTTAAAAATCAGTCACTTGGGTGTTTAATGAAGTTACAGCTCCTTCAAAGTCTTTCCCCCAGATAAGTGTCATTATTTTTCCTCACTTATAAGCTATCTATATTTTACCTGAATTAAAGTTCACATACTATGAGCAGCCTTTTCTGGGAATATTTTTTCAAAAACAATCATAAGTAATTACTTAGCATTGAAGTCGACTATGGTAGAAGGTAAGAGTTAGGGTGGGGAGCAATAGACTAATCAATGAGCTTGAAAGAAAAATCTAAGAAATAATACGCACATAGGATGTTTGAAAAGTTCCACAGTTTTCCTTGGAATAAAGTTCTCCCACATGTATAGGACTATATGCATGTCAAAATTTGCACAGATATACAGGAAAGGACCGAGAAACCCTAATTTAACATCTTGTAAATTGTAAAGTTCTGCTAATGCAATAATTTGAAGTTAAGACAGGGCTGTAAACTGCCTGGGTGAGTAGTGAAGGTGTCATGAGCATGGATACAGAGCATGTCAGGAAAATCTGGATTTGTAGGATCCAGGTACTAAGAAAATATGTGTCCTAATCAATGACCACATAGATGCTACTTTAGCAGCGACATCAGTGACCACACATGACAAGAATACCAATTTTCTGGAAGCAGTTCAGAAAATCATTAAGCACAAAAAGCAACCACCAAAAATTACATCAATAAACTTTGAGGAGGGAAAAGAATCTAATTTCTAGAGTTGCCACATTATATTATTATTTTTTCTGGTACAGAGTATTGAACTCTTTTGTGGTACAGAGTATTGAGTGCTTTACCATTGAACTCTCTTTCTAGGACTCCTTTTTTCTAGTACTGGATATTCAACCCAGGAGCAATTAACTACTGATCCACATCTTCAGCCCTTTTGAGATAGGGTATCTCTAATTTGCTTAGTACCTCACTAATCTGGACTGAAATAGGAACCTCCTCCTTCAACCTCCCAAGCACTGGGGATATAGAAATGGCCACTGTGCCCATGCCAAATTACATAACTTTTTAAAAAGAAAAAAATATATACAAAGCCTGCAGTTGCCTAGTATTTTCTGTTTTGTGGTTAATTTTCTGACGTTGATCTGTGGAACTTAGATATGTATTTAAAATTTACTAAACAAAATTTTTTAACCATTTGAAATTATTTAAAAATATGCCCTTTTCCCCACAATACTTAAATAAAAAAGGTAAGCATCTCATTTTTTACCACACATATAATTTTCTAAATAAGTAGATTATAGTGAAGTTAGATTGTCACCTTGAATTTTCAGAGTGAATAATTTTGCACTAATACATGGAAAGTGTTTTAGATTATTTTCCTATTCAGATATACATGACATTAGAGTACATTTTGACATACTATACATACATGGAGTATAACTTTCCATTCTCATGGTTGTACATGATGTGGAATTACACTGGTTGACTAATTGGATATGAACATAGGAAATTTATGTCTGATTCATTCTACTGTCTTTCCTATTCCCATACCCCCTCCCTAACTTTCATTCCAGTATGTCTAATCCAATGAACTATTATTCTTCCTTCCCCCCCACTTAATGTGTGTTAGCATCTGCATATCAGAGAGAACATTTAGCCTTCGTTTTTGGGGATTGACTTATTTCACTTAGCATGATAGTGTATAGTTCCATCCATTAACTAGCAGATGCCATAATACATTCTTCTTTATGGCTGAGTAATAGTCTGTGGTGTATATATACCACATTTTATTTATCCATTCATCAGTTGAAGGACATCTAGTTTGATTCCATAGCTTAGCTATTGTGAATTGAGCTGCTATAAACATGGATATGGCTGTGTCACTATAGAAGGCTGATTTTAAGTTTTTTGGGTACATACCAAGGAGTGGGATAACTTGATTAAGTGGTGGTTCCATTCCAAGTTTTCTGAGGAATCTCCATACTGCTTCCCATAGTGGTTGCACCAATTTGCATTCCCACCAGTAATGTATGAGTGTACTCCCCCCTGCCACATCTTCATCAACATTTATTGTTACTTTTATTCTTTTAATTGCCATTCCAATTGGAGTGATATAGAATCTCGGTACAGTTTTAATTTGCATTTTTCTAATTGCTAAAGATGTTGAACATTTTTTTCATATTTTTGTTGACCATATTTCTTTTGTGAAATGCCTGTTAAATGCCTGTTAAGTTCCTTTGTAAATTTATTGATTGGAGTGTTTGTACTTTTGGTTTGAAGTTTTTAGAGTTCTTTACATATCCTGAGATTAATACTCTGAGGTGGAGGTGGCAAAGATTTTCGCCCATTCTGTAGGTTCTCTGTTCACATTTTTTAATTATTTCCTTTGCTGCGAAGAAGCTTTTTAATTTGTTACCATTCCACTTATTGATTTCAGATTTTACTTTTTGTGCTTTAGAAGTCTTGTTGAGGAATTTGGTTCTTTTTTTTTTTTAGAAATTTACCGACTCTTTTTTTTTTTTTTTCAAAGAGAGAGTGAGAGAGGAGAGAGAGAGAGAGAATTTTTTAATATTTATTTTTTAGTTCTCGGCGGACACAACATCTTTGTTTGTATGTGGTGCTGAGGATCGAACCCGGGCTGCACGCATGCCAGGCGAGCGCGCTACCGCTTGAGCCACATCCCCAGCCCGAGTAATTTGGTTCTTAAAATGACATAATGAAGAGCAGTGCCTACATCTTCTTCCTAGTAAGCACAAGGTCTCTGGTCTAATGTCTAGGTCCTTGATCTACTTTGAGTTGAGTTTTGTGCAGGGTGAGAGATGGGGGTTTAATTTCATTTTGCTATATGGATTTCCAATTTTCCTAGCACCATTTGTTGAAGATGCTATATTTTCTCCAATGTATATTTATGACACTGCTGTCTAGTATGAGATAACTAGATTTATGTGGGTTTGTCTCTGTGTATTCTATTCTGTTCCATTGGTCTTCATGTATTTTTTGGTGCCAATAGCATGCTGTTTTTATTACTGTAGCTTTGTAGAATAAGTTAAAGTCTTGTGTTGTGAAGATTACTGCTTCACTTTTCTCACTAAGGATTGCTTTGACTATTCTGGGCCTCTTACTTTTCCAAATGAATTTCACGAATGACTTTTCAATTTTTTTTGAAGAATGTCATTGGAGTTTTAATAGAAGTTGTGTTAAATCTGTATAGTGCTTTTGGTAGTATGGCCATTTTGGCAACATTATTTCTCCTTCTCCAAGAACATTGGAGATCTTTCCATCTTCCAAGGTCTTAAATTTCTTTATTTAGTGTTCTGTACTTTTCATTATAGAGGTCTTTCACCTCTTTTTTAGATTGATTCCCAAGTATTTTTATGCTATTGTGAATTTATAGTTTTTCCAATATCTCTTTTAGTTGATTCATCACTGATTTACAGGGACACAATTGATTTATATGTGTTAATTTTATGTCCTGATACTTCCTGAATTGAATTATAATTCTAATAGTTTTCTATTAGAGTTTTTGGGGGGTCTTCTAAATATAGAATCATGATGTTAGCTAATAGGGATAGTTTGAGATCTTCTTTTTTCCTCTTCATATCCCTTTAACTTCTGTCATCTGCCAAATTGCTGTGGCTAGAATTTCAAGGACTAAGTTTAAAAGAAGGTGAAAGAAGCCATCCTTCTCTTATTCTAGTTCTTAGAAGGAATTCTTTCATTTTTTCCTGCATTTAAAATGTTGTTGGGGCTGGGGTTGTGGCTCAATGGCAGGGGACTCACCTAGCATGTGCAAGGCCCTATGTTCAATCCTCAGCACCACATAAATAAATAAAATAAAGATACTGTGTCCAATTAAAACTTAAACAAATTTAAAAAATGATGTTGGCCTTGGGTTTACCATTTATAGCTTTTCAATGTTGAGGTCTGGTCCTACGATCCCTAGTTTTTCTAGTGTTTTGAGCATGAATTTAATACTTAATTTTTTCAAATGATTTTCTTCATCTATTCAGATAATCACGTGGTTTTGGTCTTTAACTCTGTTGATGTGATGAATTATATTTATTAATTTCCATATGCTGAAACAACAATGCATCCCTTGAATGAACCCCGCTTGAACATGATCTTTGTAATATGTTTTTGTATGTTATTTGCCAGTATTTTATTAAGAATTTTTGCATCTATGTTCCTCAGGGATATTACTCTGAAGTTTTCTTTCCTTGATGTGTCTTTGTCTGGTTTTGGTATCAGAGTGATACTAGCTTCATAGAAAGAGTTTGGAAGGGACCCCTACTTTTCTCTTCCATGAAATAATTTCAGAAGGATTCATGTTAGTTCTTCTTCAAATGTCAGATAGAACTTGGTTAGGAATTCATCAGGTCCTGGGCTTTTCTTTTTGGTAGGCTTCTGATGTTGTTTTCAATTTTATTGCTTAAAATTTATCTGTTTAAGTTTTCCATATCCTTCTCAATCAATTTGGATAGGTCATATGTCTCTGGAAGTTTTTTGAAGTCTTCACAATTTTCTATTTTATCAAAGTACAAATTTTCAAAATACTTTTTGAGTATCATCCGTATTTTAGTAGTGTCTGTGGTGATATTTCCTTCCTCCTCATGAATTTTAGTAATTTGAGTTTTCTGTTTCTCTTTATTATCTTGGCTTAGAGTTTATCAATTTTATTATTTTTTCAAATTACCAACTTTTTGTTTTTTGAATAGTTTTTTTTCATTTCTATTTCATTGATTTCAGGTCTAGTTTTAATTATTTCTGGTCTTTTCTTGCTTTTGATATTGATATGTTCTTCTTTTTCTAAGGCTTTGAGATATTAATGTTATATTTTTTTATTTGGTGCCTTTCGATGATTTTAATGAATAAGCTCAATTTAATGAAATTTTCTGTTAGAACTGATTTATAATTTTCTTCTATTATGATCTGATAAAATGCAAGGTATTATCTCTATTTTTTCTGTATTTCCTAAGAGTTTCTATGTGGCCTAAGATTCTATGTAGTCTGTTTTAGATAAGGATGCATGTGCTGCTGAGAAGAAAGTGTTTTCAGTCATTGTTGGATGCAAGTATTCTACATATGTCTGTTAAGTCTACATTATTAATTGCATTCATTAGTTCTATAGCTTCTTCATTTAGTTTTTGTTTGGAGGGTCTACCCATTGGTTATAGAGGTGTGTTAAGGTCACCCAGTGTTATTGTGTTGTGGTCTATTTGATTCTTGAAATTGAGAAGGGTTTGTTTGATGTATGTAGATACTCCACTGTTTGGGGGATAAAATTTACAATTGTTATGTCTTTTTTTTTAAAGAGAGAGTGAGAGAGAGAGGGGGACAGAGAGAGAGAGAGAATTTTAATATTTATTTTTTCTTAGTTCTCGGCGGACACAACATCTTCGTTTGTATGTGGTGCTGAGGATCGAACCCGGGCCGCACGCCTGCTAGGCGAGTGCGCTACCACTTGAGCCACATCCCCAGCCCCGTGTTATGTCTTTTTGATGTATAATTCCCTTAAGCAATATGAAATGACTGTCTTGGTTCCTTCTGATTAAGGTTGGCTTCAAGTCCACTTTATCTGATGTGAGGATAGAAACCCCTGCTTGTTTATGAGATCCAAGTGCATTCAAAGTTTTTTTCCCATCATTTTACCTTCAGCTGTGGATGTCTTCACCTATGACATGAATGTCTTCAAAAGAGCATATTGTTGGTCTTGTTTTTTAATCCAGTCTACTAGTCTGTCTTTTGATTGATGGGTTTAGGACATTTATGACTATAAATTAATTCTGGTTTTTAATTTGAATTAGTTTCTCTTTTGATTGACTATTTTTATAGCATAGTGCCTCCCTTTGCTAGTTTTTACTTTGATTTTTAATTTCTTCTTCATAAAATATTTTACTGAGTATGCTTTCTAGTGCAGCCTTTCAAGTTGTAAATTCTTTTAACTTTTGTTTAATATAGAAAGTTTTTATTTTATGGTCAATTCTGAAGCTTAATTTTGCTGGGTATAGTATTTTTGGCTGGCATCCATTTTCTTTCAGACTTTGATATATATTATTCCAAGACCTCATAGCTTTGAAGGTCTGGGTTGAGGTATCAGTTGAAATCTGGGATGGTTTCCCCTTAAATATTACCTGTCATTTTCCTCTGGCAGCATTTAAAGTTCTATCTTTATTCTCTGATAGGCATTTTCATGATAATAATCCTTGCTGTGGGTCTGTCCACAAACCAATAAGGTCACAATTAAACAAAGAAAAAAAAATCTCAATGAAAAGTTAAAGAATTATTTCTGTTGGAGCTCAAAAGATTCTCAGATTCCCTTCTCAGGAGTGTTAGGTGTAGTCATCCGGAGTGTGATACTTGCTCCACCCTCAGGGTAGAATTGCTGGAATAAGAGAGGTAAGCCAGGATCTTTGCTGAATGCCAGTTGGTCTGGAGATTTTTAAATTGGTGCCGCTCCAGGTTCCAGCAATTGCTACTCCACACTGGAAGACTGGATCCCAGGGTTCTCCCCTGGGTTCCACTGTGTGGTAGAGGAATCAATTTTTAGTCCCCTTGATTACCTGCAAACCCTACGTTTCCTGGCCTCTTGAGTTCAGTCTCCAAACTCCATTTCTCCTGCCCCTGCCCTTTCCAATTCCTGACCAAGTATGTCTCTCACAGCCAGTCCTGCAAACTGGATTGGAGGAGGAGGGGGAGAGCTGGGTGGGTTTCCACAACCATTATTTCCCTCTCCACATTTGGCTTTCTCCTGGTAACTTAGATTCGCTCTGTTATACACCATGAGTTTGCCATGCTTGTATTTTGGGCCAAACTCAGGTTTGTCAGAAATTAGCTTCCCTAGCTGCCAGCCCCAACATTATGGCTGAAAAATGTTTCCTTTCTCTGTCCTCCACATGCAGTCAGTAGAGATATGGCTTTTTTCCAGCACAATGATATGGTACAGAATACCTTTCAGTTTATATGGGCAGTGTTTTTGATCTCTAAACTCTCTGTAACCAGATATGCTTCATGTCTCCTGGAAATGTAGGTTCTTTTATTTCCTTTATCCCTCAACTTTTCTCATGGAGACCACTCTGGCTGGTGCCTCTGGATATGGCAGCCGTGATAGCACTGGGGGTTTCTTTCTTATTTTATTATATCCAACCTCCTTAGTTCCCAGTCTGCTTTGAATGTTCAGTATTAAATCCCAGTAAAGCTGGAACCCCATGCTTTTTTTTTCATCTACCTTGCTGAGAAACTGCCTATCTACATTCTTGGTTTCATGCCACAAAGCAAAAAGGAAAGTCATCTTCACTATTTTGCCATCTTGACCTGGTGGAAAGTGTTTTAGTTAGTTTTTTCATTCCTGTGACCAAAAGACCAGACAAGAGCAATTTTAAGGAATAACATTTGATTTAGGGGCTTGCCATTTCAGAGGTCTCAGTCCATACACCACAGGCTCCATTCCTTAGGGCTCGAGGTGAGGCTGAACATCGACTCTACTCACTAGATATAAAATATATACCTGAAAGGCAAGCCCCCAGTGGTCCACCTACTCAGTTATACTCTGTCTGACTACAGTTACTACCCAGTTAATTCCTATCAGGGGATTAATGCAATGATTAAGTTAAAGCTCATGTACCCTAATCATTTCACCTCTAATGCCTCTTGCATTGTCTTATAATGATGTTTGGGGACATCTAATATCTAAACCATAACATTCTGTCTCTGGCCCCCAAAAGCTCATTCTCATCTCACAATTAAAAATACATTTGGTCCATTTAAAGAGTCCTTATAGTATCAACAGTTTCAGGATTGCCCAAAAGTACAATCCAAAGTCTCCCCTGAGATTCAAGGCAAACTCTCAGTGTAAGCCCCTGTAAAAATCAAAAGCAAGTTACACATATTCAATATATAAAGACACGGAGTACACATTCCCATTCCACAAGTGAGAAATAGAGGCATAGAAAAAAGTAACGGGCCCAAAGCAAGACTGAAATCTGACTGGGCAAACAAGTCCTGTAAGTCCATGTCCATTATTTGAGACACATGGCAACATGTTCTCTCCAAAGGGCTTGTATAGCTTCACCAATATAGCTTTGCTGGTTGCAGCCCATATAGCCTCTCTCTTAGCTGGTTCCTGTTAGATTCCTGCAGCTTTTCTAGGCAGATGTTCCACAGTACTGGCATTTCTTAGTCTTGGAGGTCTCTACTGCAGCTTTAGTTTCTGCCTCATATCTCCACATATCACCTATTAGGAGCAGGCTGTAGGCACACTGACCCTGCTGCACTTTATCTGGCCTGCCAGGCCTTCCTTTGAAATCTCAGGAGGAGCCTCCATGACCACCTAAATCTAGCATCCTGCAGTGCTACAGAAGCAGCACCATGTAGTTGCTGCTAAGGTCTGCTGGCATTTTAAGTAGTAGGCAAGCCTCCAGAGACCCTTACTGTTGCAGCCTCTGAGCACCTAGGTGGATGAGGATGGTGGAAAAGCTTCCTAGGCCCCCTGGTGCAAGCAGGGTGCCCCAATGGTCTCTGTTCAAGGGAATTTTTATATTTACATACTTGAGCCTGACATCTGTGTGGTCTTGACAATTCCTGAGATGCCCTTAGGCCATCTTTTCTATTGTCTATAGTTATATCTTTAGCAACATCTCTTTAGTAGCTATATGTATTTAACAACAACAACTTTCTTAGTCCCAGTTTTACTTCCACTATTTCAAGTCCAAGTTTTTCAAATTTTTCTCCTCTGCTTTGTATTACTGATTATGACAATAAACTTGGCTAAAAACCACCAAATATACCAATGCCACCTCCTGAAGCCTGTGCTTCCTTGGGAGTTCCTTCACCAAATTAATTAGTCACTCAGATTTCAATAGAGCCTCACACAAAATCTCAGAACAGGGGTAAAATGTAGACAAGTTCTTAACCAGAACGCAACATGAATGACCTCTGGTCAAGTTTCCTTTTCCTCTGAAATATCAGAACCCAATTATTTCACCTCTAAACTCTCATGCATTCTTACAAACATGGGCTTTTAGAAGATACCACATGTCTAAACCATAAGAGAAATATTACCTTCATTTACCATTAGAAATCAGAGAATGAAACTTTATTTTCCATAATAGTACAGAAATAAATTTATCTTGTTTCTTTAAAAGCAAATATTAAGGAATGGATAATCCAGAGTTGTGGCCATAGAACCCAAGGCTTATAAATTTGCATTGCATGTTTTTAAACTAAATATTTTCTTAAAATATCATAGGATTGTGAAAGGGAGAGTCTTGAATATTTGACTAATTTTTTCTTCAAGATAATGAGTATTTTTCTTTGGAGATATATCACATTTTGCATGTTCCTACTTTATTATGGTCAGTGAGATGCAATTTCTCCACAAAATTGACATATTCCAAATGGAATTAACTGAGTAGGTGTGTATTACTCATATTTATGTTTCCAAAGTGTTTCTATATGTATGGTTGTATCACATTCAATTAAATTCAAACTTAATATTTACATAACATTGGGAATATCTCTACAGATGTATAGATAGCATTGTACTTTTTTCTATTTACAGATTAGTTCATGTTAACCAAATTTGACAAATTCCATGTGGAGTTGTAGAATGTTTACTTTGAATTATAAGTCCACTTATTTTGGTTTGTTTTAAGTAGTAAGGTTCTAATAGTGCAGTGGAGAGTATGCATACTATATTCTACAAAAATAGAAAAATAAGAAATTCCTAACATGCCTTTACAAGCAATTATAGGGTCCATATTTAGGTATAATTTTGCTTTTGTCTATATGAACACATCTCTTAATGAAATTGAGTCAGGGAACATCATATGCATCCAAAAGCAGAAAGGAGTCATAATGATGGTAAAAGGTTTAATTTTCTTGGGATCAATAATGTACTAAGTGCATTCTTAAGATGCTGTTTGTGCAGCATTTATTGCTTTTGATTGATTACTGAAATATGAAATACTGTATTTCCAATAAGCAGTTCTTTTTCTCATAAACAAAATACAGAAATCAAAGGGGAAAGTCAAGCTCTTAAAGAAAATTTGTGCCATTTTCTTCCTTATGAAATTATTATGAAATAAGTAAAACACAGAAACCAAAAACAAAAGACAAAAGTATTTGGAAATATTCAAGTCAAGATGTCGGTTGGCTAATTATTATATATATATGATTAAAATAATGAAAAACTCACCTATTGTTAATATTTGGTATAGTGTATTTCCTAATATTTAAAATCAGAATTTAGTAACAGCATGTATAAATGTATTTACATGGCTTTTCATCTGATTTTGATATATTGTTATAACATTCTAGGATAAAACTATAATACAGGCCTGGGGTTGTGGCTCAGAGGTAGAGTGCTTGCCTAGCACATACGAGGCGCTGTGTTCAATCTTCAGCACCACATAAAAATAAAATAAAGATATTGTGTCCATCTACAACTAAAACAAAATATTTAAAAAAATACTATTATACAATTTCTAAATTTCCAACACTAGGGCCACTGAGAATATCAGATGCCCTATTTAGTAGCACATATTGCAAATGAATTTTTTGGTGTACAAATGTATACATAAATGTATTCAGCTGTGAATATTATACCATAACTTGTAATATATATTTAGGTCTTCATAATATTTTATTTTAAAGTCCATTTACATTCATTTAAATTGAATCATCCAATAATCTTAGGAGTTTATCCAGAATTCTGAAACTAGTAATGACTTTAGAATTGAACTCATTTTACTGATAAGGAACCTGAGGCCTACAGGGACAAATGAAGTTTTATCACATGAACGTTTAGAAAAATTCTTTAAGAATTTTTATTTGCATTGTTACTTAATGAAATGCTGTATTTTGCTAAGAATGAAATCAGAGAAGTATGCTAGAAAGGAACATACAAATTCTGTATGCTTATTTTAGAAGTTGGTGGTTCAATAATTTTATTGAACACTTTCTGTGTTCCTGGACTTTTTTTAATAGCAAATCTAGTTGATGAAATATTACTCATATAAAACAAATTAAGAGGCTGGGGTTGTGGCTCAGTGGTAAAGCACTTGCCTATCACAAATGAGGCACTGGGTTTGATCCCCAGCACCACATATTAAAAAAAATATATAATTAAGAATAAAACAAAACAATTTTAATAAGTCAGAATGAAAGGCACAAGAAGGGAATGAGACTTCATAATGTATATAGAAAGAAAATAATGTTAAGGTCAAAGAGTTCTGGTTTCATATCACAGCTCCTCTATACTAGTGGTTTTTGGCTTGGAATAAGATATTTAAATTTTAGCATGAATTATTTTTATAATTTTTTGTAGCTCTAGATGGACAGAACGCCTTTATTTTATTTGTATATGGTGCTAAGGATCAAATCCAGTGCCTCACACATGCTAGGCAAACACTCTGCCACTGAGCTACAGCTCCAGCCCAAATTTTAGCATAAATTATTAAAATGTGAGAATCATCATCTCTATATTACACTATTTTAAGGATTGAATAAAATCATATATAAAATGCACATGGCTGTAACTGGAATACACATTATGAATAAAAT
Source organism: Urocitellus parryii (assembly GCF_045843805.1). Lineage (NCBI taxonomy): Eukaryota > Metazoa > Chordata > Mammalia > Rodentia > Sciuridae > Urocitellus > Urocitellus parryii. Next base: position 1,377,277 of record NW_027554101.1, on the reverse strand, counting down.
TAAGAGGTATTAATAGCTATTATGTGAGGTAAGAAAAGTGAAACATTTTGTAGGATATATGACTTGCCATGTTATAACAGTGGGTAATATGAAATTATTGATGGGGAGATCAGTATCAAAGAGGAGGCATAAGCACAATGTGAAGATGCAAGAAATAAAATTATGTTTTTGGTGATGATTATATAGATCTTGGATGAAACTCTTTTCTTGGTAAATGATTTGTAAGTGTATGTAGCTTTCCACTTTAGGTTTATATTAGAAGATACAAATGAATGCAAACCTATTTCTATTACTCCAGGTTAGTAAAACATGCATTTAATATGTGAAAAATTTTACTGTAGGGTGAACCTAGAGATAAATATCATGGGCCTTTTCTCCTCCTCTCATTTATAAGCATATATCCTGGAGGAAGCTTGAGGCAAGAGATGTGATTCTGCTCTTATCTCAGAAGATTGAAGTTCCATGGCCCTTTCAGAATGGGAGTACTTCACTCTCCTGAATATGACTCAGATATTATGGCCCATAACAGCTAATCAGTTGACTAATTCTTATGGTATCACACTGAATAAATAACCATTTGTAACCATACTTTAGGAAAAACTGCCTGGGTGGCACTTAATGAGATCTTTGTCCCCACTATAATGCCATAATTGAGCAATGTTGGATCCCAAGGAGAAATATTTTAAGGGATTTTTAATGGTAATTTTGAATATGTGAGCTTTTTACTTTTGTTCAATTTCAGAACTAAACTCCAGTTTTAAGATTTAGCTCTACTTTCCTGGTAAAAATAACGAAGAGTAGTGTACATATTTCCTCATAGACTCATCCAGTATAATATAGCTACAAAGTCAGTTTGATAATTAGCTTGGTTTCCTTTGACCCAATTACCTTGCACTTTCATTTTCAAATGACATTATGCACCTCTTGAGTTATATGAGGGGTCATTTTTCTGTAGTTAAACAGTATATTTTAACTGAAGAATAATACAGTGTTCAAGAAAAATATTAAAGTATCGAAGTATGGTACAACAGAAAGAAAAAATTTTTCTATACTTTATCCTCTTTTTTTAGCTACTCTACCTAAATCACAGCCACACATGCAGAAAAATGTTGAGTACCTCAGTCAGATCACCCTTTTAAAGACTGTTCCTCTTGTATGCAGTAAAATAAGTGATTGCCATGCAGTTTTTCCAGAACCCTTTATTACAACCTTTATAAAAACTGTGCTTTGTCTCATCTCAAGTGGTAATCATTCCTATTCTGAATACCAAGCAAGTATAAGAACAGATAAATTACTTATAGGTCTAAAGAGCTTGGGAGTATAGTTTGAGTGGATGCATTCAAATAAATCACAACTATTACACCCATGATTAACTTAATTATTATGAATGCAGTAACACAAATCCAGTAACCTGGGTCTGATGTGATAAATTAAAGACACAATATTGAAGTTGTTCTTATCATAACACAATCTCTTGATTTTAGCCTTTTAAATTTTTATTTATACTTTTATGAATGTTAGCTGAGTTTCTATTTTGGAAAAAAAAAGAACAAAGCATAAAAGGCATAATTTCCTCAAGGTATAATATCAATCATTTGTTCAATGGTTAAATGTTTAAAAACATTAAACACTTCAAAATCTGGTGCTATTTTTAGTAGCCCAAACTTCATCTCTGTTTCTACTCATGTAGAAAATAATTTCAGCTAATTATTTGAAAATAAGATTAAGCAAAGGAATATATAGGAGTTAGTATAATGTTTTACCTTTACCAATCTGAGAATCTTTGTAAGTCTTTTGAACAGTAGTACAGTGATATAAAAAGGCAGAACTTTCTTAAATGATAGGTTTCTCACATTTTACATTATAATATTAAAAATAGTTGCTTCTGGAGAAATGCTTAAAACAGAGCTAAATGAACTCAACTATGAATGTAATAATAGGTATTTTCTTTAGCATTTGAAAAAAAATAAAATGAATTGTGTCACTGCTTATTTATTTCTATGATACATTATCTAGTATAGAAATAACTTCATGACTCAATGTTTATCACTTAAAAATATTTATTAAGGCCCCACCAAAACCTACCACTATGCTCAGTGTAAGGGTAAAATGGAGAACAAGACCATGGGTCACTACTTTTATAGAGTTAATGGTTTGATAGCAGTTCCCTAGACCAATTGGTCAGTAGAGTGACTGAAGAAGGCATTATGGTTGTTATAATGAAGTGCAGAGTTGGCAATGGTACTGGAATCTAGTGGGTAGAGGCCAGCGATGCTGCTGAACATTCTACAAAATACACAGTAGCCACTAATAATAAAGAATTATCCAGCCCAAATAGCAATAATGTCTCCAGTGGAGAAACTTTGTTAGTATATGAAATAGGCATTCACTAAACAATTCTATTATTGAATACATGAATAAAATTCAAGATAAGAACTCTGAAGAGGGCTGGGGATGTGACTCAAGCGGTAGCATGCTCGCCTGGCATGCATGCAGCCCGGGTTTGATCCTCAGCACCACATACAAACAAAGATGTTGTGTCTGCTGAGAACTGAAAGATAAATATTTTTTAAAAATTCTCTTTCTCTCTCTCTCTCTCTCTCTCTCTCCCTCCTTCTCTCCCTCTCTCTCTCTCTCTCCCTCCCTCCCTCCCTCTCTCCCTCCCTCCCTCCCTCCCTCCCTCTCTCTCTCTCTCCCTCCCTCACTCCCTCTCTCTCTCCCTCCCTCTCTAAAAAAAAAAAACTCTGAAGAAAGGAAAAATGGTTTTTATGAGAGCCCATGAATAGTATTCTGAACTAAACTGAGGTCAGTGTAGTCATCTCTGAGGAGGGGAGTTTCAACCAAGAGCTAATGATTGGAGGGAATAGGAACTAATTGCAATACAGCAGTATCACAGAGGGGGATAGATAATGCCTGGAGGAGTAGGCTCAGCCATATGTGTGTGTATGGGTTCTTTGAATGGTTCAAAGGCATTGAAACATTTTAAATAAGGAGGGACTTAAGGTGATTAGACCCTGGGGTTTTAAAATATTACTCTGGCTGCAATACAGAAGGAGATAGAGAAGGATAGATCAGATCTGCTGAAAGGAAATTAAGGGATGTTCTGGTATGTACTAAAGTTATGAATTATGACCTGAATCAACAGTAATAACTGTGAACATATACATGTTTGTTTAACTTGCAAATGACAAAGAAGGTCTTTTGAAGCCATAACCCATAAAATATTTAATTTTTAGTCTTTAATTCAAAGTGGGGGAGAAGACCACATATGTGCTCATGTTTTAAAAATGTATTATTCTTATCAATGACTTTGAAATGCTAGGTACATTGAATCAGCAAATGAAAATAATGTAAATAACAAAAATATTTTCTGTTAAGTGAAAGATACAAAAAGTATTGCACGTAAGAGCCTGATCCAGAATTAAAGCTAAATAAGTAGATAGTTAATGTTTTTGTAAAGAAGAACTGTAACTTTACTTTCTCTGGAGTCTCTAATGGTTGAGTGAGCTATTTATGCCTTAGTGCAGAAGGAACAGATTATTTGAATAATTAGACTTTTTACTTTCTGTTTTGCCCATAGGTACCTGATGAAATATTGGGAATTCTGGTAAAGTTAATGAGTAGAGGCAAATGTACTACTTTTTAAAAAATAACCTGTTAGTTTTCTACCTTTCCCAGTAAAGGGAGAGAATAGCTAAATCTTGATTTAGGAATGGTAAGCTGGTCTTGAGCACTGTTGAGAGAAGTTGGAGGTGATAGTGAAGAATCTTAAATGTCATGAATTGTAGCTAAAGTTTATTATAAGTTATTTTCTTATCTCAAAATAAGGCTTTTAAGACATTGGAAGAAAAGTTTCACTTGTCTAACCTATTTTAAAGTTAGTAAGAAGTAGAGTATTAAACTGAAATTGCTCCATGTGTAGAGTTGAAATATAATTTCTATAAGATGATTATGTAGTCATTAAGTCAGTCTCATACAAAGAATGGCATGTTCTTCCACAGTGAATTTTGTAAATGTTCTTTTGCCTCCTTTGGAACAACCCTGGAGAGACAAAATTTGGGAGATTATAAGGCAGACAGACAATGGCATTATGAAAGGCCATGCCTTCTTTCTAATATAAACTGTTTCTCATGCTCCCCTTTCTACATTTAGAAGTAATATAACCACCCTTTCGATGTTTGTGATTTTTTCTTTTCATACTCAACCCTTTGAATGTTCTTGTGATATTTTTAGTCTATTTTTCACTTTATCCATACTATTAAAATGACAATCAGGGCTGGGGATGTGGCTCAAGCAGTAGCACAATCACCTGGCATGCACATGGTGCTGGCTTCGATCGTCAGCACCACATACAAATAAAATAAAAGATGTTGTGTCCACCAAAAACTAAAAAATAAGTATTAAAAATTCTCTCTCTCTCTCTCTCTCTCTCTCTCTCTCTCTCTCTCTCTTGAAAAAATGACAACCAATACAAAACTGAAGGTACATACCGAGATATGGTTCTACAAATGAGAAAACTATACATTCTTGTGAATTAGATATTATATTTCTGTTATCTAATTAAAATCTTGATTTTATTAGTTGCTATCTAAAATATTTTTTATTAATAAGGATGAACTTTTTAATCAATTGTATTCTTTTTAGTTATATACAATACCAAGATATACTCTGACATTATCACACAGGTATGGATCTCTACTCGCTCCAATTCAACCCCCAGCGCCCCGCCAAGGCTCCTCCCTCTACTCCAACAATTTCTCTTCAAACTATTTATAGTTTACTTTTTTTAAAAAGTTAGTATCCTGTGAATATACCCAATACTAGGATCCATCATGCCACATACATGCATGCACATATAAAAGTTTGGTCAGATTCATTCTACTGTTCTTTTCTTTTCCTATCCCTTCTTCCTCTTCCTCAGTCAACTTTGTCTACTGATATTCCCTCTCCCTTATGTATTCTCTCTCTCTCTCTCTCTCTCTCTCTCTCTCTCTCTCATCTCTATCTATCTCTATCTCTCCCCCCCCCTTATTTTGGATTAGCTTCCACATATCAGAGAAAACATTCAACCTGTGACTTTGGGGGACTGGCTTTTTTCATTTAACATGATAATCTCCAGTTCCAAAGAATAAATATTTAATTTAACTGTCTATCCTTTGATAAACTTACTGAGCAGTTAATAGAGGAATGCTGTAAGCATAACACTGGAGAAATCAATTTCTGCAAAAAAGTTTTGCCAAAACTTTACATATTATTTAATGGCTAGGATATATATGGATTTATGGTCTTACAACTCCTGGGATAATTATACCCAAAGATTGCACAAGGAAAATGAGTTCAATTTTGGACATATTGATTTTTATATTCCTATGATCCTTGCAAATAGAAGCATCCTTTTGAATAATTGGTTATTTATGTCTGAGACTAGAAATAGGTGAATATTAATGATGTATTGAGAGTATAACAAGCATAAAGGTATTCACTACCACCATGAATATGAAAACAAAATAGGAGAATGTGTAAGTTGAGTAAAGATGACATATAATGATGGAATGCTTGAGAATGCTAATTTCTATTGAGAAAATAAAGTCAGTGAATGAATATGATAAAGAACAAACAGAGAAAGCATAGAATCAAAAGAAATGATGTCTTAGAAACTCAGGTGAGATAGATTCCAGAAACTGTGAGTAGCATTCAATATTAATAATGCAGAGAGGTTGAATAAGACAATAGCTAAAACATGCTTAACAGATTAAGCAAATTATTGTGAAATTGAGAAACTTAGCAAGAGTCTTGTCAATGAAATCACAGATTTCAGTGGATTGAAGACCAAATGAGATGTGAGGATTCAGAAATGGTAAATAGAATATATATTTCTATCCTATCTTTAGATGAAAGGATTTTGGGTTGTGGAAAAGGCCAAAGCTTAGGAATAAAATCATAATGAAGATATAGTAGCAAGAAACTCTACATGTGAAAATAAGGAGGGTGACACTAGAAGAGTATTGTTGCATAGTATGCCTGTTCTCAAAAGTATTTTCTCTGAGGGTAAAAGAAGAATGATTTAGACTTGACATTGGAGAGTTTGACCATGGCAGAACCACATCTCTGTGGTGATCTCTAGTGTGGTACAAGAGAAACATCCTCTACTTTTGAGGGATTTTTGGTAAAGGTACATCTTCTAAGAAAATCAGGGGTCAATTAAAACAATGAAGGAGGTATATTATGGAAATAAATTAGATTATATAGTAGTCTTTTTTACAGTAAGTTAGGTATTCAAAGTCTCTGGCTATACATGTAAATGGAAATTCTGATAAAAAAATTTGTGGAGACAATAAGCATTGAGAAAACTAAAGACTTATATTTGTTGTTCAAATAATAAAGGTTTGAAGCATGTGAGAATTTCAGATGTAAAGGGAACTTGGTGATTAACTTGATTCTGTACTTATGCTTCTGTTTGTACTCAGAGTATTAGGCAGAACATAGGTGGAAGAACCTGACATGCTAATGAACTAGCAGCAGAGAGATTATTGTATGAAAATTACAGTTCATTGAAAATAATATATTTGAAATATCTATCTGTAACTCATGGATTTTTAGAGCTTGTTTTATAATTTTGAAATCAATCTTCCACCAACCATTTCTTTGCTATATTTCTTTCTTTTAAGATCCCAAATCTTCCCTAACTTCAGTGTCTGTTTTATGGGTTCACAGAATATTGCATTAAATTCATATAGGAAACTGTTTCATGATTTTCTTAGCATTACATGCTTATGTTGCTTTAGCTAGAAGAGCCTAAAACAGATAGTTAAGTGGGAAAAAAAATTTCTACTATTTTCTTCATTTAAAAAGTTGACGAAGATAAGAGGAAATTATTTTGTGCAGGTGGATAGAAACATGTTATTGTGCTTAACTTGTCTTTCATCAGTGAAATTGTTTTACTGTGATAGAGACTAAATAGCTCAGAATCAAGTCTTTCCTCATAGTGGCCTGATGTCACTACTGCAGTCAAACTAATTTATTATTTATGACTTGTGATGCTTTTTTATTTGTCTCTGTTTCAGCACTTCTTATATGTTGAGTAAAGCCTATTGATTCTTCCAGGTTTAGCTTTTATGGTAATTTACTGAAAGGGAACCTTGAAGGAAGCTTACAGAGGAGATGAACATTTTTTACTCCATTCTTACCCAGGTGGAATAAAAGAAACAATACAGGTCTGTTTTTCTCCAGTTGACTTAATTATTCTGTTAGAATTTAACTTGTGCTTGGAAAAGATGATTAAGAAAAGAATACTGTGAGATGCATAATTGTACTATGCTTCTTTAATATTGAAGGTTAATGATGAACTGTGTTCTTTAAATAACAGGAGTTCAACATGGAAGATAGGATTAAATGTAGTTTTTCGAGACCTGTAACATTTTCCCTTTGAGAGGCCTTAGTGTGTTCTGGTAAGAGTTTGTTAAATGGATTATATTATAAAATATATTGTGACTAATATTTCTGTTTTCTCTACATCGAAAGCATCTGAAAAGTAAAAGTAAATACTCTGTTTTATCCACCATAGCTTTTCATATAAATATGCAATTTGTCTTGATTGGTTCTAAATTGTTGAGCAGAGAAAATGCATGCATCTACCTTCCATGGCCCTCATGGGACATCAAATTGAATTCTCGTGTGTATTGTTCTGGCTTGACTACATTTGTCTGTTTTCATCTCTGCTATGCAAAAAGATTACTGAGTTTTATCTTCCCAGTGGGAACCTGAAAAAACAATATTCTCCTTTTTATTGATATGCTTCTTCCAGGAAAAAAATGCAACTAAATAAGTTAGTCTTAAGCAGCAGATAAGAGAATCCTGAACACTGAATAAAATTGATGCTCAGTAAAGAGCATTTGAAACCTGGATAGACTACCGAGATACAGCAGATCAGGGATTAGAGAAAAAAAAAATATTGTTGTCTGATGATAAACAGTTGAACAAAAAGTGAGCATAAAGCTTTCAGTTTTATCAGGTAGACTGTACAAGTTCTATCAATCTTATTACTATAAAGCTAGCCTTTAGCTTTTCTGTGGAAAAAGAGCAAATCACTACAGTTACAAACCTGGTTATGAGATAATTTTTGAAACAAATTTTGATATTCTTTAACTATATATTATATAGTTTTGAACTTTTAAATTTGCCTTGAATTATAAAATGATGAGTAGAACTGAAAAATAAATAAATGTAAGGAAAGGGGAAAAGGGATACAAAACATATTACCATGCTAAAAATAGGTAATTACTACTTAGAAGATATTGAGATTAGAAACAAATATTTAGAAAAGGATTTGTTCCTCATTATTTTATTAAAGAATAATTTTAAATATTAATGATGTCAATTTTTCTGAAGCATAGATTTTATTTTGTTCAAAACTTCACTTTTTAAACTTTTAAAGATAGAATATGAGTAGGGGGATATGTTAGGTGCAAGATATATTGTTACAGTGGATACAAGGAAATATGAAATATGATTCATGTTTTTATGTTTTTATGTCCAGTTGATAGATTTCATACCTAATTATTTTATGTAATAATTTCATTTATGTAAATAACATTGTGGTTAATTCATGGGAAAAATATGGACATATCATTGAGGATTAGATGAGGAAGAAAATGGACCAATGAAGGTATGTTTGAAGGGAAGGCTTCAAGGAGCACATGAGATGTGAGTTGGGCTTTAGCATTTTCAGGAAGTTAGAGAGGAATGATTTGGAACTGTTATGGTCAGAGGTATAGTCATGAGCTAGGTGTCATTATTTTAGCACTTGGGAAGCAGCTGAAATTCGAAAATTTGGTTGACTTTAAGTTGTAGAAATATGTAATTCCTAAAGCTAGGGAAATTTAATTTTATAAGGTACTTTATCTATAGTACAACTAAAATATGACTATTTACTAAATTTAAAAAAATAGTATTCTTCTACCTAGCCATAGGAGCAGAAGAATAAAAACAATTAAAATAGTTTATTAAAGTAGCTTTTAGGCTTGCTATCTCATTGCAGGGCCTTTACCAACAGCTTTTAAAGTGATGGATTTGGTAAGCGTTCATTGGCATGTGGAGTTTAAAGAAAAGTTATGCTTGGAAAATAGAAGAGGAAATTATTACATGCTCATAGACTTATCAAATTTGGACAAAGGGCCAGCTTAAGAGAGAAAATAATATTAGACATTTTTTTTCTAGTAAATTATATTCTTGGTAATAACCATCCTGCTAATAAACATAAAATTAATAAGAAATAGAAGTGAGTAATATAAGCTATTACATGAAGATATTAGAAGATACATAGGTATGTGTGTACTTATAACTGAGTCAGAGATCTCTGTTTATAGCTAAATGGAATCTTTGGAAAACTTTATGTAGAAAACCACAAGTGTGGGTAAGCTTACCAACCTCTTTTTAGCAATCCTTAGTTGCTTGAGATTCCCAATGACCACAGTAACTTCCTCAAAAACCCCAGACTCAAATTAGGGAATGATCACTTTTTCTTTTCTTTTTTTTAAATTTTAAATTGATTTATAATTTTATTTGCTGAATATATTTTCACAATTTATAATCTTTTAAACATTTATTTGAAAGGAAAGCAGCAATTCCAACATTCTCATTGAATGATTCACTAATATATATGAAAATATGAACTTAAAAATCATCACTACATTCTTTTAAAATTAATTAATTAATTAATTTTTTCATTATGATTCTCAATACACCATTATACCATAATTTATCATATCTCTGATTATATATAAGGTATATTGACACCAAATTCACATCTTTATACATGTATTTTGTATAATGATGAGGGTCTCCTTTCACCATCCATGCTATTCCCCTTCTCCCTCCCTTTCCCTCTCACCCCTATTACCTATCTAGAGATAAACTTCCTCCCTTGCTCTCTCTCCCAACCTCATTTTGAGACACCCCCCTTATTTCAGAAAATGCATTCAGCATTTGTTTTTTTGGGGGAACTGGTAACTTCACATAGCATAATCTTCTCTAATTCCATCCATTTCCCTGCAAATCCATGATCTTATTCTTTTTATTGCTTAGTAATATTCCATTGTGTACAAATTCCACATTTTTAATCCATTCATCCACTGAAGGGCATCTTGATCACGTTTTCAAGTTTGATGAAGGAGTAACATGATTTGGGTGATACCCTGAATTATGTGTTACCAAATACTCAGCCAAAATTGCTTTCAATGAAATAATATAGCTTTTGTAGTCACTAAACTAAAAATAGTTGAGAAGCTTGGCTGGCCATGATTAAAAATATAATGAGAAATGTTAGACATGTTTAAACAGAGGTATGATTTTTTTTTTCCTGGAGGGTACATTGATATTCTTCTAAACCTTAAGTGTAAAGCACATTTCATCCTTTTTTTACACCTAGAGAAAAAATATCTGATGGAAGAATGAATAATATATTAGGGAAAGTCATCCTCTTTAAAAGGGCATTAAGTTTTATTCAGATTGTTAAATTATTGGTAGCTTATTTGGGATATATTAGATATGGTTACATTCTTTATTAACTGAATGGTATTTGGTCTTTAACTTAGTCCTAGGCTAGGGCTGTTTTTCTAGGACATGGGGCATACTGCCAAGGCAAGATCCTCCTTGGGTATCAAGAATGTATACATCCCAAAGTGTTCAAAGAGGCCTTTCCACTCTACTTCATCTGCTTCAATGTCACCTAGCTTTACATGACGTTTTTAACTCTGCTCAATGTTCAGCAAAACAACAGATGATTTCAACTAAGGTATCAACAATTTTACACAGGTGAAACTCTATTATTGACTAGTGATGAGTGGTGGTGGTGAATCCCCAGGCAGATTTACAGGGCCATCCTTCTGCCTAATTCTTTTTTTTTTAATGACACCCACAGATGCACAGATTTTACCATCATATTTCATCTCTGCCACCATTGCTTGGCAGTATCCAGCATGACATGAGATATATTATCCTGACACAGAAAGAATGTACTTCCAGGCAGAAATATAGGGAGATACTATTGCTCCCTTTGTGTTTCCCTTTATTAAAGGATCACAGTCTTGTACTTGTTATTGTTCAATTCCTGAAAACAATTTCCTCATATATTTTTGTTATATTCCTTTTGTTGTTTGTTTGTTTGCTTTGCTAGTGATGGAACTCAGGGCTTCATACATGTTGAGCATTTGTTCTATCACTGAGCTATATCCCAAACTCCTGTTGGATTATATTCATATTTTTAGTTACAGGACAAGTCTGCTACCTCTTACGTTTTTCCCAAAACATTCTAACATTCTATGTTTTTCCTTTGTCAAACACAAAAAAATGGATAATTTATGGGTTGTTGATGAATCAATTTAAATCATCTTTGTGATGTTTCATTAGGTTTTTATCCTTTCCTTACCAGATCTTGGACTTATATCACAAAATCAGTTTTATAAATGATTTTAAGTGGTAATCTTTTAAACAAGCAACAGGTCAAAATTGTAGCAAAACTTAGATTTTTAAATGACTATTAAACTTTATCTGCATTCAAATGTCCAGCAAATCTCACAGAATAGTTTGTAAAATAGAGAAAAGCAAACAAATGGACAATTTTCTTTGTTCAGAAAGTTGCTCAATTATGAAGTAAATCTGTTTCAGAGAGTGATGTCCAGTCTCTCTACATTTTTTTCTCTAGCTTTGAATGCCAGCCTTGGTAGGAAATGAACTTCAGATTTCTTAGAAAAACTGGTAGATTAACTCTGCTTAAGTTATTTTTCATTATAGGGTAAATCCCAAATACACATACTTGTTTGAAAAGGATAGCTATTTGTTAGTAATAACTCAAAACTGCATTTCAAAATCAGGGATAAAATTTTTTTAGGACTTGATTATAGCTTATGTGGTGAGGCTAAATAGTCTAAATACATATTCTCATTATGCCAATTCATATTTGTTACTGTTCAATCTTGTTTTTTTAAAAAAAAATTGTTCTTTTTAGATATACATGACAGTAAAATGTATTTTGACATATCATACATACATGGAGTATAACTCTCGATTCTTATGGTTATATGTGATGTGGAGTTTTGTTACCATTGTTTACTGGTGACGACTCCTTGCTTCCCTGAATGCTGAAGTATAACACCAGAGAATCACGCGGAGGCAAGTTTAGAGTGGAAAGTAGAAGCTTCATTAAAGGACAGCAGAAAAAACTTCTCCCTGGAGGAAGAAAGGGACCCAAGAGATGGAATCTGTGGAAGTTGATGTCTTCCCTCTTTTATAGCTAAGGTCTTCTTTCAGCTTTCCCACATTTCTGTCAGCATTCCTGTCCTTTGTTCTGTTATCTTGCAGTGTTAGAATGTGGGTCGGAAGACCCAAAAGGTGAGGGGCAGATGGGCCTGAGGAGTAATCTGGGAGGAAGGGCCTGGGGCGGCTTTTGATAGCACCTCTTAGTTTGCTTGGAGCTGCTCCAGTAACTTTTCTTTAGAATGGGCTCTGGGCCTTGGGAACATTAACATTTCTTTTTTTTTTAATTGGTTGTTCACAACCTTACAAAGCTCTTGACATATCATATTTCATACATTTGATTGAAGTGGGTTATGAACTCCCAATTTTACCCCAAATGCAGATTGCAGAATCACGTCGGTTACACATCCACAATTTTATATAATGCCCTATTAGTAATTGTTGTATTCTGCTACCTTTCGTATCCCCTACTATCCCCCCTCCCCTTCCCTCACATCGTCTCTCTCTACCCCATCTACTGTAATTCATTTCTCTCCTTGTTTATTTTCCCATTCCCCTCACAACCTCTTATATGTAATTTTGTATAACAATGAGGGTGTCCCTTCATTTCCATGCAATTTCCCTTTTCTCTCCCTTTCCCTTCCATCTCTGTTTAATGTTAATCTTTTCTTCCTGCTCTTCCACAGTGCTCTGTTCATAGTTGCTCTCATTATATAAAAAAAAAAAAATACCAAATGTCTTCTAGGGATTGGCTAGCTTCACTAAGCATAAACTGTTCTAGTGCCATCCATTTCCCTGCAAATTCCATGATTTTGTCATTTTTTTCTCAGCAAGAGAAACAATAAGAAAGGTAAATAGGGAGCCTACATCCTGGGAACAAATTTTTACTCCTTACACTTCAGAGAGAGCCCTAATATCCAGAGTATACAAAGAACTAAAAAAATTAGACAATAAGATAACAAATAACCCAATCAACAAATGGGCCAAGGACCTGAACAGACACTTCTCAGAGGAGGATATACAATCAATCAACAAGTACATGAAAAAATGCTCACCATCTCTAGCAGTCAGAGAAATGCAAATCAACACCACCCTAAGATACCATCTCACTCCAGTAAGATTGGCAGCCACTATGAAGTCAAACAACAAGTGCTGGCAAGGATGTGGAGAAAAGGGTACTCTTGTACATTGCTGATGGGACTGCAAGTTGGTGCGTCCAATTTGGAAAGCAGTATGGAGATTCCTGGGAAAGCTGGGAATGGAACCACCATTTGACCCAGCTATTGCCCTTCTCAGACTATTCCCTGAAGACCTTAAAAGAGCATGCTACAGGGATACTGCCACATTGATGTTCATAGCAGCACAATTCACAATAGCTAGATTATGGAACCAACCCAGATGCCCTTCAATAGATGAATGGATAAAAAAAATGTGGCATTTATACACCATGGAATATTACGCAGCACTAAAAAAAGGAACATTAACATTTCAATTTCCCCAAGTGCTGTTCTGCTTTCCCGGGCTCCATTCTCAATATGGCCTTCATTTTCTATTTTACTCGATATTAGACCCAATTTACCTAACAACACTAACTACCTATCTTTAAATCTGGCTTCAGTTTCACTGGTCGCGTAGTGTATTCATATGAACATTGGAATGCTGTGTCTGATTCACTTTACTGTTCAATTTAAAATAATTATATCACTCTGTATCAATTCATGAATCTGATGTGAGCTTGGGGTTTTTAAAATATTTTTTGTAATTGTAGTTGGATATAATACGTTTACTTTATTTATTTATCTTTATGTGGTGCTGAGGATTGAACCCAGATCCTTACATGTGCTAGGCAACTTTTATACCACTGAGCTACAACCCCAGCCCCAAGGCTGGAATTATAAGTCATAGTTTTAATGTAAAATGTTTCTTATATGGCATTGAATAGGGGTTATAGAAAAGACTTTGTTTTTTTAAAATTATGCACTAACCATCCCAGGGCTTAGGAAAAAAAACAAACTTACGGAAAGAACACTAAAATCCTAAGGCACATAGTAGCCAAAACCCTAACCCAAAGAAATGTTGACCTTGAGTCAAAAACTCAACATTTAAAAATATGTCTAAAATTCATTCAACTAAACTCTTAATGTAGTTATATTTGAATTGGCATTTATTCCCAATGTTATAGAATTATTATGGTATAATAATGACAATAAATGTGATAATTATTTCCATCCCAGAGTACTGTGGCAACTGAAATAAAATAATATAATGTCTGTTAAGTACTTATCACAATAGAAACTCACAATTAATGAGAACTATTTTATCATTAAGCTTTTCTACCCCCAGGAAGCTGAAGAAAGTAACAAGCTTCCAGCTGCTGATTGTACTTGAAAAGGCATAACTGGTGGTGGGAGGGGCGGATAAGTGTGACCTAGCTCAAATCCCATATATTCTCACTATTATTACTGAATTTCAAAAGATGCTGTTGAATTTGTTGTGAAGTTTTGATGAATCTATAGAAACTTCACATTATTGTCCTGATTACTTTGGCTAATTTGTTATAGATGCCTCTCTAGGGAGGAACTAGAAGAAGGGAAGATAAAGGTACAGAAGAATACCCAAATATGTATTGGTTGAAAACTTTCTAAAGTTGATCAAAAACATTATTCTAAATATCGAAGGAGAGCCATAGCTATTAGCAAAATAAACATGGAAATCAGTATTTCACTGTATAATAAATAATTGCATGAAAGTAGCAAGCAAGAAGATATGCATCAGATACAAGTGTACAGTAAGAAGATTAACTGCAGACTCATTAGTCATGATTAAGACCATAATTCAGGGAGATGACATATTCTAAAGAAAATAATAACCAAGAAATCTTATATACAACAAAACATTCAAAGTGAAAGATAAATAAGGTTAAAGAAACTGAATTTGTCACTATCATATCTGCCTTAAAAGAAAAACTAAAGGAATTTCTTCATACTAAAGGCAAATGACACCAAATAATAATTTGAATCCACACACAAAAAATCAGGATTTGTAAAGTTATTATACAGATAATTAAAGACAGTACAACTTTATATATACCTACTTCTCTCTTCTTTTAACTGACTTAAAAGCCATTGCATATGTTTTCATATTTAATAATATTGCTAGATTTTACCATGTAGAAATATAACATATTTCACATTAAAAACACAAAGGAGGTAGGTGGGAACAAAACTGTTGGAATTCAGAAATATTAAAAGATTGATACTTAAGCAGATGGAAGGAGGGAAGGAATGAAATCAGAAGGGATAAAAAGAATATTAAAAATTGTGTAAATATCTACTTATTATGCATTGTCTCTGCTTCTTTGAATGAGGTAATTTATATAAAGTAGTAATTATAACAATATATCACTGGGTTTTAAGTGTGTGCAAATATCTTTAACAAAATATTGTAAAATAGGAGGGTAGAAAACAGAACTGTATACAAGTGAAGTTTCCACTTCTCACTAGAATTATGTGACTGTAAATCAATTACATATTTATGATTTAATAAGCATATTGCAAGCTATAGGTATACAATAATATATAACTTAAACATTCAATTAAAATCACTAAATGAATTATTATGTTACACTAGAAAATATTTGTTTTATTAAAAATAAACAGTAAAGGAAGAACAGAATCAAGACAGATGAAATTCATGGATATAATTTTAACTTTACTTAGCAATATTTTTCCTCCCCCTTTCCCAGGAATTGAACCCAGGGATGCTCAACCACTGATCTACATTCCCAGCCCTTTTTAAAATTTTATTTAGATACAGGATCATTCTAAGTTGTTTGGCACCTTACTAACTCACTGAGGCTGTCTTTGAACTTGTGATCCTCCTGCTTCATCCTCCTAACCTGCTGAGATTATTGACCTGAGCCACCACACCCATCTCTTTTTTCTATTTTTGTGGTAAAAGTCTTGTATGTTCAATTCATTCCCATTTTTATTCTTGGTGATGCTATTTACATAGATTTTTAGATTATTAAACTTAGATTCATATTAAATCTAAATTTATATTTTAGATTATTAAATTTCAAGTCTAAATAAATTAGAAGAAATTCATATATTAGAAGATTCAATGTTGTCAATATGACTAAACTTCCAACCTTTATCTATATAATCAATACATTCCCTTCCTAAATCACAGTGGCTTTTTTGCATAAATTGACAACTTGAAACTCATATGGAAGTTCAAAGGACCAAAATATATTGAAATAGAAGAATAAAGTTAAAGGCCTCACAAATGTTGAATTTACAACTTAAAAATAAGCTACAGTAATCACAGAGCATGGTACTAACATAAGCATAGACATAAAGAACAATGGAATATAATTCATATCCCCAAAATAACAACTATATTTATGATGAACTGATTTTCAAGAAGTGCTCTGAGACAATGAAACATGGAAAAGAATAACCTTTTCAGAAAATGTGCTGAACAAACTGGAAATTCTCTTACAAAGTAGTGAAATGAGCTTTCTCATTTACTCTGTACACAAAATTTAACACAAAAGGGAAAACAGACTTAAATGTAAGATTTTAAACTATATAAAAAATACTTAGATTAAGACAAAGGGTAAATCTCTATGAATCTGGTTAGGCAATGTTCTCTTAGATACAAAACCAAAATTTTGACAAAAGAATAAGTGGAACTGGATTTAGTGAATCCAGTGAAGTTGCAGAATATAAAAGCAACATACAAAAACCAGTAGGGTTTTTATAAACCAATGAAAATGCTGAGAAAGATATTTTAAAAATCCCATTCACAGGCTGGGGTTGTGGCTCAGCAGTAGAGTGCTCATCTAGCACATGTGAGGCACTGGATTCAATCCTCAGCACCACATAAAAATAAATAAATAAAATAAAGGTTAAAAATCCCATTTACATTACCTACTAAAATAACATATGTAGGGATACATTTTATCAAACATGTAAAATAGCTCTACAATGGAAATTAGAAAATACTGATGAAAGAAATTAAGGACACCAAAAAATGAAAAGACCTTTCATATTCATGGATGGAGAAATTAATACTGTTAAATTATCTAAACTATGTGAATTGATTTATAGATTGAGTGCAGTCTCCATCAAAATACCAATAACATTCTTCACAGAAATTCATATAGGAACACAAAAGACCCAAATACTGAATATCCAAACAATATTGAGCATGAACAAAAAGGATGATGCTAAAATCATCACAGTACCTGATTTCAAGAGATGACAGAATCATTGCAATAAAAAAAAAGATATATTGGCCTAACAGGCACACAGATTCAATGCAACAGAAATAAGAAAGAAACCTACACATCTAGAGCTATCTGATTCCTAACAGAGGTGCCAAAATGATTCTGGAATAACTGAATATCCACAGAGGAAGTTGGCCTCTACCTTTCACTCTATAACAGCACCAATATCAAGGACATAAATGTAAGACATGAAACTACTAAAATATAATGGCCAGGTGTGGTGGTGCACACCTATAATCCCAGTGGCTTGGGAGGCTGAGGCAGGAGGATCACAAGTTCAAAACCAGCCTCAGCAACTTAGCAAGGCACTTAGACAAACCTTGTCTCTGAATAAAATATAAAAAGGTGCTGGGGATATGGTTCAGTGGTTGGGCACCTCTGGGTTCAATCCTCAGTGCCAAAACAAAAAACAAAAAACAAAACCAAAAAAAAAAAACAAGGAAATATTTCAATACATTGGTATAGCCAATGATTTTCTGGAGAACATACCCCAAAGCACAGGAACCAAAAGCAAAAGCTGACAAAGGAAATTACATTGAATTGAAACACTTATGCATAGCAAAGGAAACAATATAGAGGACCGACCACCTATAGAAAGGGAGAAAATGTTTGCCAACTATTCATTTAAAAAAGCATTTTTTATGGTTTGAATGTGAGGTGTCCCCTAAAAGCTCATGTGTGTGACAATGCAAGAAGGCTTAGAGAAGAAATGATTGGGTTGTAAGAGCCTTAACCCAATCAGTGAATTAATCCCCCAATAGCAATTAACTGATTGCAGGTAGGGTATGGCTGGAGAAGGTGGGTCAATAGGGGCATGTCTTTATGGGTATATCTTTTGTATCTGGTAAGTGGATTCTCTGCTTCCTGACATGATGTCTTTAGCTGCTTCCCTCCACCACACACTTTTGCTATGATATTCAATCTCACCTCCAACCCTGAGGAATGGAGCCAGCTGTCTGTGGGCTGAGACCTCTAAAACCATGTCTCCCCAAATAAACTTTTCCTCCTCTAAAATTGCTCTTGTTGGGTATTTTAATCACAGTGAAAAAGCTGATTAAAACAGAAATTAGTACCTAGAATCATGATCCTGTGACTAACCTGACCATGTGGTTTAGAAGCTTTTGGAGCTTTTTGCAGTCTGTGGGAGAAATGTTGGAAAGTTTAGAGATGCAAGCTGGAAAAGCTTTAGATTGTTATAAGTAGAGTTTAAAAGGCAATTCTTGCAGGAGCTCAGATGACTAGAATTCCCATACTACTGGGGATAGTAAAGAGAGGGTTAAGAGGTTTCAGAGGAAAAGGAAGACACTATTGGTAATTGGACTAGAGACGACTTGCTTTATGTTCTGGTTGAGAAGTTGTCTACATTTTGTCCTGAGACTTTCTATTTTTTTCTTTCCTTTTTTTGGCACTGGGGATTGAACTCAGGGGCACTCCACTATTGAGCCACATCCCCAGACCTATTTTGTATTTTATTTAGAAATAGGGTATCACTGAATTGCTTAGTGTCTTCCTTTTGCTGAGGCTGGCTTTGAACATGTGATCATCCTGTCTCAGCCTCCAAAGCTTCTGGGTTACAGGCATGCATCACCCTGACTGGCATGTCCTGAGATTTTCTGTGAGGCTAATTTTAAAAGCAATGGATTTCTTAATCTGGCAAAAGAAATTTTTAGGCAGCATAACATTCAGGCAGTGGCATGGATATTGCTGGTGGCTTTTAGCCAAGTTTATTGTTATAAGGATCAGAAAGCAGAGAAAAAATATTTGAAAAACTTGAACTTGAAAGTTGGAAGTAAAACTGGGGCTAAGGAAGTTGAAGTTGTTAAGAACTTTATGGCCATTGAAGAAATGCTAAAGACTCTGCCCAGAGAAAAATAAGAAAGATGGTTTGAGGGCATCTCATGAATTGGAAATACCATACCCATCTCAGGCTTAATGAAGAAAAAGCAAAAATTCCTTTGAGAAGAGACCTGTAGAGCACTCTGCTTGCACAGGTTTGCCTAGGAAGCTTTTTCACCATGGTCAGCCACCTGGGTACTCAGAGGCTGCTGCAGTCAGGGTCTCCAGAGGCTTGCCTACTGCACAAGATAGCAGAAGACCTTGGCAGCAACCATGTAGTACTGGTTTTGCAGCTCTGTAGGATACTAGAGTTAGGGGTAATGGAGTCTTCCAGTGAGATTTCAAAGGAAGGCCTGGTAGAACAGATAAAGTACAGCAGGGTTGGAATTCCTGTGGGAATCCCCTGATAGGGTAATGTGTGGAGATATGAAAAGGAATCTGAAGCTGCAGTGGAGACCCCTGAGATCAAGAAATACCAGTACCATGGAACATCTGCCTAGGAAAGCTGCAAGAATATATCAGAGTTAAGCCAAGAGAGAGGCCATGTGGGCTGCAACCAGCAAAGCCACAGGGGCAGAGCTACACAAGCCCTTTGGAGAAAATATCATTATGGCATCTGTCCGAGATACTGGACATGGAGCTACAGGACATGTTTGGCCAGCTGTTTTTTGGTCCTGTGTTGGTCTCATCCCCTCTTTCAATTCTTCTACTTCTTCTTTGTAGAATTTAAATGTTTACTATATGCATGTATATACAAAATATATGTAACTTACTTTTGATTTTTGTGGAGTCACGTCATGAGAGTTTGCCTTGAGTTTCAAAGAATTAGGACTTGAACTTTTGGGAAATCCTGGAACTATTGAGACTATGGAGAGTCTTGGAGATGCACTAAATGTTATTTTGTATTGTGAGATGAGCATGAACTTTGGGGGCCCAGAGGCATATTTTTATGGCCTGGATATTAGGTGTCCTCCAAAAGCTCATGTGTGAGACCATGCAAGGAGGTTTACGTGTGAAATGATTGGGTTACAGCTCTCATAACCCAATCAGTGAATTAATCCCCTTATAAAGATTAACTAAGTGGTAACTGAAATCAGTTTGGGTGTAGCTGGAGGAAGTAGGTCATTGGGGGCATGGCTTCAGGGTACATATTTTGTATCTGGCAAGTGGAATCTCTGTTTCCTGATCACCATTGCAAGCTGCTTCCCTCTATCACACTCTTCTGCCACAATGTTCAGCCTCACCTTGAGCCCTGAGAAATGGAGCCAGATGTCTATGGACTGAGATCTCTGAAACTGTGAGCCTCTAAATAAAATTTTCCTCCTTAAAATTATTCTTGTCAGGTCTTTTAGTTACAGCAGTGGAAAATCTGACTAAAACAGGGATTAATATCCAGAATACATAAGTAACCCAAAAAACATAACATAAGAAAAAAAAAACAAGTAATCCAATAAAAATGGAAAAATATTTGAATAGACATTTCTGAAAAGGAGAAATAGAAATTGCCAGAAGATTCTAAAAATGTCCAATAACAACCATCAGAAAAATGCAAATCAAAATTACAAAGACATCAACTCACCCCAATTATCATGGCTATCATAAAAATAATAATAATAATAACAAATGCAATCAAGGATGTGGAGTAAAACAAAATCTCATATACTGTTGTTGGAAATGTAAATTAGTACAGCCATTATTGAGGACAGTGTGGAGATTCCTAAAAATTTTAAACACAATATACCATATGATCCAGCTATTCCACTTCTGGGTATCTATTGAAAGGAAAAAGATCAGCAGAGCAAAAAGATACCTGCATTCCTGTGTTTATTGTAGCACTGCAAAAACTTAAGATATGATCATCAGCCTAGCTATTCATTAACAGATGAATAAATAAACTGTTATATGGGTACTCATGGAATATTAATCAGCAATAAATAAGGAGGAAATCCTGTTATTTGCAGCAAAATGTATGGAACTGGAGATCATTATCTTAAGTGAAATAATCCAGACACAGAAAGTCAAGTACTACTTGTTTACTTATATATTGAAGCTAAAAGAAATCAATGTAAATGTAGAATAGTAATTACTAGAAGTTGGAAAAGGTACGGATAAAGGGAGGCTGGATTTGATCAATGCTATGTGAACATGTTGAATTATCACATTGAACACTATTAATATCATCAATATATGTTATTCAAAACCAAGAAAAAAATTAAAGCATTAAAAACTTTCATGGGGCAAATAATACCATCTGTGAAAGAAAACCCACAGAATGGAGAAAATATTTTCAAAATATATATCTTATAAGGGGCTTATATTCAATATAGAAAGAACTCTTATAAGTCAAATATGGAAAAAAAAATAACCCAATTTAAAACGTGTAAAAGATTTGAAGAGACGTTATTCAAAAAAAGAATCAGTCCCAAGTTGCTCAACATCATTTGCAATAGGAAATTGAAAATCAAAAGCTCAATAAAAAACCATTTCACACTCATGAGGATAGCCATAAAAAAAGCAGACAAATAGAAGAATTGGTGAGCATTTGGAAAATATGAACACTAATATGTTACAGGTAGGATTTTAAAGTGGTGCAACTGCTTTGAAAAAATTGGTATTCCTTCAAATGTTAAACACTGTGTTACCAAATGATTCAGAAATCCTACTTCTAAATATATGTATAAGAAACTTGAAAGCACATACTCATACTCACATAAAACATGTCCAAGAATATTCATAGCAGAATTGTTCATGTTATCCAAAATGTAAAAAAAACAACTCCATTGTCTCTCAGTTGATCCATAGATAAGGTAATTGTGTTTATGTTCATTAAATTGAATAGTATTTGGCAATAAAATATTGAAATACTGATACATGCTAAGTGAACAAATTTAGTCACAAGGGTGGCACATTCTTTCACTTCATGAAATGTCCACAATATAGAAATGTACAAAGACATAGTATATTCTTTTTCTGTAGAGATGGAAATAGAAGCATAAGGGCATGACTAAAAATGTATGGGGTTTCTTTTCAGGGTGAAGAAATGTGGTAATAATTGTAAAACTTAGTAAATGTACTAAAATCATTAAAATAAGTGGATGGATTTTTATGGCATAAAAATTGTATCTTAATGAAGCTATCAAGTATACCCTGTCATTTTGTTTACTACATTTAACTCTAAAACTAACCTCTTTCCTTTGGATCATGGGCATTAAATAGTCTTACATGGAATGTATCTTACATATGCTAGTCATATGTAACAATTTAAGTGTCATGAAACTAAACATTTATTTCTTTAGGGCAGTAATAATTGCATTTCAGTTTCTCACTAGCTACATATGTCGATTGAAAAGATTTTTGCACAGGGAAGCTATAGAACATTTCCATCATGGTAGCTAATTCTACCAAACAGTAATGCTTTGAAGGATTTTGTTTTAAATTGGAGATAGAACTTTGCTGCAATCTTTCCCCATTCCAGTGGTGAAGGCTGTGACCAGTTATAGGAAGCTGCTAAAACTTAATCTCTCACTTCACACATTAAAAGAGGACTTTCTGAAATATTTCCAATTTTCCTTCTGGTTGTTATATATTGATTTGGCTTTCTCTTGAAGTGTTAGAAAGCTCACTTTCTGGTCTGAGTGAAGAGATCAATTTACTAGCAAGAAATCCAAAGGTGGGAAAACTTTTCATTTCTTTGGATGGGGTAATTTAATATAGAACTACAGAAAAGGAACCAAAAAACCATCTATGGGAAGAAAGAAAAAATTTTAGTCTGATTTTTTTGCAAAAAAATTGTTTTTCAGAATGTATGCATGCATTTGTGTGTGTGTATTTGTTTTTTAGAATGCATCCCCCTGACCATCCATACAATACAGAAACAAAACGGAAAACATATCTAATTCTGATTGTTCCAGCCATTTCCCTGATATGATTGGTGGGTTTGTTACCCACTGGACATATCTGTACAATTTTATACGTCTAGAGAAAGAGAATACCATTTCATAGGTATGTAGATATTTTGCTTTTCTTTTGTTACCAAGGTAATAGTAATTTAACATAGAAAATTTGAGAAAAAATAAGCATGGGAAAAATATCACCTATAATTTTACTATAATATGGAAATTCTTTCGATTTTTAAAATATTTTTATTCTCTTAAGGTATATTTTTTAAAATAATATTTTTGCATATTGATTTATAACATTTTTACATTTAAATATTTTTAATGTAAATGATTTTAAGATAATGCCATTATCTGATTTTGGAAAGTATGCCTGAGTAAACACTTTAATTACTTTATACTCATAATGAAATATTATTACCAGAAATAATTGTGTGACCATGCTTGCAAATCATTATAATTTTTAAACAAAAAAATACCCATAGTTCGAAAAATATTCTTCTGGGTAAATTTTACCTGTAGGTTTTCATAGTTTGTAGTGATAAATGACTTTCTGCCATAAATAGACTACTTAGAAATGTTCATTGACTTGTGTCTAAGAAAATAATGTTTATACATAAATATTTTAACTAGACTTTATTAAATAATTGACTCTCAGAAGTCAAAATTCATTCTAAATCTTTTTCCTCCTCTATTCATTTCAATAGGTTGAAAAGACCTTTGAGTTCTAGGTTGTAAATTCAAATGTGATTCTGGTTGGTATTTTACAACTGTATCACAACCTGCACTGAAAGCTGTTGAATTCAATCTACTATCCAAAGTCAATATGACATAAAGTATAATCACATTTGACATTGTTGAAGGAATACACTCTGTAGAGCTGAGAGACTGAATCATAATATGCTTTTTGCTGTCAGGATGTGAGGCTGTGCGTGTGTGTGTGTGTGTGTGTGTGTGTGTGTAGATGTGCATACTTACATATTTACAGGCATATAGATAGTAAAATTTTCTGTGCTGTTTTGTAATCCTGGTGGTGTCATTCAAGGAGTTTTAGGGACACACACAAATACATACATGCATACATACACACTGAAGTTGAATGTTTATATCTTATTCAGTTGCTTATAGTATAAAAACAGAAGTGGTACTCTTAGGTATAGGATATATAGGTTAATTTCATGTTTTGGTAGAGTTAATACCCATTTGGAGGCCAGATGGCTTTTTAAAAATACCTGTGTCTAAACTGAATTAGAATTTTGGGTGAATTCAATATATTTTTATTAAATAATGTTGATCTAAATCATAGATTTTACTCTTATATTATGTTAAAGTTTGATGTCTACATTACTGGCATTTGTACAAGTGGCCATAAAACAAAAGCTTGTTTTCTCTTTAATCTAAAACACTTCCTGGGTGGAAAAATATCTGAATTGCATTTGTGATTTTATTCCTCTTTACATCATAACTAGGAATGAATAGAGGTCAGTGGCTAAATATATCACTGACATTTTTTATTTTACACCATTCTGAAAAAAACCTTGGGATCATTTTTTCTAGTTCATGATTCTTTTATATAGTATGTAAGTTACATATAGAGAAAAAATGTCTACTATCTTGTCAAATCTGATTTAGGTCAGGGAGGAACATTTTGACATTTTGTTATTAAGATTCTTCATTTGGTTCTGTTACATGCTTCTGATCATAATTAATAAACATGGAAATAGAAATTAAAAATATAATCTTTCACAATTTACCCCCTTGATATTTTGATAAAATAGTATTACTGAAGTATTATTTTATGAACTGTACAACTTTTACTCCTTTTTAACTGAATAAATTAGTTACTGTAGAATGATTTTGTATTCCAAAGTTTGCTTTATAAAGTATATCTTGAGAAGAAAGAGAATACTGAATCCTAATCATGAAAACAAAATTAATATCAGGTACTGGTATATTTGCCTATATCTCAGTACAATTACCCATAATCATGGATAGTGTTACTATGAATTAAGAAAATCCACATATGGTACTGAAGTTCAGTATGCACTTGATACAATATGTTAATATCAAACTACTAGAGATATTTGGTATATAGTTGCTCATATTTGTTTATAATATGTTATTAGTTTCACACTGAGAGTTACTTAGGTACAAAGGGAGAAATATTTTTACCATTTTTATAGAAATTCTCTCTAAATGGAGTATTTTTTGAAGGCAGGTACAGAATGAGTGAAATAGCAAATTAATCAAGGTGACTTAATGGATCTACCGTTTATTCTATCATTTGTACTAGTGCTCTATCTGGAGGCTCATGATAGGTAGTTATGATAGAAAAATTTTCTTCTTATACCTACTAGTATTACAGGAATTATATAAAGGTAGGTTATTAGGCCTTAAATTTGTTCTCTGTCAAATACATGCAGTTTTGATTTTTTTGAGTTGTTTTATAAATAAATATGTAAATGAATGTCATGTGACTATTTAATAAAAATGAATGCCTAATAGCTATAAATAACATTTTGTGTTCATTCTGCTCTGTTTAAATCACTTATTCCCAATAAGGGTTGTACTTCCCTAAAAAGCTTCTGGGGTATTATAGGAGTTCTTTAAGAGGGCAAGATCACCTATGCTGGGGATCCTGTAGTACATAGCTAACAGAGCCCTGTGCTTCTCTTGCGTATAACTTTATAATGCCCTGTAGTCATATACTCACAAAGGAAAGAGGCTTGCTTATATATGTCTGAACATAGACATGTTTTATAGATCAACACAAACATTTTATTATTATTTTAAAATATTCCATGGATTCTCCAGTAATTCAATGATTGGGTATAGTAAAGGGAGCTTACATTTTGTTTGGTTCTGTGCAGAAGTTTGTTAATATTTTCTCTTAAGAGTTATATATTTGGGGGGCTTAGTTTTAAGTTTTTAATCTATTTTCAGCTAAATTTGTGTATAAAGGATAAAATACATGTGCAGTTTCATTCTTTTGCACATGTATATCTGGTTTACAAATACTGTACATTAAACAGAGTATCTTTTCTCCCTGTTGAAAATTTGACTGACCATGTATGCCAGGGTTTATTTTGGAGCTATTATGTTTCATTAGGCTATGTATGTTTTTATGCAAGTACCATACTGTGTTGATTACTATGGCTTTGCAATTTAATTTGAAATGAAGTGAGAGGCCTTCAGCTTTGTTGTTCTTGAGATTGTTTTGGTTATTGGGGTCTTTTGTGGTTTCATATTAGTTGAGAATAGAATATTTTGAAAAAGCCACTGGTTGTAATAGGTATTAATACAGAATTTTTTTTTTACATCAAGTATAGATGACTATCATTTGATTTTTCCATTATATTCACTGTCCTAATATTTTCCATATCATTACAGTTGAAGTATTCTGTAGTTTCCCCACTAATTTTGTGAATTTTATAATATCAAAAGGTATTACAAAATATTTCTCTAAAAAGTGAGAAGAATGTCCTGTTAGAATATAAATGCTGAAGAATTTAGTGGTGAATGACTTTAATGGCTTTAAACTTCACATAGTTTAGCAAAATTGTGGTGTGTGTGTGTGTGTGTGTGTGTGTGTGTGCGTGTGTGTATGAAGGGGGGATGACTGTGTGTATTTAATATGTGGATATGAAACAAATTTAGCAAAATTTTAACCATGGATAAAATTAGTTTGAATGAATACATGAGTTCATTGTATTATTCTTAAAATTCAAATGAAATTCTCAATCATTAACATATCCCTTACTATTTAGTTGCTAAACTCAGAAATCCATTTTGGGAGATATGCTCTTTTTGTGGATTAAGTTCATTTTCTTTGAATCATCTGTGTTGACAAAATGGATGTCAGGCCCCTCTTGGAGACTATTTCCAGTGGGGAATCTTCATTCTGGCAAATGTCAGTGTGGGACTTCAAGCCAGAGCTGACAAGAAAGCATCCTTCTCTTAGCAAAGGAGATGTGACTACTTTGGGGCTCACTTACAAGGTAATTACTATTTATGATCATGTCGAATAATCTAAATGTCAGATATATGAGGAAGCCACAATGACATTGCCCTGGGCTTTACTTCTTTGTAATACTTTTGTAGTAGAAGAACAAATACCTACCTGAGGCAATTTTTTCAATAAACTGGTGGCACAGGTTTATAAGTTTATACAGATGAATGTTTAGAGACTGTCATCCCTGTGAAAGGTGCAAGTTTTTAAATGGCAGTAGGGGTAAAAATTCATGAAGAATTGAACATCATGTTTTATATACAAGAAAGATGAATATTATCATGGGAGAAACCTAATAAGATCCTATAATAAAATTATGGTGCTTCCTAACTTTCGGCAACAAAGACAATGTTTGCTTGTTTTTTAAAAATTTTACTTACAAGATTCAAATGTTAAATCTTTTTTTTTTACTTGAAGAATAATATTTTCAATTAATCATCATAATCACAATTGAAATTTATTTTTATTTAGCACCACAACAAGTGCCAGACATAGTTCTTACTTTTTTCCTGAATTATCTCATTGTCCTATGAGATATAGGCACTATCAATATTGTATAAGTTTCTACAGAGGAAAAAGTTTAGATAAGGATGTGAGAATGTATTTTATTGTGGGAAGTGGGCCTAGTAAGAAGGAATAATACACGGTTTTTTAACCAGCAGATTGCTGCTTAGGGTATCTTTAGTTCCATCTTGATGGTGGCTTGTAGAAGAGGATATAGAGTAGCAGTTCTCAATATTTGGGTTATATCAGATTCACTTGGAGAGGTTGTTAAACTATACAACCAGAGCTCACCCTCAGTGTTTGATTACATATGTCTTGAGTTGGTTCTGAGATTTTTCAATTTTTCTAATAAATACTTTTATACAATGGCTGGTATAAAGATAAGATTTTTAGAACATTTGAAAATATTCATAAGAGGTGTCCCTTCTGAGGGACAGGAAACTGTGGCAGTACTTTTCAGTTGCTTTCCATCATTGACTGAGAACTGATGTTTATACATTAACATGCTAGGGCTTTGGGTCAGATCTGGAAGATTCTATCATGGGCCTTTAGGAGGAAAGAGGTAAATTTTTATAACACGAACTGGAAGAGTAATTGGTAGGGGTCTTAGGGTGTAACTTCAACACTATGCTATCACATATTTCCTGTGCCTGCATCTTGAAGTGTTTTCCCTAAATTTTCCACTAATAGTTTCAAAGTTTCAGAAATTACATTAATGACTTTCATCCATATTAAGTTGATTTTTGAACAGAATGTGTTGTGTATATTAGCATCTTGTCAAGAATCAGATGGCTTATAGATGCATAGGTTCATTTCTGGGTTCGATATTCTATTCCATTTGTCTCTGTGTCTATTTCTGTGCCAATACCATGCTGTTTCTGTTACTTGGGCTCTGTAGTATATTTTGAAATTAGGTATCCTATTACATTCAGCCTTGCTATCTTTTTTCCTCATGATTGTTTTGGTTATTTGGAGTGTTTGTGGTTCCATATAAATTTATTTTTTCTAATTATTCAAATAATGACATTAGTATCTTGATAGTGATTACATTAAATCTGCAAATCATTTTTTGGTCAGATGGCCATTTAAAAATATTTATTTTCCCAGACTATGAACATTGAAGATCTTTCCATTTTCTAGTGTCTTCTTTTATTGCTTCACCTTTTTTAAATAATTTCAATGTAGAGGTATTTTATTTCCTTTGTTGGATTCATTTCTGGGTATTTTTATTTAGGTTATTGAAATTGAATTATTTTCTTAATCTACTGGTATTTTTCAATAAGTTTATCATTGAAAATAGAAAATCTAGTCATTTAAAAATATTTATTCTTTAGTTGCAGTTGGACAAAATATCTTTATTTTATTTATTTATTGTTACATGGTTCTGAGGATCAAACCCAGAGCCCCACACCTGCTAGGTTAGTACTCTACTGCTGAGCCACAACCCAAAACTACTCATTTTCATATACTGATTTTGTATCCTGATGCTTTCCTGAATTTTCTTATGAGGTATAAGAGTATTTTTGTGAAGTCTTTAGTCTTCTGTAAGTATAGAAATAAGTCCTCTGCAAACAGGGATAAATTGACTTCTTCTTTTCCTATTTCTATCCCTTTTATTTATATTTCTTGCCTGTTACCTCTGGCTAAAATTTCAATTACTGTATTTAGTAACAGTGCTGAGAGTTAACACACTTGTATCATTCCTAATTTAAGGGAAATTATTTCAATTTTTCCCCATTTAGTATGATGTTAGCTATGAGTTTGTGATATATAGCCTTTATTATGCTGAGGTCTGATATTTTTATATTTGGTTCTTCAGGACTTTTATCATGAAGGGATATTGAATGTTATTAAAGACTTTTTCTTTATTGAGATGATCATGTGATTTTTGTCCTTGATTATATTTATGTTCTGTATTACATTTATTGATTTGGATGTGTTTAACCATCCTTGTATCCTGGAAATAAAGGAACTTGATAGCAGTGTATAATTTTATTAATGTGTTATTGAATTCAATGCAAGTATTTTACTCAGAATTTTGCATCTAAGCTCATCAATCATCTTTGACTTTACTTTGCCTTTCATTGTTATATTCGTATAAGGTTTTGGTAGTAGAGTGATTCTTGTTTCATAGAATGAGTAGGAATGGTTCCTTTCCTTTTATGGAATAGTTTGAGGAGCACTGGTGTTAGTTATTTTTTAAATTCTGAAACAATTCAGCAGCAAATCTATTTGTTCCTGAGATTTTCTTTGTTGGGAGAGTGTTATTACTGCCCCAATTTCATTGCTTGTATTGATCTGTTTAGGTTTTTATATTCTCTTGGTTCAATTTTGGTAGGTCATATGTCTAGAAATTTACTCATGTTTTGTATGTTTTCATTTTATTTGAATGAAATTTTTCAAAACAGCCCCCAAATTATCATCTAAAATTTAGTAGTTTCTGTTGTAATACCCTCCTTTAAAACCCCAATTTTATTTCTTTGGGTCTTCTGTGTCTTCCTTTTGGTCAGTTTGGCTAAAGGTGTGTCAATTTTGTTTATGTTTACAAAGAACAAACTCTGTTTCAGTGATCCTTTATATTGTTCTGTTAAGTCTTTATTTCATTTAGTTCAGCTCTAATTTTTATTATTTATTTCCTTATATTGCTTTTTGGTTTGTTTTGTTCTTGTTTTGCTAGGACCTTGAGCTTTATCAGTGGGTTATTTGTGATCTCTCATTTCTTATGTGTGGGCACTCATAACTATAATTTTCTATCTTAGTACTGCTTTAACTGTATCCCATAATTCTAGTTTTACTATTGGGTTAAAATTTTCATTTTATTCTAAACATTTTTAAAATTCCTCATTTATTTAGTGACTTACTATTGAATTAAAAGTATGTTTTTTTTTGTTCTGTAGCTACTATTGCTGTTGATTTTTAGTTCATTCCATTATTATTTGATAAGATGCAAGAAATTATTTCAGTTTTTAAAAATTTGTTTAGTCCTTCTTTGTGGCCTAAAATGTGTTCTGTATTCACAAATATCTATGAGTAAATGGAAAGGGTGTGTATTCTGTAGCTGTAGAATAGTCTGTAGAAGTATGCTAATTCTATCTGATCTACAGTATATCTTTCATGTTTCTATGTTGATTATTTGTCTGGATGATCTATCTATTGGTGAAAATTGGCTGCCAAGCTCACCTGCTATTAATGTATGGGAACCTATCTCCTTCTGCATGTCCAGTAGTGTTTGTTTTATAAAATTGGGTGATTTGCCATTTGGTTCATACGTTCATAATTATTATCCTTCTTAATGGATTGATTGTTCCCTTTGTCAATATGTAATGATCTTTTCTCTCTTCTCATTCATTTTGCTTAAAATATGTCCTATAAAATAAAATAATAACTTCTTGCTTTTGAATTTCATTTGATTGGAATGTGATTTTCCATTCTTTTCCTTTCAGGCTGTGTATTTCTTTATTGTTGAGGTGAATTTCTGGCATGCAGCATATTGTTGGATCTTTTTTGCTTAATCCAGTCAAATTAAGATAATCTATTTTTATTTCTTCTTCCCTTATTCATCTTGGAGTTTTCATGCTTTACTGAATGAATAATGTTTGATTCTTTCTTACTTCTTGTTTATCTACTCTAAAAAGATTTGTTCTTTCTTATCCTCTCATGATTGTTTATCTTGTTTCCTCTTCTCCTCTTTCCTCTTCTCCTCTTTCCTCTTCTCCCAGTAGTGTTCCTTTAAGTGTCTTTTCTGAAGCTGTTTTGGTGTTCATAAATTTCTTTAGTTTATGTTTACCTTGAAACTTCTTTATTTTTAATTCTCTTCTGAAGGATAACTTTTCTGGATAGAGTACCCTAGGTTGTAGTTATTTTCTTTTAGATTTCAAAATATATCATTCCATACCCTCCTGTTCTTTAGAGTTTCTGCTCAGAAATCTGTTATTCTAATGGGGCTGTGTTTATGCGTGAATTTGGCACATTTCTCGTGTAATGTTGAATAGTCTTTCTTTGATCTGTACTTTGGTAATCTAATTATAAGATAATGTGTAGAGGTTCTTTAAGTCTTATCTATTTGGTGTTCTAAATACCTCCTGTATCTGTATGTTCATATCTTTCCCCAAACTTGGGAAATTTTCTACTATTATTTCACCAAATAAATTTTCTATGCCTTTAGGCTGTACCTCTACTCCTTTACCTATAATTTACATGTTTAATCATTTGAGTCCCATAGGTCTTACATATTCTCTTCATTCTGTGTCATATTTTATTCATCACAATGTAAATATGTTAATTTATCTACTTTGGCTTCAAGCCCTCATATTCTTTATATATATATAAATTTGGTACAACTGACTATAGTCCGTGCATCTGAGCGTATGGAATATATCCAAACTTCTGTATACACCTAGGATGCCCCAAGTTGTAATGAGGGAACAATCAAAGTAGTGAAATCTTCTCTGGAGAGGAAGGACTGGGAAATGTGCATTTTGCCACCCTTGATCTTGGCAGTCTCATATGTGGGTCCTTGATAAAACACATGCAACTGATCTCAATACTCATCCTAGAATGTGGGAACACTGACCTCTACTGCCCATATTTTCTGCTGTTTGAACCACTTGGTGATTTCATGTCTATCTCTCCCCCTAATTGTAACTGTCTTGTGTGATTGTCTTCCTTTCAGTCTGTGGTAGAGTGTCTATAGTGATCCTGAATTGTGATTGCTCAGATTTTCCTTCTCCCCATAGCAGTTTGGTCCTTACCAATAGGACCCCTGTCAAGATAACATCTGGCTGTAGCACTTTTAGAGCTTTCTGTGCAATGTATTGACTTTATTCTTAAGTATGCTTGCTGTGCAGAAGGAGACTCAGACCACACATCTCTTAACTAGATATAAAGTTTGTGTGAAACATAAATTTCTTCTGCAGTCAGGTCTGCTACTCTGAAGTTATTATCATAGTTGAATATACTGTTCAGCTTACCTTATACTTGTTGTGCATGATTCCCCTCCCCTCATCAGAGAACAGAGTTGTGTTTCGCTTTCCTCTGCATTACCTTTTGGATTCGCTGTGCTGTCACTTTTTATTGTTCTTCAGATTTTTTCCTCCCTTTCTTTCCTTGGGATATAGTTTAACCTTTGTTGTTCTGACTTTGCTTCCTCTCCAAGTCATGTGAAGGGAACTTCTATTTTGCCATCTTGCCTCTTCTGGACAGCTTTCTTTTATGAGGTTAATTAATATTCCATTGTATACATACACACAGTATCGTAATTCTTTTTTGTTGTTTTTGGGTCTGGTGATTGAACCCAGGGCCTTGTGCATGTGAGGCAAGCACTCTACAAACTGAACTATATCCCCCAAACCCTAAAGTATCATAATTCTTATCCCATTCTCTTGCATTTCTTTTGTGTCTTAAACTATGTACCCTAGAGTCAGGGAACAAGGTCTTATTCAACCTTAAGTCTGCAAATCTGAAGTCTATTTTTAAAATTTAAACATTGAAGGTGTAAATGACAAATGACTAAGAAGGTAAAGGCAATTACATCTGCCTTTCAATTCTTGTTTATAGTAGAGATGAAACAATTCAATAAAAAGGTTTGCACATTTTCTTGAAGATGTCTAGAAGTCATCCCATTTTTGTAAGCTGTTCTAGAGTCTTAACTGCCTTACTCTGCAAATATTTCCCAACACAGCACTTAATTTAGTTGTTCTTCTTGAAAGCTGAGAATCATCTACTTCAACTTTCTCAATATATGTGGTCAAGCTTCAAATCAACCTGGAAAGTATATATCAATAACTTTTAGTAGTATGTCAGGTATTGTCAACCTAAAGCACTTCATATGAAAGGTGAAATGAAACAGACTTAAAATTCTGAAATTCTGTACAGTCAAGTTGAAATACACATTGAACTTTGTTTTGTCAATTTGGCATGACACTTGGGGATTAGCACAGATTTTCCACTCACCATATCATATCCTTAGATTTTTCTCAGCTATCATTGTTTATAAATCAGATTTATTTTACAGTAATTTGACACTTATTCATCAAGAGATATGCTTGTTCCCCTTCTCTTAAATTTATATGTGGGACATCATAACTCAAAGACTATGCCAGAAGTAACATTATATGATTATTCAGGCTAGGTCATAAAAGATGATATAGCTTCTAACTTGCATTTTCTTTCCCTACTCCTCTCCCCCACCATCTCTGTATGCTTGACCTACAATTCACCTATCATCCTCTGAAGAATCATAGGGCCATAGAAAGGCTCACATGGCTTCAGTCCAGGCTGAGCACTTTTGCAATATTAAGCACCAATTTGCCAACCAAGCATGTGATCCATCTTGGAGTGTGTCCTCTATTCTACCATCTCAATCAAACCCCCTCAATTTATGCCAGATAGAGCAGACATTAGCTTTCTTCATCAAACTCTGCTTGCATTATAGTCATGTGTTAACTAATGATTGTTGTTTTAAGCTATTAGGTTTAAGGATGCTTTGTTAAACATCAGTAGATAACAGGAAAGGTATTTGAATAGAGAACCATGTTCAAAATAAGACTATCACATCACTAGAAAGTTTACTTTCTTTATTGGGATAGGAAAAAAATGTCATTTCAGAGTTTCCATTCCCTTTCTCTGTGTGGCAGAGTCTGTTCATTTTTAGGAGACCATTTACAGTATCTTTTTATTTCAAGAATATTTTCTGAATCCAGAGTTCACCATTATTTTCTATGCTCCCTCTGTGTTCACCTTTGTTCAACTCTATATTATATTGCTTATCTTTTTTTGCACTCTTGTACATTTCTAACTCTTTTCCAACCATATACCTATATAACCAGGGACATGTAAAATATGTTCTCAACTACAAATCAAGAGTGATTACAGTATTTATCCTGAATTTAAGCATTCAGTTGTGAATTTTCTACCCTTACAATACATGACCTCTATTGTTGCTGCTAAAGAATAAAAGTGTGGAGAAGGCTCCAGTTTCCCTAAGATCAATAGGGATCCACATCATGGCATTAACTTTTTTTAAAAAATTGGGTTTGAGTATTTTTTTTCTGGTACCAGGGATTGAATCCAAGGGTATTTAACCCCTGAGATACATTGCCATTCCTTTTATAAATTTTTAAAATTTAGAGACAGGGTCTTTTTGTTGAGTTACTTAGGGCCTTGCTAGATGAATGGATAGAGGCTGGCTTTGAATTTGTGATTCTCCTGCCTGAGTCTCCTGAGCTGCTGGGATTACAGGCATGTACCACTGTGCCCTGTTACACTAACATTTTTTTTAATTTTAATTTTATGTATTTATTCTAATTTGTTATTTATCACAGCAGAATGTATTTCAATTCATAGTATACATATAGAGCACATTTTTTCATGTTTCTGGTTGTACACAAAGTAGAGTCACACCATTCATGTGTTCATACATGTACTTATGGTAATGGTGTCCATCTCATTCCACTGTCTTTCCTACTTCTATGCCCCCTCCCTTACCCTCCCTCCCCTTTGCCCTAACTAAAGTTTCTCCATTCCTCCCATGTTCCCCCCACCCCCATTTTGGATCAGCATTCACATATTAGACAAAACATTCAGCATTTGGTTTTTTGGAGATTGGCTTACTTAGCATAATATTCTCTAACTCAATCCATTTACCTTCAAATGCCATGATTTTATTCTCTTTTAATGCTGAGTAATATCCCATTGTGTATTATACCACAGTTTCTCTATCCATTCATCTACCATAGGGCATCTAGTTTAGTTACACAATTTATCTATTGCTAATTGTGCTACTATAAAAATTGATGTGGCTGCATCACTGTAGTATGCTATTTTTAAATCCTTTGGGTATAAACACAAGGAGTGGGATAGCTGGGTCAAATGGTGGTTCCATTTCAACTTTTCTGAGGAATCCCCATGCTGTTTTACATTATTGGTTGCACCAATTTGCAGTCCCACCAGCAATGTATGAATGTACCTTTTCTCCCACATCCTCACCAACTCCTATTTTTGTTTGTATTCTTAATAGCTGTCATTCTGACTGGGGTGAGATGAAATCTTAGAGTAGTTTTGATTTGCATTTCTCTAATTACTAGAGATAATGAACATTTTTTCATATAATTGTTGATTGATTGTATATCATCTTCTGAGAAGTATCTGTTCAGTTCCTTGGCCCATTTATTGGTAGGGTTATTTGATTCTTTGGTGTTAAAATTTTTGAGTTCCTTATATATCCTAGAGATTAGTGTTGTATCTGATGTCTGTGTGGTAAAAATTTGTTTCTGTTCTGTAGGCTCTCAGTTTACCTCACTAATTGTTCCTTTTGCTGAGAAGAAGTTTTTAGTTTGAATCCATCTCATTTATTGATTCTGGATTTTATTTCTTGTGCTTTAGGAGTCTTTTTAAGGAAGTCAGGGCCTAATCTGCAATGATGGAGAATTGGGCCTACTTTTTCTTCTATTGGGTTCAAGGTTTAATTCCTAGGTCCTTGATCCATTTTGAATGAGTTTTGTACATGGTGAGAGATAGGGCCTTAATTTTGCTGCCTAGTTCTACCAGAAAAATTTTAGAATTTTAATAAATGAATTCAACAAAGTAGCAGGATATAAAATCAACACCTGTAAATCAAAGGCATTTCTGTACATCAGTGACAACATCAGTGACAAATCCTCTAGGAAAACTACCCCATTTACAACAGCCTAAAAAATAAAGAATAAAATACTTGGGAATCAACTTAATGAGAGAGGTGAAAGACCTCTACAATGAAAATTACAGAATGCTAAAGAAAGAAATTAAAGAAGACCTTAGAAGATGGAAAGATCTCCCTTGTTCTTGGATAGGTAGAATTAATATTGTCAAAATGACCATACTACCTAAAACACTATACAATTTTAATACAATTCCAATCAAAATCCCAATGACATTCCTCATGGAAATTAAAGAAGCAATCATGAAATTTATCTGGAAAAATAAGAGACCCAGAATAGCCAAAGCAATCCTTAGCAAGAAGAGTGAAGCAGGAGGCATCACAATCCCAGACTGTAAACTATACTACAAAGCAAAGTTATAAAACAACATGGTATTGGCACCTAAACAGACTAGTAGACCAATGGTCCAAAATAGAGGATACAGAGACAAACCCACATAAACACACTTATCTCATACTAGACAAAGCCTCCAAAAACATTGGAGAAAAGGTAGCCTCTTCAACAAATGGTGCTAGGAAAATTGGAAATTCATATGTAGGAAAATGAAATTTAAGCCCTTATCTCTCACGATAAAGACAGAACAAAGCCCATGACACCAACTGATTATAAGAGGAATAAGAATAATAATTCCTTGTTGAGCAGCCTTATCCTTGAATCAACCCTCCCTATGTTTCAGAAAGGGAGCTTGAATTTTAAATGGTTAACTAGCTTGCTATGTTTCTGGAATAGTCAAAACCAGAAAGTCAAAATAAAATGAAGATGAATTATAATAGCTTCCCTATTTGTGATACTTTCTAGCTATCAAATTTTGAATAAATCATAATTTTCATGAGGATTTATTTATAAAGTACACATAATAATAAAATTGACTTCACATTAGAGGTAAGGATTAAAAAAGGCTACATTGGGTAAGCAATTTACATATGCTATGCATTAGTTCTATATGAGGAGGGGCTTTTGTGCTTCATATTGTATTATCATTGATACATTTCACATGTTATTAATAAATTCATAGTAGATAAATGCTATTTCTGTCATGCCTTCAGAAAAATTGATATTAAAAATTATTTGGATTGCTTATATACTAAGGCTATGCTCTTAAAAGTATGTAATCTCAATGTTTTCTGAGAAAAGTCAGATGAAAGAAAATGGAGCCCAGGAATATACAACCACAAAAATATTAATAGTAAAAGTAAAATATCTACTGTTGGTTGAGAGTTATTATATAATGAAATTTTATATAAATTAAAATTATTAATATAAAAATTAATCCTGACAAATAATATAATGTTTTATATTTTAATGTTGAAAATTTAAGGCACAGAGAATTAAGATAATTCGCCTGCTTTCACTTTTCTAATAAGAGGGAAAAGTTGGATTTGAACTTACTCTCACTCCCTGGCCTGATAATTTAATGTTATGAGGTACATTTCACCAGCTTTCTTGGTGAACCTGTGGAGCATAAAAAAAAAAATAGTGATGTCATGCTTCTCCTTTTGAGTAGTTGGGAAAATTTAATAATCTGTGCAAAAATTGTGAGTCTATTAGGGTGGAACTAATAATATTTGAAGGTACTCTGATTCCATGAGTATTGATATGTATTTTAAAGATCAAGTGCATTATCTGTGTTGGAATTTGTGTAGATGATTGAAGAAGATATTTTTCCAAATCAAAATTTGAGCCATAACCCTATTTCATCACAATCTACCTGGGTAGAGTATTTGGGACACCTTGGGGCAGATATGAGTTCAGAATTATCTGTAAAATATTCAGCAGTGTATTGTGTAGCTATATAGCTGTCTTCAAAGAAGAAAAAACTCTTAGAGGGAGAATTTATGGAATATGAAATTCCATAACTAGAGAGGAATTCTTATGCAGGTATGAACATTCATATGAAATAATAAATCTACCCCATAATTGTTTTTTAGTATTCAGGAAATTTTTATTCTACCATCAAGTTACCCTTATACATACTGAGATTACATATGAACCTATATTCATGAAGAACAAACTTTATGTAGTGACAGAGCTCACAATGTTCTATAAACTTACAATAATATTTTTAGTTCACAAATAGTGTATTATAAACTTAAAGGTATCTCTCTGTTGCTTGGTGATACTTCAGAGCAACTTGCTCTGGCACTCCATAGCTATGTATCAGAAGTTGTACATGTTTGAATTGACTGTAAAATGTCACCAGGTAGACATGTTCTACCATACATAAAATATGTTTTTTGCTTTTTTCCTCTGGAACTTTTTTTGTTGTTGCTTTGAATGCTGATATTAACTGTTTGAACGTTACTTATTTTAAAGTACTTTTACATAATGGAAATAGTTATTAAAACATAGCCCTAATGTCAAAAATTGAACATAGTTAATTTGCAAAACTACCAACTTTGACAATGGAGCTGTTATTTATTATCTTGTTATTGTCTCCAATGGAACCAGGAAGTCTGAATGCATCTGAATTGCTGAGGGATTATGGTGCATTTACAAGATAAAAGAAAAATGTTGAGGGTCCCAGCATCAGCTGTATCCACAGGACACTAGGTGTTTTTTTTTTTTTTTTTGTTAAAGTAAACTGTAAATGGATTGAAGAGGGATTGGTAGAGTTGGAGAGAGCGGAATGGGGAGGGAGTGCTGGGGACTGATCAGAGTGCATTGGGTTCCATGCTTTGTATTTATGTCAAGGTGTATCCTGATGCTGTATCACAACTAAAGAGAATTAAAAAAATAAATTTATATTGAATGAAAGCATTAGGACTTAGGGGGGAATTAAAAATTTCCACACACTATTTGAAATTTCTGCTATTCAATTATGAGGTGACACATCCCCTTGAAGTAAGGAAAGCACTATGAATAATTTTAGTAGCATAATTCTGGAGAAAGTAATGCTGTGCAAGTTTCTAGGCTTAGGCTTTAAAGTACTAGAAGATTAATCTCCTAAATTTTGGACCCTTTTATGCTTGAAATAGAGCTGCTATGCCTACTAAGACAGAGAAATATGTCTTCCAAGAAAGTATCTTTCTTTAAGAAGCACAAGACAAGTACAGAGTATTGAAGGATGATACACCATTAAGAGAGACAGAAAAAAAAAAAGACAAGCAGAAACAGGAACACTGAAGAACCAATCATTATTAAAGAATACATCTTGGAATTGGAACCTGCCACTCCAGCTGCACCCTCTGATGCAAAAACATCAATGGATCAGAGATGAGCCACCTAATTGAGCTTTTCCTAAATTCCTTGCCCACAAAACTGAGCAACCGCAGTAGTATTTAGTTGCTAAATATAGAGGAGTGTGTAATACAGCAATAGATTACAAGAATAGGAATCGTCAAGTAAGTTGTAGAAGAAAGTGATGTTGGATCTTGGCCATCATAATTAGTGCTGCAATAAACATGGGAGTGCAGATGTATCTTTAGCACACTGATTTCATTTCCTTTGCATATATACTTAGAAGTGAGATTTATGAGTAAGATCCAGCGAGGAGCCCCAGCGCGAGCGCGCAGCCCGAGAGCTCGAGCCGCCTCCGCCGCGAGACGCCCCCTCGGCCGCCGCCGCCTGCGCCGCGAGATCCGCACCGGCCTCCCTGAGAGCGAGCCCGGCCATCGCGACCACCAGCCGCGCCAACCGCCGACCAACCGCCACCGAGGTGCCCGAGTGAGAGCAGAGGAGGCGGCATGAGCGAGGCGGGCGAGGCCACCAGCACCACCACCACCACCCTCCCGCAGGCTCCGGCGGAGGCGTCCGCCGCGGCGCCCCAGGACCCCGCGCCTGTGGGCAGCGGTGCGCCCCAGGCCGTGGCGCCCGCGCCCGCCGCCCTCGTCGCAGGAAACCCGGGTGGGGACGCGGCCCCGGCAGCCACGGGCACCGCGGCCCCCGCCTCTTCAGCCACCGCCGGCAGCGAAGACGCGGAGAAAAAAGTTCTCGCCACCAAAGTCCTTGGCACTGTCAAATGGTTCAACGTCAGAAATGGATATGGATTTATAAATCGAAATGACACCAAAGAAGATGTATTTGTACATCAGACTGCCATCAAGAAGAATAACCCACGGAAATATCTGCGTAGTGTAGGAGATGGAGAAACTGTAGAGTTTGATGTGGTTGAAGGAGAAAAGTGTGCTGAAGCAGCCAATGTGACTGGCCCAGATGGAGTTCCTGTAGAAGGGAGTAGATATGCTGCTGATCAGCGCCGTTATAGACGTGGCTACTATGGCAGACGCCGTGGACCTCCCCGTAATTACGCTGGGGAGGAGGAGGAGGAAGGGAGTGGCAGCAGTGAAGGATTTGACCCCCCTGCCACTGACGGGCAGTTCTCTGGGGCCCGGAGTCAGCTGCGCCGCCCCCAGTACCGCCCTCAGTACCGGCAGCGGTGGTTCCCGCCTTACCACGTGGGACAGACCTTTGACAGTCGCTCACGGGTCTTTCCCCATCCCAACAGAATGCAGGCTGGTGAGATTGGAGAGATGAAGGATGGAGTCCCGGAGGGAGCACAGCTTCCGGGACCAGTTCATAGAAATCCAACTTATCGCCCAAGGTACCGTAGGGGACCTCCTCGCCCACGACCTGCCCCAGCTGTTGGAGAGGCTGAAGATAAAGAGAATCAACAAGCAGCCAATGGTCCAAACCAGCCATCTGCTTGCCGTGGATACCGGCGTCCCTATAACTATCGACGTCGCCCCCGTCCTCCAAATGCTCCTTCACAAGATGGCAAAGAGACCAAGGCAGGTGAAGCACCAACTGAGAACCCTGCTCCAGCCACCGAGCAGAGCAGTGCTGAGTGACACCCAGCTCCCCAGGCACCTTCACCACCAGCAGGGTGACCTAAAGAATAATGACCATTCAAAAGTAAAGCAAAAAGCACACCCACAACCTTACCAACACCAAAGAAACATCTAAGCAATAAAGTGGAAGACTAACCAAGATTTGGACATTAGAATGTTTACTGTTATTCTTTGAGAAACTAACAACTGCGAAATGAAAATGTCAGCATATTTTTCCAGCAAGCTGCCATTCCGGGAATGTCTGCACAGAGTACGAGAGAGCAACCTCCCCAGTTTCAGCAACCACTAGGTTTATATTTTTTTCCTGGTTTTTACTGTTTTGGTAATATGAATTGAAAGAAGAAATATTAATACCACATGGGGAGAACCCCAAACAAAGAAATCTGAAATATATAGTAAATGCTTTTTTTTCCTTTTTTGTTCATTTTGGATGCTGGTGCTAAACTTACAAGTGTCATGATTTAAAAAGAAATTTTATGCCCTTCTTATTTATTTCTAGGATGAGGGGAGGATAACATTTTTGCTTTCTTATGTGACTCTCTTTGAAAATGTGCAGTATGAATTCCTCAAAAATAAAATTTTACCCTTCAAAGAAAAAAGAAAAGAAGTGAGATTTATGGGTCAAATGGTAGTTTTTTGTTTAAATTTTTGAGGAATCACCATATTATTTTTGATATTGGTTGTCCTCATTTACCTTCCCATCAACATTAATATTGCACAGTGCCGCGTCCCCTCGCCAGCAAAGGAAACACGACACAGGATTCTTCCTTCAGCAGTTTATTCAGGCCTTTATTTTGACATGTCTTCTAGCTTCTACTACTACTCCTACTGCTACTTCTACTGCTACTCCTACTGCTACTCCTACTACTACTACTCCTACTACTGCTACGTGCCCCAGCCCTAATAAAGCAGATAAAGCCCCAATGCACAACTGCCACGTGGATCTTTCTCATAGGGTGTTTTACAGCTACTGCCAACTCTCCCAAAATAAGGAGTTGTTTATCACAGGCCACGGTGCTATCAGCGCCATCTTGTAATGGCGGCCACAGTACACAGAAACGGCTCACTACAGCACAGATTCTTTTTCCTCTGTATCCCACTAGCATTTTTTATCCCCTATCTTTTAAAAATTTTGTTAAAGTTCATTTTAACTGATATTTAAAGACACAATAATTGTATATACTAATGAAGTAACATGGTTCAATACATGTATATATTATATAATATTCACATCAGTTTTAAAGGTATCCATCTCCTCACTTATCAGTTCTTTATGGTAAAAGCTTTCATAGTCCTTTCTTCTGGCCTTTTGAAATATACAGTATATTATCATTATCTGTAGTCATGCTAATGTACAGTAGCACACCAGAGTTTCTCAGTTCTGTCTAACCATAACTATCTATTTATCAACATTTCCCCATATATTCCTTCTCTATTTTCCCCAGACTCTGGTAATCACCATTGTATTCTTAACTTTTAAGAGATCAACATTTTTAGATTCCACATATGAGTGAGATTGTGTAGTACATGATTTTCTGTGCTTGGTTTATTTCAGTTAACAGAATGGTCTCTGTTCCACTGATGTTGTCACAAGTAACACAATTTTCTTTATGTCTGTGTAGTATTTCATTATGTATATAGAACATATTTTCTTTATCCATTTATCAGTTGATAGCTATTTAGGTGGTTTTTATTTCTTGGCTATTGTGAAAAGTACTTTAATAAACATGGAAGTGAAGATGTCTCTTCAAAATAATGATTCCACTTCCTTTGGATGTATAACCAGGAGTGGAATTGCTGGATCTTTTGATGGTTCTATTTTAAATTTATTGAGAAAACCTGCTACTATTTTCCATAATGTGTGTACTAATTTACATTCCCACCAGTAGGCTCCAAGCATTGTTTTTCTCCACATCCTTACTAAAACTTGTTATATTTTATATTTTCTCATGGTTTTAATAGTATATTATAGTTATACATAATAGTGGGGTTCATTTTGACATAATCATATATGCCTGGAATATAATTTGCTCCATTTCAGTCCACAGTGATTCTACTTTTCCTCCTCTCCTCCCTCCTCCATTCTTCTTGCTCTCTACTAGTCTTTCTTCTATTTATTTATTATTCTTTTTTTTGTTATAAGAGGATTTTTTCTTATTTTTTTCTTTCTTTTTTATTATTAGTTGTTCAAAACATTACAAAGCTCTTGACATATCATATTTCATACATTTGAT
The DNA here is from genome assembly GCF_045843805.1 of Urocitellus parryii. Taxonomy (NCBI): domain Eukaryota; kingdom Metazoa; phylum Chordata; class Mammalia; order Rodentia; family Sciuridae; genus Urocitellus; species Urocitellus parryii. Next base: position 1,333,770 of record NW_027554101.1, on the reverse strand, counting down.
TCAAGCAGATTATGAACTCCCATTTTTACCCCGTTATACACATTGCAGATTCACAACGGTTCCATTCATGCTCTATAAATATACATAAAGGTAGAATTCACTATGGTATATTAATATATGTACATAGTGTAATTTGGTTAATTTTATTCCACTGTTCTTCCCTTTCCCAATCCTTCTTCCCTTCTCTCGATCCCCTTCTTTGACTGTACTTATCTCCCCTTTGTCCTGTCATCCCCCATTTTCCCCTTACTTTGCTTAAGCTTCTGCATTTGAGAGAAAATACTGAATCCTTGTCTTTCTGAATCTGACTTATTTCACTTAGTCATTCTTATTATAATGAAGTGTTACTTCATTTTAAGTTTGATTTGCATTTCCCTAATTATTAGTGATTTTACACATCATTTCAAACACTTGTTGATAAAATTGTTTGTCTAAAATTGGGATACAGATATTAATAGCACTCTGAGTTAAACTTCCAGACTTTAGGCAAAGATTTATATCAAATGAAAAAGCTCTATTTATCTCAATAATATTTTTATATTTAACCTCTTTCACTAATCCTACTTTCTAGCATTATAGTCTAGGCAATTTTCTTGAAAAAAGATACTTTTACCTTCCTTCCCATTGCTGATACTTTTCTTTAATCTTTATAAAGAATGTACAATATTTTAGGAAAAGTTTATCAATGTGATTTTCTCAAAAAATTATTTCTGTGATTACATTAGTTGCAACAGACAAAAGTAAAGATAAATACACGAGTTGACTTAACTCAGGAAGACAGTCTAATTAGAAACTTAATAGGTACTAGGTAGAAATTGACAAGTTTTGCATAAAATTTATCAACCAGACTAACATGCAATATTATCATGAATCAATGAGTAAGTGAATTAATGAATGACTGGAGGAACAGGAAAGAAACAAAGCTGGTTGTGATACTTGTGCTACCTACTAGATTAGCTAAATGGATTTTAGAACTACTTCAATTCAAAAAGTATGGTATTTAAATGGGAATAGACACATTAATAGCATCAAATTAAGAAGCCAGGAACAGAGGGAGGGATGTGTGTGTGTGTGTGTGTGTGTGTGTGTGTGTGTGTGTGTTAGTTATAAAGATGCTATAGTATTAAGGATAGGATATTACAAAAATCGTGTCAAGACAATGACCTTCATGTCTGATCATGATAAAACTTTTGGCTATTGTACAGACATTCGTTTTCTCTTTGGTAGTACTTTCTGTAATTAAGAATTTGAACCATCCTCTGGGCTTTCATTTCCTATGTATATATGATTATGGAGGAAGAACTCTGTCATGGTATTTCTTCCATTAAAATATTAACTTTTAAAATGAGCTTTCATAGTTTTATTGCCATTATAGCTTTTTGAGAAAGCATAGGTCAAATAAATTTGAGGCATAATTGCTCTCTTTTTAGGTAGATAAAATTCAGAGAACTGTTATTTCTATTGTATAGTTATCTTGCCAAATTAATATAAGTATGTGTGTATATAATTGTATACTGTAAAACATAAAAAGTGGAAAATTTTATTTTGAGCAGTATTTTCTATTACAAATATTAGTTGCTGTACTGTTTATATGTACTGCTTTTATTTTCACAGTCTTTACTTCTGTTAATACCTGAGAAGTTTAAAAAGGAAAACAGGTCACACTGAAAATACTTCATTTTTTATTTTCCTTCCTATCAAATGGTTTCCAATTGTATAAAATACAGTGTATTTAACAATCAGGGGTAAGATAAGGGGAAGGAAGTAAAAGTAATAGGGATTGAAGGGGAGCAAATTATGTTATGTGCATATATCTAAATGAACACCCCATGTTATGATTAACTATTTTGCACTAATATAAAAATAAATATTCCCTACTTGTTAAAGCACAATTAGAGGATTAATACCTTACTTATTTTGAATTAAATTGATAAGAGTTGCTATATCATTATTTATTCTATGAAGACAATATTCTTTGCACAAACACATAATTGGTAAAGATATCTTCAAAATTTAGAGATTCGGAGAGAGTACAAATTCATCATTTCTTGAAGTTCACATAAAACAAACTATTGAATACTTTTCTATTTAAAATATTAAATAAATGCATGAGGTAATAAATGCATCAGGCTTCAATGTCCCCACCAAGCTCTGTCTCCACATAGCAGAATCTGGCACTTTCATCTGTTTTGTTCTACTTTTTCTGAATAGTAACTTCCTAACCCCAAAAATTTATCACAATTTTTCTTATTCCAGTAGACAAAACCTATTTTATCCATGACAAAAATATAAGAATATAAGTCACACTGCTTCTGATTTCCCATTGTAGTCCATACTCCTTATATTTTTATTTTTTTTTACCTTTGAAATTGGAAGAAAGAAACAGACATCAACACTGACTCATTTCATAATTTTTTCTTAGGATTTCCAATTCCCTTTCATGGGTAATAATACATTAGTAAACATACCTTTTCATCCACTTTTAGTGTCTTTACTATATTTCATTTCTTTCTCTCCTTTATCTTTTATTTGTCAAGGCAAATAGGAATTTACTCCTATTTCAGTAATAATATTTAAATGACCTATTTATTTTTTGGTACTGATTTAAAAAATTGAAAAGGGTAATTAGATGAATTTCATTCTAACTGGCTCACTATGCAACAAAATACTGTGCTAAAATTGTATTTTATTTGCATAGGTCCAACCCTGTAATTCTTACTGTTATCTCATCTCATAGATAACACTTCTAATACCAAGATCAAGTGAATTTTTTACAATTAAATCAGTCATAATATATTGTAGTTTGTTTTGCAGTTTAATCTTGATGTTTTGTTCATCATACTATACCACCCACCCTTGAATTTGTTTTTTCTTTCCTTACTGTTTTCAGATTAGGGATTATACCTTTTTCATAGTGTCACTAATAATTTATATCCTATTATACTTTACTATTGCGACCAATTCTATTTGTAATCTTGAATAAATTATTCTTACCAACATTTGACTGCCCATTTAATTTGCAGCTTTACTTTCTAGACCTACTATAAAGAGACATCATTTTGGAATGTTTTGCTACTTGATTCCTGGTAGAATTCCATCATTTTTTGACTCTTATGTTCTTGCTTCTTGGTTTTCATACTGTAGTTGCTTAGAAGACTAGACTCAGAGGAGGTGCAAAGTAACTTTCTTCAACTTTTTAATTTTGAAAATTACCAAACTTTGTCCACTCTCTTGATGTATAGATTAAATAGACATAAATATAAATATATATATATTTATATTTTCATTCCTGAGGATTGAACCCAGGACCTTTTGCATGTGAGGCAAGCACTCTACCAACTGAGCTATATCCCTAGTCCAAAACCATATTTTAATAATCACTGACACAAGACTTTTGAAGACAACCATGCAATTATGCTAGTTACAAGTTTGATTATAGGGAAGTTTTCATTTAATGGTTGGTGACCTATCTCTGGATATTTTATTATTTGAAAACCTTTGGAGATCTTGCCTTTATCCTTGTCATTCTCAAAGTTCATGATACTATGTTAAGCTATGGGGCTTCTTCTCTCATTCACTTTAAAGGCAATGTCAGTAAGGGACTCTTGGGGGCTCATGGATTTTTTCATCTCTAAAACTAAGGTTGCCAAATTTAATATTCATTTACTATATATTGTGAAATCTAAGATGGCTTCTATTATTTTCCTTTATAAGTTTTCTTTGCATTTATTTTATTTTATTCTGCCTTTTAGGAATACCTATTAGTTGATTTGTTGGGTGTTTTAATCTTTTCTTGCTCTTTATTTTCCATGTCTATTTGAGTTCTAATTTTATTTGCACCATGTTCAGGGCTCTCAATGGGTCCTGGCTAAACAGTTTCCCAGGAGTAATTTCTCCCCTCTGGTCTCATCTGTGTCAAAATGACTCTTAGAGATGACTTGGTCCTCTGATTATTTTGCAGAGCTCATACAAGATGGATTGCTGAGGCAGCTCAGTGGTATGGGCCAGATAAAGTCTGGGGTCAGATGACCATACGATGGAGAGAATCTCCATCCAGAGATGACGCTCAGAGTTTGACGTGTCTTTCCATTTTTAATACCTATATTCAGTCAAGATCATTTACCAATCTTTTTCATAAAATTACTCAGAAGAAGTCCATAAATGACCCATTTATTTTTTCAAGGTAGAAAATAAATATTTGTTGTAAGAATTAAGAAATATTGAATATTGCAAAAGGTTGCCAAATTTAATATTCATTCATTATATATTGTGAAATCTTGCATTGCAATAAATAGCTATTTAATTTGTTTTAGGGAATAGCTCTCCTCATAATATTAATAAGTTCCTATTCATTTTTTATATGGTGAATCTTCCCTGCCTAGTCATCTCAGGTGCACACTATTTCTCTCTGGAAATATCCTCACAGAAACACCCAAAATAATGCTTAACTAGGTTTCCAGGTATTTATTCCACCTAGTCTGATGCAACTGTCTTGTATACAGCTGAAAATATAATAATTTATTCCCAGAATTCTTCATATAGAGTCATTTTATTTGGGAATCATAGTTTCCGGGATTTTAGTAGCTATGATCATAATCTTTCAAGATTGCGACTTTGGAGATTTTAGACTTCAGAAAATTTAGACTTTAGGGTGTTTTATTTGGGCATTTCAACATTCAGGATTGTGGCTTCAGTATTTTGTTTTTTGAGATTATGATCAGCGCCAGTTTTAAGGTGTATCAGAGTTGCATCGGTGCTGAGATGACCTTGTGTCCTGGAAATCCCTAAGTCAGGGTTGGAAATCCCCAGGCCATATTGTGTCAGACTGCTACATGACATAGTATTGGTCTGTAGAGAAATTCAGGTGAGTTTCATGGTTATCTTGAATCTTATATATCCATGATATGCTGCTTTATAGTATACTACAATTAATCTTATGTTTCTACATTATTTTTGTCTTCTGGAATTTGACTTTTCTCATCTAATGATAGTTCTGACTCTTACTTATAATTGGTTATTTTGTTGTTGTTTATACTGTAATTGTACTGGATCCTTGAGAGAAAACAGAACTAATTTTCTGAGGTTTACTCTCCATCTTATCTGCTTTTCTTTCCTAGATTATTATTTCTGTAAGAGTAGAGACTTCACTTAGTTCAAGGCTGTCTTCTACCACCGAGAAGAAGACTGACACACAGAAAAGTAGGTAGAAAATAAATATTTGTTGTAAGAATTAATAAATCTTAAATATTGCAACAGTAAGGGTCCCAAGAAGAAATAGATGATACCACAGTTGAATAGAGTTCAAGGAGAACTTATTTTTAAGGAGATAAATTTGCAGAATACAGCAGAAATCTAGAAATGGGAATAGCAGAGCTGTCATCATCACTAGGACCAGAGACAGAAAGTGAATTTTTTTTTACTATTCATAAGCAGAGGTAGAGAGGAAGCCTCTTTGAGAGAGAATGAGTGAGATTCTTTTAAGAGAGACAGCTGACTTAATGGTACCCACAGTGTTGAAGCAGGAAAATTTTAACTCCTTGCCTTTATTCTCCCATTTACCAACCTCATCAGGTCTGAGAGATCACCTGAGCCAACAGATGTCATCCATACATGCCAGAGTTCCCAGGAAAAATGTGAGGTATAAAGAGGAGAAGAAATTATTTCTGGGTGTTGGACAGAAAATTCCAAGCACCAAGGATAACCATGCTATGTTCCTGATATTAGAGATACTAATACATTCAGACATAAGTAGTCAATTTTGTATTCAGAGTTTGAAGCCTTCTGCAATTTTGTTATATTAATTTCCTCAGTTATTAATTGCCCTCTCCCTAGATGTTGTATATCAATAAATTTTATAAAATTTGCATGAAAAGTAACCCATTTTCTATTTTCCAACATTTCTCTCTGTGTAATCCTTACTTTTCTTAGTGTATCATACACCAGGCTTTTTGACTTTGGTCTCTGCCTTCTGATTGTATCATGTGTAATCATGACACACAAAATATTAAGATTTTTGTCGGGCTGGGGATGTGGCTCAAGCGGTAGCGCGCTCGCCTGGCATGCGTGCGGCCCGGGTTCGATCCTCAGCACCACATACAAACAAAGATGTTGTGTCTGCCGAAAACTAAAAAAAAATAAATATTAAAAAAATTCTCTCTCTCTCTCTATCTATCTCTATCTCTCACTCTCTCTTTAAAAAAAAAAGATTTTTGTCATTGTCATAAATCTTGCCTCAATAAGCAGCACACAGTATATCCTTTCAAGTTTCTGCCCTTTCACTTCCTCTTCTCTCTACCCAGACACTACCACATCCCTTCTCTAATTATCACCCAGAATCTTCCAAAACTCAGGTCAAATATTAGCTCTTTTCTGGACCCACCCTTACTGCCTTGAACAAAGTGATTATATTTTCCTTTAATATATTTCTTTAGATTTTCATTTTCCAATGTTTCTGTCTTCCTCATCAGCCTGTTGAAAACCTCAAATACCAAACTATATTTTATTCACCTCATTATTCCTAGAACCTAACCTAGCAGATGCCATAAGTTGGAAACATTTCAATTTTGGTTTATGAACTTATTGAAGGTAACCAAAATGTCCAAGTTAGCAAAGAGGGTTATATCTGAATCTAACACTTTTCTAATATATAAATAATCAAGAATTAATGCTTTATATTTTATATAAAATGGCACATTGCAAACAATTTTCCCATTGAGGAAAATATTTAGGATATTTTGTTCACACATAAGGATACTTGGTTTCTGGGAAAGATGATTATTTCTGCCTTTTGCTGGTATGAATATTTAAGTAAGTGGTAATCAAACATTCTTGTAAATGGCAAGAAAATACATACTTTAGGCTTTGCATTACATAAGGTTCTTGTAGCAACTATTCAAAAATACTGCTCTAGCATGCAAGCAGAATCTAACCCAGAAGATGTCATCAATAGGAAATTTAAATGTTCATTTGTGAATTTAGTAAAAGTTACTAAAATGCCCAAGCTACCAAATAGACTTTATGTTCTAGCATGAAACAATACTGAGTCAGTGGCTGTATTCCAATAAAATCTTACTTACAGACTGAATTTGCACCATTGGTTATGACTTGCCAACTACTGATTCAAGATGTATATTTTGAAAATGAAAAATAATTCTGACACATCGTGTTACTTGGATCAGCTAAAATAAAATGGGGTATAACTTTTGACTTCCAAAAGACAGCTCCAACCTGATGTGATTAAACTTCCATGCAAAAGACACAAAGGATCTTAACGAGGTGTATTCTGTGGGACAAAGCTATAATCTTTGACTATAGTGTCTCATACAATTAAGTAGATGCAAACAGTCATATTGCTCAAAGATGGTTTGTTTGTGATGTGTCCCACAGATTTTGCATGTTTTCTTCAGTAGTATGTGTAATTTATTCCTCTTAAAGTGTTAACAGAGCTCTCCAATAAGATTACAGGTTCATCACAGTGTAGCTCATCTCTCTCACAAACTTTAAGACCAATTAAAGTGACAAACTCATAAAGCTGCTTTTATATCCAGGTCAAGAGATTGTATTTCTGAATTTGGGTAGACTTTAGTGTTTTCCATTCTAAGAAAGTGTATTTCCTATCCTTATCATCACCTTAAAAGCTGAAGATGTTTTCCCAGGGAGTTTGAGTAAAAAAAATATCACTTTCCTCATTGTCATTGTCATCATCATCATATTTTGGCAATATTGACATCTTATGGTCTAATAGGTTGAGCAAAAACTGAATTCATTTTTTAATTCCTGAGAAATCCATATATCATATTACTTGGGTCTTATTTTCAACTTAACTTTATATTAATAGTAAAAAATAGAAAATAATTTTCTATTGTAAGCGTTAAAACAAGAAGGCAGAAAAAGTGGTTTTAAAAAGTGATGGTGAAATAGTCCTGTGAAGAAGTAGCCTTGGTTTATTATCTTTATTGCATATTTTTGCATGATAAATTCCACCTTGTAATAAAAGTAATCTTTTTTCTAATTTGGGGAATTTTGAAAATTTAAATATATGCTAAAGATATCACATGAAATATTTATAAAATATTCATTGCTCCCATCAAATAAACAATATAGACTTCTTCATGGTATAAAATTAAGAATATTGCCTAATATTGATAACTCCCCTACTTCCTTATGGAAAATAAGTTAAAAATGTGCTAATTTCTTCCTCATTCCATTTGTAAGCATAATTTATTACAAAATATTTTGTTATGAAAATATGACTTGAATTTATGCTATTAGATGAAAGGGAACCTTATCACTTTGTGTAAATGAGAAATGATAACATTTACTACTTTTGAAAAATATTATACATTATTAAAACAGTAAAAACATATGGAAAAGGAGGATATTGGCAGTACTTTTTATACCTCTCCTACTAGGATGTCAACTTTTGAAATGAAAATAGTTGTAATATATTATTAAATTTAACAAAGTGTATAAAAGCAAATTATTTAAAATTTTTCTTTTTCAAATCATTTCCTTAATTTACTGAGTAGAAATTTCATTCATATAAGGTAAATACCTATTCGTAAAACATGCATTCCAGATATAGGCTCTACTTATATGACATTCATCTTTTCATTGTGATAATAGCAACAAAACCAAAAATGGTAGGTCATTTAAGAAATATTTACAATAGTCATTCCTCACACTTAACACCATTTATGTTGCAACTTTTGACGCTTATTATGAAAGTATTGCTATTCTCTGCCCCCCCACTTTAGGGTGAAGAAAGTGAATAGTAAAGGAATTCATTCATTAATCAAGCTAACACAATTACAGTTAGAAATAGGATATGAACTTAGATTGTATAAATCTATGTGTCATTGACTGCTAGGACAACATACTGCTTGTAGATATTTCTACCTAAAATATTATCCATAACCAGATAAAGCTAGGACTAATTGAAGTAATTAGGTAAGTATAAGGACTGTCATGTGAAAATATATTCTTTAATTAAGGATTTGATATTCTGGAAGATGATGGCTGAAACATAATATATGACTAATTGACCAAAATTATTAAGAGTAGGATCAAAGTGATAAGGTCCACTTGAGGTCAAAATTAAAAGATGATTCTTCACCTTTTATGAGTGACCATGTATTACCTAACTTAGATACATGCCCCAATAGACTTTGACATCCATGATGTATATAGATGAGGAAAATTCATCAAGTTTTATGTCAACTAAATATAAGCACATCATCTTTTAAATGTTCCACTCTGTTACTGTATTTAATTTTTAAAATACATTTTTTATTTGTAATAGATGTCATTGTATTTGAATGTGTGTGATATATTAATACATAAAACTATACTATAATCAGTTAGCTCTGACCAGTTGGTAAAAATAACAGTAAAGATTGTAGGTAATTTAGTAGAATATTTACAATTGTCATTCCCCATACTAGACATCATTTATGTGTATTACCTGACACAACTACCTTATTGTAGGCTGTATAAAGTTAGAAATATAAATGTTGGCACCTGTTTAATGAATATTAAACTTGATACAAGAACATTTATTTGGTAATGGGGATTGAATTCCGAGCTTCATACATGCTAGGCAAGTGCTCTACCACTGAGCTACATCCCCAGCCTTTTTTTTTCCAAGAGGCCCTTGCTAAATTGTCCAGTCTTGTCTGGAACTTGTGATCCTCCTTGCTCAGGCTCCAGAGTACCTGGGATTATAGGCATATGCCAATGTACCTGGCAAGACTGGATTTTTCTTAATCAAAGTTAGGCATACAAGTTTTCATTCTTGGTGTATTTTAAATCCTAACAAGAAAGAAAGTTAGTCTTAAGGTGATTGTCATTTAATAGTTCATACACAGAGGACAAATGTTTTAGCTGCATTTTTTAAAGTCATGTGGAAGCTGAATATCAATTGGTGCTTAATAACATAACTGCATAAAACTGCAGCTTTCCTTCCCTTGGTAGTACTTTCGTTTCATCCTTTGTTTCATACATTTCTTTACATAGACCTATTTAAAGCATTTGGGATTCATTCATAGTTGATGTACATGTGTAACATTGCTATTAATGGAATCAAGACAAGAATATTCCCTCTTGTCAAATCCACAGAGAAAAGCCAAATCGCTTCAACAGCATAAGAGAGACCAGCTGTGAATTTTATATTTGCCTAAATGGTAACAGAAAAGCAAATAAAAGGGAAAAGGCCCAGTTTGTATTCCCTTGAAACAAATTTACTAGATTTTTAGTATTTATGATGAATCTTAAATATAGATTTTTCTATTTCTAAGCTACTGTATTCCTCTTTTAAACAGAAAGATAAATCCTTTTTTGATAAACGTTTTGTGTTCTGTAGAAAATTTTCTGCACTTAACCAGATTTCTTCAGAGGTAGCCAGTATCAAAGGAGGAATAATAAGTCACTGCCATTCTTCCTAGGATTGGCATCCAATCCCCAACTTTGTGAAGCTACCAACCTGTTGGAAAAGACAATATTTACATGCAAACAGCCTTCACAGAGGGACGTGTATAGAAAGTGCTCACAGAATGATATGAACACAACATGGAGCCAAGTGTTATAAGGAGACTGTATTTCAGCAGTAAGAAGCCACTAATGTTCTTAATATAATTCAGCATACACTTCTGTTAAAAATGGCAGCATGTGCTTGCCTGAATGCTTGACTTCTAAAATCCTTCATTTCACTGTTCTTTCATGCTCCCAGGCTGAGGGAGAAGTATCTGCTGGCAGCAGATTTCAGCCTCTGCTATCAATAGTTTCCTAGAAATGTCAAATATTGAATGTCAAGAAAGAATGGACAGTGATGTAGGTATCTTTCTGTCTTCATTCTACTGTTTCCCAAGATTACTTTGCTTTATTTTCAGATATGGAGCATGTAGGCTACACATAATTTTCAGAATATTTTTTCAGGGAAAATATATTAGTAATAAAATATAGCTAACATAGCAAGTTATTCTCATTGCCCTCTATGCTCTGGCACCTATAACAGATCTCTGAGAGAGAAGACCCCATCAAATGAAGAAATCATCTCAATTATACTTCATTATTGTTTATTTGTCATTAACTGTTATTTCTTTATTTCTGTTATTTGCATCATCTATTATCATTGTGCATTGACCATCTACAACATTCACCTGTATATTATATGAAAACAGCTTGTATCTTATCATTACATAATCAGTATATAGCATAATGCTCAAAATATAAGATTTAATCAACAAATATTTTTTGAATGAATGTTTTTGGCACTTCGAGAATGAAATCTATTAAGACAATATTTAATTTTTACAAATGCTTTATATGATATATTAGAGGAATAGGATGCTACATATATATTATAGCCACAGGAAATTTGCACCTAAAATTAATCACTGTAGAAGGTAGTACCATATTATTATAGGTGCATAGCAATTTCTATTTTTCTAGTAAAATTAAATAATAGCAAGTATTGTTCTTGCATAATACTTTTCTACACAAGTTTAAAATTATCAGGCATATAGCACACATTTTTCCATAAACAAAATCATTCTTATTCATTTTGTCTTTCTTCAAAAATATGAATTTAGACTCTTTTTCATCCTAAAATTTTTATATTCCTGAAAATACCTAATGCTCTCTCACAAAATATGGCTTGGTATCTAATTGGTACTTAATAAATACTTAACTGTCTCCCACAACTAAGAGATACTGCCAACAAGTTTTTGGCAAGCTTTGGATTCTGTCAGTTTATGGTTGAAATCCCTGACAGAAGCCCAAAGCACTGATTATCTGTGTTGTTGACTAAAAAGAGAGCAAAGTGCTTTAGGTCGTGGGCATGTATGTGCATGGCAGAATTGGCATTCTGTTTGAAAATGTATCTGACACAAATTCTTGCTTAGATGCAGATCTGTGGAGATCCTTCCCTGTGGATGTGGACTGTAGGGGATCCTTGTGGAAAGTAATTACTTGATTGATGGATAACCAGACACAGTCAGTTAGTTAGGCTATAGGCACTGTTGAGTATTTTCCAGCTCCTTTTAGACTTAGACACTCTAAAGGAATGTGGTATATTTGCTGTTGTTTTGAGGTTTTATTAGGAAATTTGATTTAGCAGCAGTAAAGCCTTGTTTTCAGTGTCAGTACTTTTTGTGTCCCATAGTAATATGGTATTGCCTGAGGTCATGTACTAGCCATCTCCTCCTTTATTTCTTTTCTTTTCCAAATTGTATTGGTTCTTTTCTGCCGCAGTCTGACTGGGCACAATTCAGGAGCCACTTATCAAAAGAAACAAACTTTATTTTTAAAACTACAAACGCCAAACAAAACAGCTCCTCAGGAAAACCCTCAGAGCCCAACTGCCACCACCGGCTTCCAGAAGCCTCTCCCACACACCAACCACACCACCTCCCACAATCCTCCTGCTCTTGAGGCCGATTGGCTGGGTCGCGTGGGCGGAGCCAAAGAAGTCCCCCAATGAGCAGTTCCGTAGTCTGAAGGGCAGGGAAACAGCCCAATGAACATGACTGCAGAGGAGCCAATCAGCTAGATGTTGCTGGGGTCACTGTGAGCCAATCATCAGCTGGCAGCTTGAAGGGCAGGGAAACAGCCCAATGAACATCGCCGCAGAGGAGCCAATCAGCTAGATGTTGCTGGGGCCACTGTGAGCCAATCATCAGCCGGCAGCTGGGAGTTTGCTGGCAGCTGGAAGTTTTCTGGGGCCCCTTTGGCTGTGGCTCTCAACATCTCCCCCTCTCTGTTTAAACAACAAGCATGTGGCTTAGGGACCGTGCCTGCCTTAGGTTGTCCAATACTACATATGGTCCTTACCCGTCTTCGGATGAGCTGACCTCAGGGCGTCAGCCTCCTGTCTTAGGTTGGTACCATTGTAATTGGATCTTACCCGTCATTGACTACCGGTCCAGTATACAGCCACACCTGTGGAGAGGTACCAGCGGGGGGGTGAGGTTCTTTGCCTCACCTCTGTTGGCCCCCAAATAGCTGAACGATCATGACAAGCAGAAGAGAGGAAGATATACCAAGCCAATTGACAGCTCTTGTTGGAAAAATTGTACCACCGATGACATCATCAGCAAAAATACTCCAACACTACCACAAGTCGCTGCACCAACAGATAGTTCACAATGCATACAAGTGAGTTCACAATGCATACATGTGACACATAGTTTAGGCAAGTTCTGTAAGCGGTTCAGTGATGGCTATTGCAGAGATTGTAGATTAGTTTTATCTTTGTCTTCACCGGCACAGGGATGAAGATAGGAATTCTGGCAATAATGGCTAAAGAAAAAATTATATAACATTCTAGAAGGTACTAAAAGAAAACAATTTTCTTAACAATTTACATTGTCTTCACTGGCACTGGGATGAAGATAGAAATTCTGGCAATAATAGCTAAAGAAAACATTGTGTAACATTCCAGAAGGCACTAAAAGAAAACAATTTTCTTAACAATTTACATTATCTTCACTGGCACTGGGATGAAGATAGGAATTTTGGCAATAATGGTTAATATTAATAATTGTGTAACATTCTAGAAGGCACTAAAAGAAAACAATTTTCTTAACAATTTACATTATTTTGAAAAGAATTATTAAATATAATGAAAAGAATAGGTGAAAGTAAACAAACAGATCTGTTAACCTTCTTAACAGTTATTTATCCAATTTAAATTAAACCATTTAAATCACGTGAATAAAAAAAAATTTTGGATCCATTTTTTTTTTTTATGAGCGCTCAATCATATATGATATATGGACATATGTACATTCAAACATATAACACAAAACACAAGTGTGCACACATAATATAATACATACAACATATAACATAATAGTAAAGGCCTTATAACTTTTTACAGGTGAAATCTCCATTGCAATGTTTAAAAACTCTATAGTAAAAAAAAAAAAAAATATATAGAACTGATCAGCAAAACATTAACCTAGGTCTATATGAGCTCAAAAAACAAAATAGAATAAAATAGATATTGAAAAAAGCATCCTGGTTCTGTTGCAGATGTAAGGATAGCCAAATTGGAGTTTTGGATATCAGCTGTTATGGATTTGAGCCAAATCATCTTCTTTTTGGTCTGTAGAAATTGCTTTAATTAATCTCTCTGGAATCCAAATCGGCTGCTGTTCTCCCTGTGGAAACACAAAAACAGGCCCCCGACTCCAGATAATCACTGGGTCAGGACTTTAGTTAATCTCTCCGGAATCCAAATCGGCTGCTGTTCTTCCTGTGGAAACACACAAACAGACCCCCGACTCCAGACAATTACTGGGTCAGGACCTTTCCATTGTCCTGTTAGAATATCTTTCCAAAGTACCTTGGGCTTATGTACATTTTTTGGACACATATGCCTTTCTGCAGCACTAAGTCCTGATGAATCCAAATTTAAAAAGTTTAGAGTAAAAAGGGTTATTTTAAGTTTATCTTTGGGGAATATATACCCCTTCCCAATTCCGTCTTTTTGCTTTAATAAGTACATTTTAATAGTTTGATGAGCTCTTTCAACTATGCCTTGTCCCTGTGGATTGTATGGGATTCCTGTTATATGAGTAATGCCAAATGATGAGCAAAATTGTTTAAAAGAAGTAGATGTATAACCAGGGGCATTATCTGTTTTTAACTGTTTTGGAATGCCCACAGTGGCAAAATTTTGTAAGCAATGAGCTATAACATCTTTAGTTTTTTCTCCGGCATGAAGGGAGCCCATCAAAAATCCAGAAGAAGTATCAACTGTAACATGCAAATATTTTAATTTTCCAAATTCTGGCAAGTGTGTGACGTCCATCTGCCAAATATGGTTAGGTATCAATCCTCTAGGATTGACTCCAAGATTAACTTGTGGTAAAAAGGTCACACAATTTTGACATTGTTTTATTATTTGTCTAGCTTGTTCCTTAGTTATTTTAAAACGCTTTTGTAAAGTATTAGCATTGACATGGAACCTTTTATGAAAATTTATAGCTTCTTCTAGTATAGAGAAAATATGTACGTCATGTGTAGTTTTATCTGCTAAATCATTGCCCAAACTAAGGGCTCCAGGCAATCCTGTATGTGCCCTGATATGTCCTATAAAGAATGGATCTTTTCTGTCCCAGATTAAACTTTGTATAGTGGAAAACAAAGAGAAAACAGTAGAAGAAGGGGAAATCCTACCAGCATCTTCAAGGGATACTATAGCATTAACTATATACTGACTATCAGAAAATAAATTAAATATAGAATCTTTAAACATCACAAAAGTTTGTAATACTGCATTAAGCTCTACCTTTTGAGCTGATTGTTTGGGTACTAAAAATGTAAAAGTTCGATCAGGGGTAACTATTGCTGCTGTACCATTATTTGACCCATCAGTGAATATATTTGGAGCATTCATGATAGGTGTTTTTCTTGTCATTTTTGGAAAAATTACAGGATGCAATGACCAAAAAGACAATAAAGGATTAGATGGTAAGTGGTTATCAAATGAAACATTAGATTTGCACATGATTATTGCCCAAGTATTTAACTCATTAGCTAATTCATCAATTTGATTCATAGTATATGGAGTAATAATTTTATTAGGAGAAATTCCAAACACTGCCTTTGCTGTTTTTATTCCTTTGAGTATTAATTGTCCTACAGCCTCAGGATACCTAGTAAGAATATTGTTAGGAGAATAAGATAAATGTATCCATAATAATGGACCTTCTTGCCAAAATACTCCTGTAGGAATATTTTTTGTTGATAGTACAATAAATAATAAAGGCAAACTTATATCAATTCTATCCAAATGCATATTTTCCATATATGTTTCAATGATTTTTAATGCCTTTCTTGCTTCAGGCGTTAACATTCGGGGTGAATTTGGATCTGATGGACCTTTTAGGATATCAAATAAAGGTCCCAATTCTCCTGTTGGAATACCTAGATAAGGCCTTATCCAATTTATGTCTCCTAATAACTTTTGAAAGTCATTAAGTGATTTGAGTTGATCTACTCGTATTTGAATTTTTGGTGGACGGACCATGGTTGAGGATAATAGAACTCCCAAATAATTAATTGGAAAATTTAATTGTACTTTATCTATTGCTATCTCTAGATTATAATTTTTTAATAAGTTTGTAAGTGTGGCATAACATTCTAGCAATGTGTTTTTAGCTTTGTGTGCTAATAATATGTCATCCATATAGTGAAATATTTGTAGCTCAGGATTTTGATTTCTAAGTGGCTGGATTACTTTGTTAACATAAATTTGACACATAGTTGGGCTGTTAGCCATCCCTTGAGGGAGTACTTTCCATTCATATCTCTGATCAGGACCTTCATGATTCAGTGCAGGGATAGTAAATGCAAAACGTGGACTATCCTCAGGATGAATTGGAATTGAAAAAAAACAATCTTTAATATCTATAACTAAAACATACCAAGTTTTTGGCAAAGCAGACAACTGAGGAATCCCCGATTGAGCAGGTCCCATAATGACCATTTCATTATTAATGGCTCTTAAATCTTGCAATAATCTCCATTTACCAGATTTCTTTTTGATGACAAAAATGGGAGTATTATGGGGAGATACAGAAGGTTGTATATGTCCTTCCACTAATTGTTGTTTGACCAGATCATGGGCTACTTGTATCTTTTCTTTAGTCAAGGGCCACTGAGGAACCCATACTGGTCTTTCTGATTTCCAGGTAATTTTTATTGTCTCAGTGGCCCTTTGTGAAAATCCAACCCATGTCTGTCTGTTCCTTGATTTATTTGTATTGGTGCTGCTATACCTTGTTCTTGTTTTTCTAATCTTTTTCCTTTCCTAAAACCTTGTCTAGCCATAATAGTGGGTGCATTTTGATTGATATTATTTGTTAATGTTAAACCTAATTGATCTAAGACATCTCGTCCCCATAAATTTACAGGAAGATGATCCAATACATATGGCTGTATAGTTCCTTCACATCCTTCAGGATCCTTCCAATCTAATACCATTGCACTTTTATCGGGATTATTCGCCACTCCTAGGCCTCGAAGCGTTTGAGTGGCTTGTTGTAATGGCCAATGTTTTGGCCATTCTTGACGAGAGATAATGCTAAGGTCTGCACCTGTATCCATTAACCCATTAAATTCATGTCCTTGAATATTTAGTTTTAGCATGGGGCGAGAATCTAAATTTAAAGAAAGCATAGCCCAATCTACACCTGTGGAGCCTAATCCCTTGGAACCTCTTTCTACAACATGACTGGAAAATTTATCATGTAGGCTTGGTATTATTAGTAATTGTGCTATTCTATCTCCTGGTGAAATTACTGATATACCCTTTGGAGAACTGGCTATAATTTTTATTTCACCTTCATAATCGGGATCAATTACCCCAGGACTTATCAAAAGTCCTTTTAGAGTAGAAGAGCTGCGTCCCAATAATAAGCCTACTGTTCCTTTGGGAAGAGGTCCTTTCACCCCTGTGGGAATGATTTGAACTCCCATCTCTGGAGTTAGTACTGCTCTGGCAGAGGCGCAGATGTCCAACCCTGCGCTCCCTCTGGTTTGTCTGATGAGGGATCTGATGCCCTGGGCACTACCCTGATGGGGTTGCTGGGGTTGCTGGGTTCCTCCAGAGCTCCGTATATTTGTGGTTTGGGGCCCCGGAGCATTGGGGCCCCCTGTCCGTTTTTTGGCAACGGAACCCGATGCCTTTGTCCACGATATTGTGGATAAAAACCTTGTCCTTGTTCGTTTTTTGATAATGGAGTACCCTCTATGGTGGTTTGAGAACGGCATTCATTAGCCCAATGTCTCCCTCTACGGCATCGTGGGCAAATACCCGGTATTCTATTCCTTTGATACCTAGTATTGTTAAACCCTCCTCCTATGGGGCAATTCCTTTTAAAATGTCCTGCTTGTTGACAATTGTAGCATGTTCTTAGCCCGGCATCTAAAGCCTGTTTTACTGCAGCTGCCACAATTTGCCCTTGTTCATTAATGTCTCTGGCATCTAAAGCCTGTTTTACTGCAGCTGCCACAATTTGCCCTTGTTCATTAATGTCTCTGGCATCTAAAGCCTGTTTTACTGCAGCTGCCATGACTTGCTCTTGTTCATTAATGTCTCTACACAATTTAATATATTTGTTTAAATCTTCCTGTTTCCATGGTCTAATGATATCTCTGCACCAACGATTCGCTTGGTCATAAGCCAGTTGTTTTATTAATGGCATTGCTTGTTCTGTATTCCCAAAAACTCTGGTAGCTGTTTGAATAAGCCTATCTACAAATTCAGCATAAGGTTCATTAGCTCCTTGTATTATCTTAGATAATTGACCTTGTAAACCTCCATGTCCTTGTAAAGTCTTCCATGCCTTAAGTGCATCTATAGCAATTTGTGCGTATACACCAGGATCATATGCAAGTTGTTGCTGCCGATCCTCATAAGGTCCCTTTCCTAACAACATATCTAGATTTCTCTGAGGATAACCAGCTGCTGCATTTCCCATAGCTGTCTCCTTGCAAAATTCCTCATTAGCAACCTTCCATAACAGGTATTGTCCTCCAGTTAGCACAGCTTTACACATATTAGCCCAATCTGCTGGCGTCATGTTTAAGTTGGTAATGGATTCGATCAAGCTTACAGTGAAGGGTGCTTGAGGACCATAGGTTGTTACAGCCTCTTTTAGCTCCTTCACTGTTTTGTAAAATAAACCCTGGTGAATTCGCTGCCCTCCTACCTCAAATACAGGGCATACTTGAGATCCTGTCTCAGGATCCCAACTATCAACTGCGGGGGTTGGGAGTCTCTTAGCATATGGAGGTGGTGCTGTTGATTGGACCCTTATGCCCTCTGGTGATAGAATGCTGTTAGTAGCAGTCTCCTGTAGAGGTGGTGCTGTTGGTTGGAGACTTTCGCTCTCTGATAGAAAGGTGTTATTAGCAGTCTCCTGTTGTAACTTTTCCCCTGATGGCTTTTTCTGCTCTAAACTTCCTTCCTCTGTCTCACTAGCTTGAAAGACCTTCTCTTGTACTTGAATCTTTTCCTCATTCTGACTAACCTGAGAGACCTCTTTTACTTGAATCAATATGTCTTCTCCTTCCTCTACCTTTGTCTGAACTGAAGGCTTTGGACTAAGCAAACCAGATACGTTCGCCCACAATGTCAATGTGCCAACTGGCAGAGTCCCTGGGTTGTTGTTTTCTATTCTTTTTAAATCTTCACCATGATGGTTCCATTGTGATATATCTAACAACTCCTCCTTAAAAAGCCATGGGCTGTATTTTTGTATTGTATCAACGTATGCCCTGACTGCTCTTGATTTTACTGGGATGCCTCCTTCGTCTAACAATTTACTTAACACTCTTTTGGTTTGTTTTTTACTAATTGCTGATCCCGTATTTCTACTATAATACAACCCAGCAAGATAACACCAAACCAAACCTAGACAGAATCCAATAAAAATGGAACAACAAAATTTCATTATAGCCTTTCTATCCTCCTGACATGTGCATCCGTCCTTTCTCCCTATCTGTTCCTCAGACGTAAATAGTTTTTCCTCAAATGTGAGCGGTTTTTCTTCCGTCTCACTCATCTCCAGGGACTGAAATGTCCATCCGACCTTTCTCCCTATCTGTTCCTCAAACGCAAATAGTTTTTCCTCAAATGTGAGCGGTTTTTCTTCCGTCTCACTCATCTCCAGGGATAGGCAACTTAAAACAAAAATGAAGCAAAACAAAAGAGTAAACTTAGAATGGCTACCCATCCTCTCGCCCTGCCCTCAGGGGCGAGCAGTTTACTTACCCTCAGTCGCTCCCCGTGCGAGCCACCAAATGCCGCAGTCTGACTGGGCACAATTCAGGAGCCACTTATCAAAAGAAACAAACTTTATTTTTAAAACTACAAACGCCAAACAAAACAGCTCCTCAGGAAAACCCTCAGAGCCCAACTGCCACCACCGGCTTCCAGAAGCCTCTCCCACACACCAACCACACCACCTCCCACAATCCTCCTGCTCTTGAGGCCGATTGGCTGGGTCGCGTGGGCGGAGCCAAAGAAGTCCCCCAATGAGCAGTTCCGTAGTCTGAAGGGCAGGGAAACAGCCCAATGAACATGACTGCAGAGGAGCCAATCAGCTAGATGTTGCTGGGGTCACTGTGAGCCAATCATCAGCTGGCAGCTTGAAGGGCAGGGAAACAGCCCAATGAACATCGCCGCAGAGGAGCCAATCAGCTAGATGTTGCTGGGGCCACTGTGAGCCAATCATCAGCCGGCAGCTGGGAGTTTGCTGGCAGCTGGAAGTTTTCTGGGGCCCCTTTGGCTGTGGCTCTCAACACTTTTCAGTTATACATAATTATAAAAGCATGGAACATAATTTATTCTAATTCAGCCCACAGTACTTCCCCTTTCCTTCTCCACCCTCCCCTTGTTCCCTTCCCTCTACACTACTGATATTTCTGCAGTTTACTTAGTTTTTTTTTAATTAATGTCTTGTGGATGTACATGAAAGTGAGATTCACTGTGGTGTGTTCATATATGTACATAAATGTTAGGTCAAATTCATTCCACTGTCTTTCCCTGTCCCATCTCTCCTCCTTTTCCATCATTCCCTCTTGTCTACTCCACTGACCTTTCTTCTACTCTTTTTCTTATCCCCTCCCTATTTTAGATTAGCTTTTGTATATTTCTTAATTCTCTCTTCTTAACAAGCCATGTGGAATCCCAATCATACATGTAAAGTTTGGGCTACCTACCAGTAATAATCTGTACACAAAGGTCCATTGGTTTCCTTCCCCACTTCTGGTTGGGGAAGCTAGGAAGGGTATCTTTGTCCTCCTTTTCACTGTAGTTGGAGTTGCTAAACAGCTACTATTGAGAGGACATATTCTGGCTATTTTTTCCTTCCATCTTATAGCCCACTGATTAGACTGCAATTTTCTGTGCAGTTGATACCAGGGTTTGAACTAATTCATTTCTCTTAAATGAGTTCAAATTCAAATTTAAATTTGATAGCATTGATAATTTTAAAATAATCATTATTTATAATAATCATACAATAAAACTCAAAAATAATAACACAATAAAACAGATAAGCTGTACTTTACTTTCTATTCATTTTGGAGAAAATTAGCAACTATGGAACGTTGATTTCAGTCCCTTCTGAGACTAAAATTTGAGCATTTTTTTTTCAAAATAGACCCAAACTATTTACTTATATTTATTTTGCAGTCCCTTTTTCAATTTAAAAGGACTCTTGAAAGATTTATTAAATAATAACAAAATCCTATTGTGACTTGTGCTGCTATAAACATTGATGTGGCTGTGTCCCTGCAGTATGCTGTTTTTAAGTCCTTTGGTTATATATAAACCGAGGAGTGAGATACCTGGGTCAAATGGTGGTTCCATTCCAAGTTTTCCAAGGAATCTCCATATTGCTTTCCAGATTGGTTGCACCAGTTTGCAGTTCCACCAGCAATATAAGAGTGTGCCCTCTTCCCCACATCCTCGCCAACACTTATTGTTGTTGTGTTGTTAATAGCTGCCATTCTGACTAGAGTGAGATGAAATACTTATACTCTTCAGTAGATGAATGGATAAAGAGAATGTGGTATATATACACAATGGAATATTACTCAGCATTAAAAGAGAATAAAATCATGGCATTTGCAGGTAAATAGAGAGAGTTGGAGATTGTAATGCTAAGTGAAGTAAGCCAATCCCAAGAAACCAAATGCTGAGTGTCTTCTCTAATATAAGGATGCTGATTCATAATGTGGATGGCAGGGTGGAGCATGGGAGGAATAGATGAACTTTATATAGGGCAAAGGGAAGGAAGGGGAAAGGAGGGGGCATGGGGGTAGGAAAGACGGTGGAATGAGATAGACGTCATTACCCTAAGTACATGTAAATATGTACATGCACTTGAAAGTACATGAAAATACACAAGTACATGAAAATATGAATGAGGTGACTCTACTTTTTATACAACCAGAGACATGAAAACTTGTGCTCTATTTGTGTAATATGAATTGAATTCCATTCTGCTGTCATATATAACAAATTAGAAATAAATAGAATTAAAAACTACATAAAAGAGGTTGTGAGGGGAATTGGAAGAAAAAACAAGGAGAGAAAGGTAGCACAATACAACAGTTACTAGTATGGCATTATGTAAAAATGTGGATGTGTAACCGATGTGATTCTGCAATCTGTATTTGGGGTAAAAATGGGAGTTCATAACTCACTTGAAACTAATGTTTGAAATATGATATGTCAAGTGCTTTGTAAGGTTTTGAACAATCAATAAATAAAAGAAAAAAAAATAAAAGAAACTGCCAAACTGTCTTCCAAAAAAAAAAAAAAAAAAAAAGAATGACAAAATCCTAAAATTCTTAATGATTTATACCTGAGTTTTAAAATTAGAATGAGGAGAAAGAGAGGATTAGAAGTTGAGGAATTTTAATTTTTATAATGTATAAAAATGTCCATATTATAATTTTATTGTGAGCTCATATAACTTCCTAAAATCAAAAATAATTACAGGAATATTGAAAACTATCAGTGCTTCTTTCCCTCATTCATTCATTCATTCATGCATGCCTTCACTCACTAAACTCATATTTAGTGGGTGCATAATAATTTCAGCACTGGTGAAACAAAAGAAAAATAAAACACAATCTTTGTTACTAAGTATTTAACAGTTCACAGAGGAAACATACGCACCAATGATTATAGTACTGTGGTATAAAATTTGAGAATCTTTACCATGTGGTTGTTAATAATGTAGTCTCTCATATTGCCTGGATTTGAATCCTGACTTGAATATTTACTAGCTAACATATTTTTGGATTATTATTAAATCTCTCTGTGTTCCATTTGCACCATCTGAAAAGTGGGAATAATTAAAACATCTACCTCACTGTGTTGGTGGGTAAATTAAACAAGTTAGTATTGGTAAAGTGCTTTTAAGTATCTGGCAGAATAAACAATCAGTAAGTAGTAACTATTTATCCTGGAAATAAAAATAAAGAGCATACAAACCACATCTTGTTAGAGAGGAGAAAATTAGAGTGGGGGTTTATTAGCCGTGAGGCTAAATTAAATACACAAGAATATTCATAGAGACTTTCTAGATGAAGAAAGATTGGATGTTCTGCTGAGCTTCTGAGCCAACATCAGTCTGCTAGAAGGTTTTGTTTAGTTTGCTCAGTGTTTACCATTTGTAAATATTGTTTTCAGATATTTATTTATCATGACATTTTACATAAAAATCGGATCTTAAAAAGTTGAGAATTTTTAAACATGGGCTCAGATGGCAGCAGGTAGACAGAGCTGTAGGATAACTTTCTAAGGTCCTTACGCGAAGCTTTTTCTCTTTATTTCACCAGCACACTGTGGACTTCTGACACTGAGACACTAAGTAAAAGTACTTGGGTACTGCTTTCCTTTCATGTTGCCTCCTGCACATATATACTGAACTATTTGGGTTTTTGACCTGTGATGAAGAAAATCCTATGGGGAGTAAATTAAGAAGTAACCCAAGATCAGATCATGGTAGTTTTTCGAGTTATAGATACTGTCTCATTGTTTTTAAAAATGGGTCATCATTTTGCAGTTTTACCAGAAAGGTATAAGAGCCCACTTGTCTCACATCTTAAATATCATTCGATATTTCCAATAGTCAAAATGTTAGCCTTACTACTATATGTGTAACATTTTCATATCGTGGCTAGTTATTTCTCCAATGGCTAGAGAATTTGAGTGTCTTTCCATGTTATTAGTACCCATTTACATATTTTGAGAAGTACCTGTTTAAAGCATCTGTCTATTTAAATATAAAATGATTGCTGATAAGGAGGGACAGGAAAAGGAAAAAATGGTGGAATGAATCTGACCAGACTTTCCTATGTACATATATGAATACAGGACAATGATCTTCACTTTTATGTATACCTACAAGGCACTAATCTAAAAAAAAAAAAAAAAAAAAAAAAAAAAAAAAAAAAAAAAACATGTATAAATAAATGGAAGAAAGAGCAGTAGAGGAAAGGGAACATGGAGAGAAGACAAAGGCAAAATACTAGGGACTGAATTAAAGCAAATTATATTCCATGATAGTAAAATTATATAAAAATGAACCTTAATATTACACATGACTTAAATTAATTTAGCAAATTTTCAGAATATGAAGTCAACTTGAATTTTATATTAACTATTTTTAATAAAGCTACTTCAGCCTAAAAAATTACACACACACACACACACACACACACATATCATTCTGGTCAATATACTTTTTAATTTAATGTTTTATCTCTTCTCTGACCCATCCATAATTTAGAAGTGTTTATCAATTTCCAAATATTTTGGAATTTTCTATGTTTATTTTTAATTTAATAATGTTATGTTTAGGAAACATACTTTATATAATTTAATTGTTTTAAATATTACCTGGATTTGTTTTATGGATCTGTGTGTTTATCTGCTATGTATCATATATACAAACTATGTATGTTTTTAGTTGTATATGGGTAGAATACCTTTGTTTAATTAATATTTATATGGTGCTAAGGATTGAACCCAATGCCTCACATATGCCAGGCAAGTAGAGCCACAACTCCAGTCCCAAACTATGTATTCTGATGATGTTGCATTTGAGTTCTATAAATAATCAAATCAATGGGTAAATAGTTTAGTTTCTTTTTATTGTGTATATTTGCTGTAATTTTTGCAGTACTGGGGACTGAACCCAAGTCCTTGGCATGGTAGGCAAACACTGCCCCTCTTGGCCATATCCCTACAAGTTGAATTTTTCATAGTTACATTAAATACTGCAAGAGGGACATTGCAATATATAATTCTTATTTTGGAATTATTGGTTTATTTGTTTAATTATCTCATTTTTTTGATTCGTGCCTTTATTTTAATGAAATATTCCTCATTATCTTTGGTTGTAGTTTGTGTCTTGAATTTTATTTTAAATATTTTAATACAACTACTTCATATGACTTTTATGGCACATAATGTTCTATCAATTAAGTTTCCACCTATTTGTCACTTTATATTTAAAGTGCATTTTTGTAGTTAGCAAGGTAGGTCTCCTTTTATAAAACCTTTTCTTAAAACCTCACTTTTTATTTAATTCTTAATTTTAAATATAATATTTATATCATTTGATTTTCATCTACAATTTTTTATATTTATTTTTTGGTTGTAGTTGGACACAATACCTTCATTTTTATGTGATGCTGAGGATAGAACCCAGCACATGCCAGGTGAGCGCTCTACCGCTGAGCCACAATCACAGCCCTCATCTACAATTGTGTTTGCCCTTTTTTCCCTCTTTTTCCCATTGTTCCTTTCCTCGCCTCTACTTTCATTTTTATTTTTCTTAGAAATGTATTTCAATTTTCCTGTTTTTTAGCCATATTTATATTCATCATTATTTTAGAGAGTGTTCTGAGAATTGAATATTTAAATTTTACTCTTCTGTTATGCTATCTAGTTTATCTTTTCATATATATTATAGATACTGCAGCCCTATAGGTCCTATATATCTCTGGTCCTTATTCTAGATTCATCAACCAATGGCTCATGCTCAAACTTCCTGTTTTATAAATAAAGTTTTATTTGAACACAATCATATCTTTCAACTTACATATTATCTGTGACTGATTTTATGGCACAGTGGCAGTTCAGTAGTTACAACAGAACCCTTATAGCCTGAAAAACCAAAGATATTTCTTATCTCACATGTTACTTTTTATGAGTTATATTTCTAAATATTTTAAAGTTCACTAAAAATGTAGTAGTATTTGCTATAAATATAGTTGAGAGTAAAAGAAAGCAAATAGTCATTTGCATATACCCAATTTTGGTGATTTCTATTTCTCATTTTTTTCTGAGCACATGAATTTCCATCTATATTATTCCATTTCAGCATGTAGAAATTTCTTTAGCATTGCTTATAATTTATATCTTGTAAAAACTTCTTTTATTTACTTTTTAAATAAATATTTGTTTAGTCTGACAGTACGTTTTTATTTTACTATGATTACTGAAGGATATTTTATAGAATACTGTTTATGTAGAATTCTATGTTGATATTTTTGTTTACTTACATTTTGACGTACTTTGTTATCCTCTGTTTTGACATCTATACTGTTCAGTGGAAAAGGTGGCTATTAATTAAAATTTTCCTGTCCTATAAGGCAGAGGGTTTGAATTTTTCCTTCCTCATTTCAAGATTTGCTGGTTTTTTAAAATTTATTCTTTTTAGTTATACATGACAGTAGAGTATAATTTGACATATTTATACAATCATGGAGCACAGATTTGCACTTTTCTCTAGCTTTCAGTCATTTTATTTGTGTTCTTTATGCATGTTATATTTGTAAATTTCTACCTTCAGTTAAATATGAGAAACTTTGGGAATTATTCCTCCTGACACTTTTTCTACAATTCCTCTATTTGAGGAATTCCAATTATATGTTGGAGAGAATATTTAGTATTAACTTACCAATCTATGAGACTCTTTATTTTTAAATATTTTTTATTAGTGCATTGTAGTTATATATAATATTGGGGTTCATTTTGACATAATCATAGATGCATGGAATATAGTTTGCTCCATTTCAGTCCCCAGTGCTTCCTCTTTCCTTCCTCTCCTCCCTTTCCCTGTTCCCTTCCTCTGTCTTACTGGTTTTCCTTCTATTTATTTAGCAGTTTTTTTTAAATTGGTGCCTTATATATATGCATAATGGTGGAATTCACTGTGTATATTCATATGTGTACATAGCATAATTTGGTAAATTTTATTTCACAGTTCCTCCCATTTTCCACCCTCCAACCTCCCCCTCTCTCCTCTTCCTCTCCCCCACTGATCTCACTTCCATTTTCCTAAGATCTCTCTCCTGCCCCTATTTTTTCTAACTTCTGAATATGAGAGAAAACATTTGACCCTTGACTTTATAAGTCTGACTTTTACACTTAGCATAATATTCTCCAGTTCTATCCATTTTCCAGAAAATGTCATGACCTCATTCTTCTTTATGGCTGAATAAAATTTTACTGTGTATATGTTTTCTTTATCCATTCATCTGTTGTCAGGCACCCCCAGCTGGTTCCATAACTTGCTGTTTTAGTCATCTTTTTCACTGCTGTGACCAAAAGACCTGACAAGAAAAACCTTAGAGGAGGAAAAGTTTATTTTGAAGTTGAATGTTTCATAGGTCTACTCCATAGAGAACTAAATCTATTCCTTGGGGCCTGAGATGAGGCAGATATCATAGCAGAAGTGCTTGGTAGAAGAAAGCAGCTGGGAACACGGCACTGAGAAACAGAGAGGGAGAGAGTTCTCACTGTGAAAAACGTCAAAATACATTCTACTGTCATGTATAACTAAAAATAATAAATAAAATATTAAGAAATAAAAAAGTCCTTAAGAAAACATATATATACCCTACCTACCTACACTTAATCCTTCTTAGTGGCTTAATGCTTAAGGCCTCATAACCTTATCATTTCACCTCTACACTTTCCTGCATTGGCTCACACATAAACTTTTGGGGGACACCTCATATTAAAACCATAACACTTGCCTATTGTGAATTGCAACACTGTAAACACTGATGTGGCTATGTAACTATGGAATGCATATTTTAGTTCTTTTAGATAAATACCAAGGAGTGGGATGATTGGATCTCATAGTGGTTCCATTCTTAGAGTTTTAAGAAATCTCTGTGTTACTTTTTAAAGTGTTTGTACTAATTTGCATTCTTACAAAAAACGTATGTTTGAACCTTTCTACCCACATCCTAGCCAGTATTTTTTAATATTTGTTTTTTTGATGATAGCCATTCTAACTGGAATGAGATGAAATCTTATTGTAGCATTGATTTGCATTTCCCTGGTAACTAGGGTTTTTGAACATTTTTTCATATATTTCTTGGCCATTTTTGTTGTTGTTGTTTTGATTTTGGTTTTAGTTTGTATTGTACTTTTTGATAAATGTATGCTTAGTTCATTTTTCATTTGTTAATTGAGTTGTTTTATTATTATTAAGATTTTAGAATTATTTACATATTCTGGATATTAATCCCCTGTCCCAGAAGTAGCAGGCAAAAATTTTATCCATTTTGTAGACTTTCTCTTCATAAACTTAATGGTTTTCCTTGCTGTGCATAAGCCTTTTAATTTGATGCCACCCCACTTTTTGATTCTTGGTTTTATTTCCTAAGTTTTTAATCTCCTTAGGAGTCTTGTTAAGGATATCAGTGTCTATGTTAACATATTGGTGCATTAAAACTATGTTTTATTCTAGCAGTTGCAAATTTTCTGATCTAATTCCTAAGTCTTTGATCTACTTTGATTTGACTTTTTTGCAAGATGAAATATAGGTATCTATTTTTATTTTTCTATATATGGATATTCACTATTACCAGTATGATTTGATTAAAAGATTTTTTTCTCCAAAATGTTTTTAGTGTCTTTGTTAAGTATCAGATGACTGTATGTACATTTGTCTCAGTGTCTTTTTTTGCATTGGTCTGTATGTCTGTTTTGATGCTAACACCATGCTGTTTTTGTTACCATATCTCTGTAGGAACATTTGAGATCAAGTATTGTGGTGCCTCCAGAACTATTCTTCTTGTTCAGTATTTATTTGGCTATTCTGAGTCTTTCATTCTTCCAAAAGAATTTTAGGACATTTTTTTTGGCTAGTTCTGTGATTAATTGGGTATTTTGATGGGAATTGCATTAAATATATATAAAGCTTTTGGTAGTATGGCCATTGTGACAATATTAATTTTGCCTGTTTAAGAACATGGGAGGATTCTCCATCTCCAAAGACCTTCATTTATTTCTTCAGTGTTCTAAAGTTTTCAATGTATAGGTCTTTTAGTTCCTTGGTTACATTTATTACCAAGTATTTTTTTTTAGTTTATTGTAAATATGATAGTTTTTTGATATCTTTCTCAGTAGATTCATTATTGAAGTATAGTAAAGCTATTGATTTATGAATGTTGATCTAGTATCTTGCTACTTGGTGAATATGTTGATTAGCTCTAGAAGTCTTCTGATGGAGTTTTAGGGTATTCTACATATAGGATCATGTTATCAGAAAACAGATCACTTACTTCTCCTTTTCATAGCTGTATCCTTTCAATTTTCTTCTCTTGCAAGATTGCTCTGGCTAGAGTTTCAAGAACGATTTTGAATAGAAGTGGTGAGAGTAGACATCCTTGTCTTGTTCCTGATTTTAGAGGGAAAATTTTCAGTTTTCTTTGTTTAGCATAATGTTGGCCTTCGGTTTGTTCTGTATAGCTTTTACAATATTGAGGTAACCTTCTTTCTCTATTTTCTCTAGCATTTTAAACATGAATTGGTGTTGGATTTTTTCAAATGCTTGTTCTGTATCTATTGAGATGATTGTGTGATTCTTAATTCTATTTATGTAGTGAATTGCATTTATTGATTTGTGTATATTTTTTTAAGAGAGAGAGAGAGAGAGAGAGAGAGAGAGAGAGAGAGAATTTTTTTAATATTTATTTTCTAGTTCTCTGCGGACACAACATCTTTGTTTGTATGTGGTGCTGAGGATCGAACCCGGGCCGCACGCATGCCAGGCGAGCGTGCTACCGCTTGAGCCACATCCCCAGCCCCTGATTTGTGTATATTAAACCATCCTTGCATCCAGGTGATAAAATCTGCTTGATCATGGTGCACTATTTTCTTAATGTATTTTTGAATGCAGTTTGCCAGTACTTCATTAAGGATTTTTGTGTCTATATTCATCAGGGATATTGATTTCTTTCTTGTGTTTTTGTCTAGTTTTGATATCAGGGTAATACTGGCTACATGATACTGGGAGTATTTCCTCTCTATTTTATGGAATACTTTGCAGAGGACTGACATTTCTTCTTTAAAGGTCAGGTAGAACTCAGCTGAGAATCCATCTGGTGCTTCAATCTCATTACTTGAAATTGGTCTATTAAGATTTTCTATATCCTTAGGTTCAATTTGGGTAGGTCATATGTGTCAGTGAAATTTGTCAATTTGTTCTACATGTTCCTGCTTTATTGGAATATAAATGTTCAAAATAGTTTCTAACATTCCTTTGAATTTCAGAAGTGTCTGTTGTAATATCTCCTTTTTCACCTCTGATTTTATTTATTTGGTCCACTCCCTCCCCCACTTCTCATTAGTTTTGCTAAGAATTTATCAATTTTGTACAACTTTTCAAAGAACCAACTCTTGTACTGATCTTTATATCAGTTTTTATACTCAATATCATTGATTTCAACTCTTAATTATTTCCTCTTCAGCTAATTTTTATTTTTTGAACTTTATTTTTTGCTTTCTACATGAAAAATTTGTATTTTTGTTTTGGTACTGGGGATTGAACCCAAGGGTGCTAAACCACTGGGCCACATTACTACATTCCTAGCCTGTTTTATTTGGAGATAGGTTCTCCTTAAGTTGCTATGGACTCGCTAAGTTACTGAAGATGTTCTAGAACATGTGATACTCCTGTCTCAGCCTCCAGAGTTGCTGATGTACTGGTTTCTTAAATGTATTTTGTCTTCCCTCTGCCATCTCTATTGTCTGGTAAATTTACCAAAGTTTTGTTTTTAATTTTAATTTCTTTTTTCTTTTTTTTTAAATTTTTATGTGATAGCACAATGCATTACAATTCTTTTTACACATATAGAGCACTTTTTCATATTTCTGGTGTATACAAAGTATATTTACACAAATTCTTGTCTTCATACATGTTCTTAGGATAATAATGATCATCACATCCTATCATCATTTATGACCCCATGCTGCCTCCCTTCCCCTTCAACCCCTCTGCCCTGACAAGAGTTTGTCTATTCCTCCCATGCTCCCTCTCCCTATCCCATTATGAATCAGTCTCCTTATGTCAAAGAAAACATTTGGCATTTCGGTCTTTTGCTATTGGCTAACTTCACATAGCATTATCTTCTCTAACTCCATCCATTTACCTGCAAACGCCTTGATTTCATTCTCTTTTATTGCTGAGTAATATTCCATTTTGTATATATGCCACATTATTTTTTATCCATTCATCTATTGAAGGGCATCTAGGTTGGTTCCCTAGTTAAGCTATTGTGAATTGTGCTGTTTTAAATATTCATTTGCCTGTGTCCTTGTAGTATACTGTTTTTAAGTCCTTTGGGTATAGACCAAGGAGAGGGCTAGCTGGGTCAAGTGGTGGTTCCATACCCAATTTTCCAAGGAATCTCCGTACTGCTTTCCATATTGGCTGCACCAATTTCCAGTCCCACCAGCATTGTTTGAGAGTACCATTTTCCCAACATCCTCACCAACACTTATTGTTGTTTGTCTTCATAATAGCTGCCATTCTGACTGGAGTGAGATGCTATCTTAGAGTAGTTTTGATTTCCAATTCTCTGATTGCAAGAGATGATGAGAATTTTTTCATATATTTATTGATTGATTGTATATCATCTTCTGAGAAGTGTCTGTTCAGGTCCTTGTCCCATTTATTGATTTGATTATTTGATTTTTTTGTTCTTAGATTTTTGAGTTCTTTATATATACTAGAGATTAGTGCTCTATGTGATGTGTGAAGGGTAAAAGTTTGCTCCCAAGATGTAGGCTTTCTTATCACCTCACAGATTGTTTCTTTTGCTGAGAAAAAAGCGTTTTGTTTGATTCCATCTCATTTGTTGATCCTTGATTTTAATTCTTGCACCACAGGAGTCTTATCAAGGAAATTGAGGCCTAAATCACATGATGGAGATTAGAGACTACTTTTTCTTCTATTAGATGCAGGGTCTCTGGTTTTATTCCTAAGTCCTTGATCCATTTTGATTTGACTTTGTGCATGGTGATAGATAGGGTTTAATTTCATTTTGTTGCATATGGATTTCCAGTTTTCCCAGCATCATTTGTTGAAGATGCTATCTTTTCTCCAATGCATGTTTTTGGCACCTTTGTCTAATATAAAATACTTATACACGAATTGGTTTCAACATACTTTATATACAAAGATATGAAAAATTGTGCTATATATGTGTAATAAGAATTTTAGTGCATTCCGCTGTCATATATTTTTTAAATCATTAAAAAATATAATTATAATTTTGTGGGTTAGTCTGTTTCCTCTATTCTGTACCATTGATCTACCAGTCTGTTTTCTTGCCAATACCATGCTGTTTCTGCTACTATTCCTCTGTAGTATATTTTAAGGTCTGGTATAGTGATGCCACCTGCTTTACTTTTCCTGCTAAGGATTGCTTTAGATATTCTGGGTCTCTTATTTTTCCAGATGAATTTCATGATTGCTTTTTCTATTTCTATGAGGATTGTCATTGGAATTTTGATTGCAATTGCATTAAATCTAGATAGTGCTTTTGGAAGTATAGTCATTATGATAATATTAATTCTGCCTATCCAAGAGCATGGTAGATCTTTCCATCTTCTAAGGTCTTCTTTGACTTCTTTCTTTAGGGTTCTCTAGTTTTCATTATATAGATCTTTCACCTCTCTTGTTAAGTTGATTCCCAAGAATTTTATTTATTTTTGAGGCTATTGTAAATGGGGTAGTTTTCCTCATTTCCCTTTCTGAGGATTTGTCTTCCCCACCTGGGGAGGAGTAGACCAGGCCTCCTGTGAGCCTGAGTCTTGCATAAGCTGGTGTAAGTGGTTTTGAGCTGCTGGGCTTGACCTCCCGCAATAGTCTACTCTTTAATTTCTTTTTAATTCTAAAATTTTCATGTTAATTTATTTATTATTTCTATTTTTATGGAATTTCCCATTTTTTTTCATTTTTCATTCATTTTGAGGTTTTTTTACCCCCTGATATATTATTAGAAAAGCTACTTTTAAATCCTTGTGTTTGATATTTCAAAATATGCACCTCATAGTTGATCTCTGTTTGACTTTTTTTCATCTAGTTCCATAGTTTCCATCTTCATTTTAAAATATATATTTTTAGTTGCAGATGGACATAATAACCTTATTTATTTATCTTTTTATGTGATGCTGATGATCAAACCCAGTGCCTCATCCATGATAGGCAAGTGCTTTACAACTGAGCCATAACCCCAGTCCAGTTTTCTTCTTCTTTTCTTTAAAAATTTGTACTGTATCTTGGACACATAAATATCAATTTTAGGAATTTTGATTAATTCTTTTTTCTGAACTAAATGCTTAGACTTTCTTTTTAATAATTAATGGTCTTATTAAACCACCTTTTCTAGTGGCAGTTGTAGCCAGTAGACCACTTCAGATCTCTTGTCATTTGGGGAACTGCTCTGAATCTTGTCTTTGTATACTGGTGTCAAATATCAGGCACAGAGTTGGGCAGAGAGTTTTAGGTGTTACATTCTATGAAGTATTCCTTCAGCCATATTATCCCAATTTCAGTTGTCTGGTAGTCCAGATGAGAAAAAGTGTAGTTTTTTCCCAACAGTTACCCAGCTGTTTTATAAAGTGAATAACTATAACTTATTTCAGGCTAAAATTCAGGAAAATGGGCTTTCATTTTTTCATATCCTTCCTCCTTCATGCATGTCTATTCATTCTCTATTTCTTTAAATCTATTAACTTCTTGCATAATGTTTGGCTTTTAAAATCAGTTTCTCCAGAAGAGTAATTTTGGTAAGGCCTCTTTTGGTTGTTGTTATTATTTTTTTTTTATTACTCAAACAGGATTCTCTGGTTTTAATACATTTATTTGTGAAGATATCCTTCATATTTGTCTCCATATGGGTCATTTTGGATACTGTTTGTGATCTTTTCTATTGTGTTTGTAATCACAATCAACTTCTTACAATGGAGTTGAAATCAGTTGCACACTAATCACTGATATCAGAATATGTTTTGTATGTTACCTCTTTTATGTATTTTATAATTATTTTTATAAAACAATATTACAATGAGTATAGATCACAATGATCAGTTATGCAGATATTAGTGAGATTTATTAATTTAAATTTGCATCTAGACTTATTTAAGAGGTAGAACTAGAATACTTTTAAAATCAAAACTTATTCATTTACCACTAGGCTTGATTTGTCTCACCTTTTCTGTATGTCATCAAGTTGAATTAGTGTTTGTAGTGTTTGCTTTTAGATGAATATTTTAAAAATATGCTATCATTGTGAATTTCATATGACTTGTGGATTCTGAGATTATTTTTTCACTGAGTAGACTAGAAAAGATACTTTCTTTCAGTAGTAGATATGCTAAGTCAAAGAGGTCACATGGAATATCTGGAAATGCTTAGCATACTTTAAGCACACATATTTTTTTTCCTTGAAATATGTTAGGAACTAATAGATACTTTCCTGCACAACCATCTCTTTTACTTCTTTTCAGTAGTTATCAAAGGCTAGTGAATCATTAGAATAATCCCCTGAGTCAATTTAAACAGTTATTTCAGAAACAGGGAAGAAACATCAGTACAGTCCAGATTTATTTTTAACACTTTGACTTCAAGGTCAGAAGCAATTTTTCTTTTGTACATAATGGCAATAAGAAAGGTGAAAGCCAGGAATAAAAATTTATAGGCTTTTATCTTATTATAGTTTATGAAATATGAGTGTTTTTTAAGATTAAAAAGTGCCATGAAGGGATATATTTTATTTCAATCTGGAGAAAATGTGAGTGGTGTTCAGGGTATCATATAGGAAATATAACAATAATTATTTTTCAATTTCATCATCTAAACAGTTAATTAAATAATACCAACCTCATAAGATTTTTTTGTATATCTCAAGTTTTTTAAAAGTTACAATTGTTATTTAATTTTCAAATATTTGAAACTATGGGTTTTGATCATGAGACACTTAGATGGTCAAAGTTCAGACTAAAAATTAGTGATTATTTTGATCCGTGCTAAAATGTTGAACTTGAAACCTAAATAATACCATAATAAGTGAGATTTAAAATGAGAAGTATTTGAGGTAATACAAAGAAGAAAATACCCTCTTATAAGAAAGAAAATTATTTCAAAATATAGAGAGATGTGTAAAGATTATCAGAAAGAATTATTTTACTGGAAATAGGTCATTTTCTTGTTACTTTATTAATATCACATTCTCAATATTTTGTATCTTTGGGGAACTTAGCATGTAGAAAGCATCTGACTCTTTCTAATTTATGAGCAGGTGTTGACATGACTGAAACCTATGACCCCCACAAGAAATTTATGTACTTTCTGCATACTGTGACCTACCTGTAATCCTACCAACTCAGCAGGCTGAGGCAGAAGTATTGCAAGTTCAGTGCCAGCCTTGGCAACTTAGCAAGACCATAAGCAACTTGGTGAGACCCCATCTCAAATATTTTTTAAAAGGGGTGGGTATGTTGTTCAGTGGTAAAGTACCCCAGGATTCAATTGCAGTACCAAAAATAATTAGTTCCTTGCCTAGATAGAGAACTGGAAAATTAGGAGGATGTTTAAATTTCCTTGAGGAAAAGCCCAACATTTCACAAATGAGTTGGGAAGATAGAAAAACTTCCCAAAGTTACCTGGATATGTAGTTAAGAGCAGTGACCACTATTGTAGTGTTTTGAATTTTATGATATTTTACATTTAGTTATGTCATCCTGCCTAGGTATAGTAAAGAATACATGTTATTTAAAAGCAATAACCCCCCCCATCATAACATGGATCTTATCTTGAACCGCTCCATTATATTTTATGACATTTATAAAGTAATCTATATAAATATTAAGTTGTATGATTGGTTGTTTTTAAATATTAGCAGCTTAATGAGTTATCATTATTATGCAGTGAGCTGTACATATTTAAAATGTATAATTTTGAAAGTTTTGATTTATACTTATTTGAAACCACAATCACAATTAAAATAATTCCCAAAGTTTTCTCCTATAATTTTGTTTCCTTCCCTTCTATAACTAATTATCACCCTCATCCCTAGGTAGCAACTTGTCTTCTTTCTGTCACTACATATTTATATTTTTTATAATGTTAGGTGAATGGTAAATAGTATATACTCTATAAATGTCCAACTTATTTTATGCAGTGCAATTATTTTGGGACTCATCAATGTTGTTATCTATGTAACAGTGTATTGCTTCATTTATGTTGAGTAATATTCTATTAAATGGATATACCAGCATTATCTATTCACCCATGAGTGGATATTTGGTGTTTATTTGTGTGTGGTGTTTTTGTGTTGTTTGTTGCCCTTATAAATAAAGCTTCTGGGAATATTTGTGAAAATGTCTTTGTATAGACAAATAAGTTTTACTACTAAGGCAAAAACTAGGAACAGAATGCCAGATCATAGAGTATGTATGAGTTCAATGTTTTTTCAAGACTGCTTTAAACTTCTTTTGAAAGTGTACCATTTTAGATCCTCACTAGCAGTAGATAAGAGTTCCACTTGTTCCTTCTATTTGCCAACATTTGATACAGTTAGTTTATAAAAAATGTTGAGCCATTCTTATTAAATATGCCAGGGTATCTCTTTGAGGTTTTAATTTGCACCATAGATCATCTTTTCATGTTCTTATTTGTAATGAATATATGTTTCAAAATACCAAAGTTTTTTTGTAAATATTTATTTTCTAGTTGTAGTTGGACACAATATCTTCAATTAATTAATTAATTATTTTTTATGTAGTGCTGAAGATCGAACCCAGGGCCTCACCTGTGCTAGGCAAGTGCTCTACCAGTGAGCCTGGGTTCAATCCTCAGCGCCACATTTAAAAAAAAAGTGAAGACCCAAAATTTTATCACACTTAAATTTTTCTCTAATGCTACTCATCTACATATTCCATTGATTTTCACTCTTTTATTGCTATTGTCTTTTTCCTTTTGCATAGTTTAAATTTAGTTGGCTCTTCTTTTGTTTCTTAGGGGAAAAATGGAAATTGTTTTGGACCCTTTGCTTTATTTCTAAAGTAGGAATTTTGTGCTAAAATGCCCCCCTCTAATAATTTCCTAGCCTGAATTCCACATATCATTTTAAGTTTTGTGTTGATTGTCATATATTTCAAAATAATTTCCATTTTATCTTTATTTGGTGAATAGGTTACTTAAAAGTATATTATTTGAGTATTTTAGATGTCTTTTTCTGTAATTCACTTCTGATTGAACTCCAGTGGGGTCAAAGTGAGTACCTGATATAATTTGAGACATTTTTAGATTTGATTCTATTTTCGTACATGTTCTATGCACACTTGAAAAAAATTATTTTGCTCATGGGGTAGAATGTTATACAAATGTCAAGTTAATTTGGTTATTGTATCCTATAATTTTATATCACTTTTGATATCCTCTCTGCTTGTAGAGACAGGAAATGTAGAGAGAAAGATATTTAAATCTCTGTCTACAGTTGTGGATTTTATATTTCTCCATGCAATTCAAATACTTTTTGTATTACTTAATTTGAATGTCTATTTTTAAGGTACATAAAATTTTAGAATTATGATGACTTCTTGCTGAATTGGTCCATATATCACTGGAAAATAGTCCATTTTATTTCTGGTAACATTCTTTGCTATGAAATTTATTTTGTATGCCATTAGTTTAGGTACTTCAGCTGTCTTATGATTAGTATTACTATGTTACATATTTTCCCATCCTTTTTTAACCTAATCTTGCTTTTAAGATAGGTTTTATTTTGGCATAATAGAGTAAGGTCTTGCTTTGTCATAAAATTCAATGGGCTCTTCCTTTTTATTTTCTCAATTAGACCATTTATATTTAAGATGATTATTGCTAGAATTGGGTTAACATATAATATCTTGCCTTCTTATTTACCTCATTTGTTATTTTCTCTCTTTTATAATTTTTCTTCCTTATTCTTTTTTTAATATTTATATTTTAGTTATAGTTGGACACAATACCTTTATTTCACTTGTTTATTTTTATGTGGTGCTGAGGATCGAACCCAGGGTCTTGCACATGTGAGGCAAGTGCTCTACTGCTGAGCCCCAGCCCCAGCCCCTCTTCCTTATTTTTGATGTTGATTTTTTTAGGATTTAATTTTATATCCTTTGTTTTTAATTATAATTATTTTGTGGTATTATTATAGTCATTGCTTTATGGTTATAACATACATTATCTAAGTTATAACAAGTATATTCTAATGATACTATATCACTTCATTTATAAGAAACCTAGAACATTATCCTTCCATTTCTTTCCTTCAAGTTTTTGTGCAATCATTGTAACATGCACATTTTACATACATATCTCAGTGTTTTTTGCTATGAAGAGTAAGTTATTTTAAGATATTTAATATTTAAATTCTGTGGTCCCATATAGTGACCATTTCCAATGTTCGTCATTCTTTTGTATACACCAAGATTTCCACCTGTTCACATTTTCCTTTTTCCACAAATACTTTCTTAAATATTTCTTATTATGAATTTCTAATGGTTTCCAATTCTTAAACATATTTGAGATATGAAAAATCATTATTTCACCCTCAGTTTTGAAAAAAATTCTCATTATATGCAGTATTACAGAATGACAGATATTTTTATTTCAATATTTTAAATATCTTGTTCCACAGCCTTATTATTATCATTGCTGCTACCAACAAAATCTGTGCTTCTTTTTATCTTAGTTTCTTTGATTTATATTATATAAGTTATTTTACTTATAATATGTCTTGTATTGTCTACTTGCTTTAATTTATTTGTACTTATTACTTTAAAGCAGTCTGATTAAAATGTTTTTGCATGAATTATTTTCAGTTTCTCACACCAGCTTTTGTGAAAACTTGGGGTTTATGCTTTTTACCAATTTTTAAAAATTGTGTGTTATTTTTTCAAATATGTGTCATTTCCTCTAATTCTTCCATTGGGGTGTCCAACATCACATTGTTATTTTAAGCTCTCCCAAATATTACTATTGTAATTTTTTGTCAGTCTTTTTAAATTTATTTCTTACATACATGAAAATAGTGTGATGCATTACATTCATTATTATCCATTTACAGCACAATTTTTTGTAACTCTGTATATAAAGTATGTTCATGCCAAATTATGCCATTATATGTGAGCTCTCTCTTTTTTGCATTACAATTCTTCATACACATTTATACCATAATATATTATATCTCTGATTGTATATAAGGTATGTTGACATCATACCTTCCACCATCCTTGCTATTCCCCTTCTCCCTCACTTTCCCTCAAACACCTCTTCCCTATCTAGAGGTAATCTTCCTCCCATGCTCTCCCTCCCTACCCTACGTTGAGTCACCTCCACCGCCTTATATCAGAGAAAGCATTTGGCATTTTTTTGGGGGGTGGGGGGTTGGCTAACTTCACGTAGCATGATCTTCTCTAATGCCATCCATTTGCCTGCAAATGCCATGATTTTCTTCTTTTTTAGTGCTGAGTAAAATTCCATTGTGTATAAATTCCACAATTTTTTATTCATTCATCCACTGAAGGACATTTAGGCTGGCTCCATAGTTTAGCTATTGTGAATTTTGCTGCTATAAACATTGATGTGGCTGTGCCCCTGTAGTATGCTGTTTTTAGGTCCTTTTGGTATAGTCCAAGAAGAGGAATAGTTGGGTCCAGATTTCCAGATTTCCAAGCAATCTCTATACTGCCTTCCAAATTGGCTGCACCAATTTGCAGTCCCACCAGCAGTGTATGAGTGTACCTTTTCCCCACATCCTCACCAAAACTTGTTATTGTTTGTCTTCATAATAGCTTCCATTCTTACTGTCATGGGATGGTATCTTAGAGTAGTTTTGATTTTCATTTCTCTGCTTGCTAGAGATGATGAGCATTTTTTTCATATATTTATTGATTGATTGTATATCCTCTTCTGAGAAGTATCTGTTCAGATCCTTGGCCCATTTATTGATTGGATTATTTGGTCTTTTGGTGATTATCTTGTTGAGCTCTTTATATACCCTAGAGATTAGTGCTCTATCTGATGTGTGAGGGGTAAAAATTTATTCCCAGGATGTAGGCTCCCTGTTCACCTCACAGTTTATTTCTTTTGCTGAGAAAAAACTTTTTAGTTTGAATCCATCCCATTTGTTGATTCTTGGTTTTAATTCTTGTGCTATAAGAGTCTTATTAAGGAAGTTGGGGCCTAATCACACGTGATGAAGATTAGGGCCTAATTTTCTTCTATTAGACACAGATTCTCTGGTTTAATTCCTAGATCCTTGATCCATCTTGAGTTGTACATGATTAGAGATAGGGGTTTAATTTCATTTTGGTGCATATGAATTTCCAGTTTTCCCAGCACCATTTGTTGAAGAAGCTATCTTTTCTCCAGTGCATGTCTTTGGCACCTCTGTCTAATATAAAATAGTTGTAATTTGTGGGTAGTCTCTATTCTTGTACCATTGGTCTACCAGCCTTTTTTGGTTCCAGTACCATGCTGTTGTTGTTAATATTGCTCTGTAGTATAGTTTAAGGTCTGGTATAGCAATACCACCTGTTTCACTCTTCCTGCTTAGAATTGCTTTAGCTATTCTGGGTCTCTTATTTTTCCAGATGAATTTCATGATTGCTTTTTCTATTTCTATGAGGAATACCATTGGGATGTTCATCAGAATTGCATTTTGAACTTGTATAGTGCTTTTGGTAGTATGGTCATTTTAATAATGTTAATTCTGCCTATCCATGAGCAAGGTAGATCTTTCCATCTTCTAAGGTCTTCTTTTATTTCTCTCTTTAGGATTCTGTAGTTTTCATTGTACAGATCTTTCACCTCTTTTTTTAAGTTGATTCCCAAGTATTTTATTCTATTTTTTTTGAAGATATTGTGAATGGGGTAGTTTTCTTCATTTCCTTTTCAGAGAATTTGTCACAGATATACAGAAATGTCTTTGATTTATGAGTGTTGATTTTATATCTTGCCACTTTGCTGAATTCATTTCCTAGTTCTAGAAGTTTTCTGGTGGAGTTTTTTTTTTGGGGGGTCTTCTAGGTATAGAATCATATTGTCAGCAAATAGTGCTGGTTTAAGTTCTTCTTTTCCTATAGTTATTCCTTTAATTTCTTTCATCAGTCTAATTGCTCTGGCTGATGTTTCAAGAATTATGTTGAGGGCTGCGGATGTGGCTCAAGTGGTAACGCGCTCACCTGGCATGCACGGGGCACTGGGTTCTATCCTTTTTATTAACTTTGGCTTGAAGTCTACTTTATTTGATAAAGAGTATGGATACCTCTGCTTGCTTCCAAAGTCCATGTAAGTGACCTTCAGTCTGTGTATGTCTTTATTTTTATTTTTACATAAAAATAAAAATAAAGATGTGGTGTCCACTGAAAACTAAAAAATAAATAAATATTTAAAAAATCCCCCCCTCTCAAAAAAAAAAAGAATTATGTTGAATAAAAATTGTGAGAGAGGGAATCTCTGACTTATTCCAGATTTTAGAGGGAATACCTTCAGTTTTTCTGCATTTAGAATGATGTTGGCCTGAGGCTTAGCATAGATAGCCTTTACAATGTTGAGATAAGTTCCTGTTATCCCTAATTTTTCTAGTGTTTTGAATATAAAGGGGTGCTGTATTTTGTTGAATGCTTTTTCTGCATCTATCAAGATAATCATATGGTTCTTATCTTTAAGTCTATTGATGTGATGAGTTACGTTTATTGATTTCTCTATGTTGAAAAAACCTTGCATCCCTGGGATGAATCCCACTTGGTCATAGTACATGATCTTTTTGATATGTTTTGTATTCAATTTGCCAGAATTTTATTGAGGATTTTTGCATCTGTGTTCATTAGAGATATTGGTCTAAAATTTTCTTTTTTTGAAGTTTCTTTGTCTGGTTTTAGAATCAGGGTAATATTGGCCTTGTAGAATATTTGGAAGTACTCCCTCTTTTTCTATTTCCTGAAATAAATTGAAGAGTATTGGTATTATTTCTTCTTTAAAGGTCTTGTAAAACTTGGTTGTATATCCATCCAGTCCTGGGATTTTCTTGGTTGGTATTATTTTGATGGCTTCTTCTATTTCCTCACTAGATATTGGTCTGTTTAAGTTGTGTATATCTTCCTGACTCAATCTGGGCAGATCATATGACTTTAGGAATTTATTGATGCCTTTACTGTCTTCTATTTTATTAGAGTATAGGTTTCAAAATAATTTCTAATTATCTTCTGTATTTCTGTAGTGTCTCTTGTGATATTGCCTTTTTCATCACATATGCTAATAATTTGGGTTCTCTTTCCTTCTCTTTGTTAGCATGGCTAAGGGTCTGTCAATCTTATTTATTTTTTCAAAGAACCAACTTTTAGTTTTGTCTATTTTTCAATTGTTTCTTTTGTTTTTATTTCATTGATTTCAGCTCTGATTAATTATTTCTTGCCTTCTACTGCTTTTGCTTCTGATTTGTTCTTCTTTTTCTAGGACTTTGATATGTAGTGTGTGGTCATGTATTTGTTGGCTTTTTCTTCTTTTAAGGAATGAACTCCATGCAATGAATTTTCCTCTTAGTACTGCTTTCATTGTGTCCCAGAGATTTCGATATGTTGTGTCTATGTTCTCATTTACCTCTAAGAATTTTTTAATCTCCTCCTTGATGTCTTCTGTAACTCACTGTTCATTCAGTAGTAAATTGTTCAGTCTCCATGTGATGTAGCGATTTTTCTTTCTTATTTTAACATTGATTTACAATTTCATTATATTATGATCACATAAAATGCATGGTAGTATTTCTATTCCTTTGTATTTGCTAAGAGTTTCCCTGTGACATATATACAGTCTATTTTTGAGACAGATCCATGCGCTGCTGACAAGAAAGTGTATCTGCTTGATGTTGGTTGAAATATTCTATATATGTCCATTAAATCTAAGTTATTAGTTATGTTATTGCATTCTATAGTTTCTTTATTCAACTTTTGTGTGAAAGATCTGTCCAGCGGTGAGAGAGGTGTGTTAAAATCACCCTTGATTATTGTGTTGTGATCAATTTGACTCTGGAACTTGAGAAGAGTTTGTTTGATGAACATAGCTGCACCATTGTTTGGGGAATATATATTAATGATTGTTATGTCTTGTTGGTGTATGGTTCCCTTGAGGAGTATGTAATGTCCTTCTTTATCCCTTTTGATTAACTTTGGCTTGAAGCCTACTTTATTTGATATGAGTATGGACACCCTGCATGCTTCTGAGGTCCATGTGAGTGGTATGATTTTTCCCAACCTTTCACTTTCAGTCTGTGTATGTCTTTTCCCATCAAATAAGTCTCCTGTAGGCAGCATATTGTTGGATTTTTTTTAATCCAGTCTACTAGCCTTTGTCTTTTGATTGATGAGTTTAAGCCATTAACATTTAGGATTACTATTGAGATATAGTTTGTATTTCCAGCCATATTTGTTTATTTTTGTTATTTAACTTGACTTGGCTTTTCCTATTTGATTAGTTTTTCTTTTAGTGTACTACCTCCCACCATTGGTTTTCATTGTTATTTTCCATTCCCTCTTCATGAAATGTTTTGCCAAGGATGTTTTGAAGCACTGGTTTTCTAGCTGCAAATTCTTTTAACTTTTCTTTATTATGGAAGGTTTTTATTTAATATTTAAACCTGAAGCTTAATTTTGCTAGATAATTATTCTT
Organism: Urocitellus parryii; assembly: GCF_045843805.1. Taxonomy (NCBI): domain Eukaryota; kingdom Metazoa; phylum Chordata; class Mammalia; order Rodentia; family Sciuridae; genus Urocitellus; species Urocitellus parryii. Next base: position 1,290,214 of record NW_027554101.1, on the reverse strand, counting down.
GGTTGTAACCCATTACCTTTCAGTATTTCAAATATGTTGTTCCAGGATCTTATAGCTTTCAGGGTCTATGTTGAAAGATCAGCAATTAACCTAATTGGTTTACCCCTATATGTAATCTGGTTCTTTTCTCTTGTGGCTTTTAAAATTCTCTCCTTGTTCTGTATGTTGGACATTTTCTTTGTAATGTGTTTTGGTGTGGATCTATTGTGATTTTGCACACTCAGTGTCCTGTATCCTGTCACATGCTCTGAGAAGCTTCAATTTGTCAATGGGAGCCCTAGTGGGAAAACCATCCGACCTCTCTCTGGGATTCACACACAGAGCAGCCAGGAATAGGTTGTCCTCTACTCTGCCAGCTTGGATCTTCTTGTCATTCTTTTTTTTAAAAAATTTGTTCTTTTTGTACAGTGCATTTTGACATATATAGAATAAGAATAATATGTTCCAATTATAATACCATTATTGTAGTTGTATACGATGTGAAGTTTCACTGGTTATATTTTCATATATAAGAACGGAAGGATATATGCATTTCATTCTATTGTCTTTTATCTATTCCCATTCCCCCTCCTTTCCCTTCATTCTCTTCGTCTAACCCAATAAACTTCTGTTCTTCCCTACCCTCCCTCTTATTCTATGTGAGTATACACATATCAGAGAAAACATTGGACCTTTGCTATTTTGGGACTGGCTCATTTCACTTAGCATGATAGTCTCCAGTTCCACCAATTTACTGGCAAATGCCATAATTTCATTCTTCTTTATGACTGAGTGATATTATATTGAGTATTTGTACCACATTTTCTTTATCTATTCATCTGTTGAAGGGCACCTAGGTTGGTTCTGTAGCTTAGCTATTGTGATAGCTGCCATAAACATATGTGATATAAACACAGCCATAGATGTGGCTGTGTCACTGTAGTATGCTGATTTTAAATCCCTTGGGTATAACCCAATGAATGGGATAACTGGGTCAAATGGTGGTTCTATTCCAAGTTTTCTAAGAAAACTCCATTCTGCTTTCTGGAGTGGTTGGAACAATTTGCAATCTCACCATCAATGTATATGTGAACCTTTTCCCTGCATCCTCACCAACATTTACTGTTATTTGTATACATTTTTTTGGTTGTTCTGGGGATTGAACCCAGAGCCTTGTGCATGCAAGGCAAACACTCTACCAACTGAGCTATATCCCCAGCCCGACTGTTATATGTATTCGTGATAATTGCCATGCTGACAGGAGTGAGATGGGATATCAGTGTAGTTTTGATTTGCATTTCTCTAATGCTATAGATGGTGGATATTTTTTCATATATTTGTTGACTATTTGTATTTCTTCTTCTATGAAATGCCTGTTTAGTCCCTTTGCCATTATTGATTGGTTTATTTGTTTTTTGTTTGTTTTTTTGTTTTTGGATTTTTTGTTAAAGTTTTTGAGTTCTTTGTATGTCCTGGAACTTAATGCTCTATCTGAAGTACTAGTGGTAAAGATTTTCTCCCATTCTTTGGCTCTCTCTTCACATTCTTTATTGTTTCCTTTGTTGCGAGGAAGCTTTTTAGTTTGATGCCATGCCATTTATTATTTCTTGATTTTACTTCTTGCCTTTTAGGAGTCTCAGTCTTCCCCCCAACCCTGTTTCATGTTTGTTTGTTTTTTTCTTTTGGTACTGTGGATTGTACCCAGGTTTCAAGCACACAAAGTACATGCTCTCCTTCATTTTTTATATTTTCTGTTGGCATATGTTCAAGTTTATTAGTTTTTCTTCTCACTGATTTTAATTTCAGTGTATCTTCTACTTTGGTCATTGAAATTTCATCAATAAAATTATCTTTAGGATGTATTTTATGTGTCTCTACTTAATATTACCTTTGTTTATTGTAGCTTCTTGAGCATATTGGCTACTAATTTTATCTCCCTTGTCATTTCTGGTTCATCTTTAATGGATCAGTTTTGTATGAGTTTTGGTGATTATTTTTGGTCATTATTTTATTGTGTTATATTTCCTGCTTCTTTTAATACTTAATATTTTTTGTTTGTTTCTAGACATAGGGAGTTTTATCTATGAATTTGTGAGTATACTTTCAGCCCATATTGCTAGATATTGCTGTGTTCATATTCCTATGGGCTGAATGTGTACTCCCAAATGTATAGGTTCAAAACTTATTCCCCTATATAATAATACATGGAAATGGGAGCATTTGGAATATAATCAAGTAATTAGGGTAGAAACCTCATGATGGGATTTTCATAATGAGAGATTAAAAAACAAAACAAAACAACAACAACAAAAAAAACTCACATGCTTCCTTGGGAAGAAACCAAACTAGTGCCCTAACCAGAAACTGATCATGCTGGCACCCTGACCTCAGACCTTTCAAGCTCCAAAACTGTGAGAAAGAGATGTTTATTGTTTAAGCCACCAAAATCATGACATTTTTGTTATAGTAGCATGCCATGGTTTGAGGCAAAACTCATGTTCAAATTTAATTGCCATTGTAACAGTACTGAGAGGCAGGCCTTTAAGACATGATTAGGTTATAAGAGCTCTGTGTTCATAAAGAGATTAAAGGCCTTGTCTCAGGAGTGAGTTAGTAATCTAATACTCAGGGAATTAGATTGGTTATAAAAGTGAGTATGTCTCTGTATCTTACATGCTACTCACCATGTGATCCCTTCATCATTTAGTCATCAAAAAGGCTCTCACTAGATGTACCTCTTTATAACTGAACCTCCTAGCCTTCAGAAATGAGAGAAGTAAACCTCTTTATTCTCAGCCTGTGGTTTTCTGTTGTAGCAACACAAAATGATCTAAGACACAGAAGAACCTGAGAAAGACACCAAAAAAATATTTTTCTATTTTTTTCCAAAATTTACTTATATTACTTCTAAAAGTTTTCTAATTCCTATTTGTATTAATATCTATCTTTGTTTTGTAAGACTAGAGTAGCCTTTTTTCAAGGCTAATTTTATCTCACAGGTGATGCAAAATCCTACCATGTTCTCTGCTTGAGGTCCCCTGATTTATGAGATTTTGTACTCTGCCTGGCAGGAGTATAAACTATTTCTGTTTTTGTATGAGTTTTGGTCATTATTTTTCTGTAATGTTATTTATGGGGTTGTTCATTCCCCATGCCTTCATTATTTTTCTTTTGGTCATTATGCAAATGTACATACAAAGAAGGCCCTGCTAATTTCTGGAGTTGTTTTTCTGTACAGACTCTATCCTTTCTAGTACTCTCCCCTGCCAATTCTAGCCATTTTGCTCTCTCCAAAATCACAGTTCTGTTTTCTCGCATTGCCAGGATTGCCAGATTCCTATAGGAGTTCCTAATTTTGTACCACAGCCTGGAAATTCTTAAAGGGTAATCATAGGCCTCATTTTGTTTTCCTAACCTCAAATATCACTCACCTGTTGCTTGACAGCTAATGTTCTTAAATTGTTCATTTCATGTTTTTTTTTTAATTTTCCAATTGTTTCAGATAGAAGGACCAATCCAGTGTTTTGTACTCCATCTTGAAAAAGTGTGTAAGTCTTCGATTTTTGAAAATTAATATTCTTGGTTCTGGAATAGAATCCTTATTTTATACTGCCCTAATAGCACCTATCAAGTCATTTTATTATACATGTGTTGTAATTTATCTCTCTTGGACAAGCCTGTGGTAGAAGTAAGAGATAAGTTTTCGTGTATTACCAACATATATCAAGTTGAACCAAGAAGAACAAGATAAATAAGTAAATGTATTAATTGATCCAGATATTTATAAGATAACAAGAACAAAGAAAAAAATTATTATAAGCTAATCTTTTGGAGGTGTGGTAAAATAAATTTTTAGAGTGACATTCTGTTGCTGAGAATGATAACTTGTTGAGTTGTAATGGATTTTTTTCAATGAGAAAGACCGACTTCACAACTACTCATGTGTTAATGATGCAGATGAGAATTGCAAAAGTGAAAGAGTTATTGTGTACCTACAGTAAACCAGAAAAGAGCAAGATAAAAGAAAGCTAAAAATGAGGAAATAGGGGTGAGAAGATTATCTCAAGAATCTCATATCATTTATAAACCTGACTAGATAGATGAATGGTATGTAATTAACTGGGTGGGAATGGTCAATTTCTAGGGTCTGATTTTTGTTTTCTGTGAAAATTAACTACCTTCCATCAAAATGCCACTGAATTATACAATACCCATGAGACATTTGTTAGTATAACAGAATGAGAAAAGAAGAGTTGTATCTACCATGAAGTACATTACACTGGCCAGAGAGGATGGATCTTGTAGCAGCTAGGGCTGATACTTAGAAACAGTTGGAAAAATAACTGACATGGGTGACACATAAGCTTTCTTAAAACATCTCTACATGGTTGAGTCCACGTGTATATACTGTCTATTCAAAAATAATAATGTTGGTGCACTAAGCAACTCAGTGAGACCCTGTCTCTAAATAAAATATAAATAGGGCTGAGGATGGGGCTCAGTGGTCAAGTGCCCCTGAGTTCAATCTCTGGTACAAAAACAAACAAAAAACAAAAATAATAATGGTGATGGTACTAATTTTCATTTTAATTATCATAATACAAATAACATTAAGATAATGAGTTAACAGTAATTTACTAAGCTAATCCAGCTTAAGTGTTTAAAACATGCACCTTCAAAATATTTCCTTTAGAATATTATACATTTTTTTTCAATGATGTTGAAATGATTCAATATTTCTGGAATTTTTTTTACTGAGATTATTTTTTGCATTATATTGATGCACTTAAAAATAGAAGCACTTTACTATAAAGTATACTGACTATATATTACCTGATTAAATTAATATTCCATCATCTTTGATTGAGTTTTGTCTGTTTCAGTTCAAATCTACCCTCAATGGGTAGATGTTTGGTTGGAGCCCTTAGTACTCAGTAAGAAAATATTATTTTAAAAAATGTTTTAAAATACAACTTTTGAGATTTTTAAGTATTTGCTTATGCAACTCCCCATCTCTTTCTTAGAATTTAGAAGTTGCCATGTTGTATTTAATACTTCAAGGGCCTATCAAAAGGCAGCACTAAAAAATAATGAAACTCAAAATGAAGTTGTAAGTTTTGACCTTAAAAATTCACAGGGATTTTTAATCTATTCTTAAGCAATTTGGTGTATATTTTGACACATATAACAATGGTTTAAATCATGCACATTTTAAACTATAATCCTGTTGTGTGTGTGTGTATGTATTTGGTACTAGAGAATGAACCCTGGGGACCTTAACTACTAAACCACATTCCACATCCTCAGACCTTTTAAAAATACTTTATTTAGAGACAGTGTCTTTCTGAGTTGCTTAGGGCCACTCTAAATTGCTGAGACTGGCTTTGAACTTGTGATGTTCCTGCCTCATCCTCCCAAACTGCTAGGATTACAGATGTGCATAGGTTCTTCCTATATTTTTGAGTTAACTCAATCCATACACTAGCAGTAGGATCAATTTCCTTTGCATACCACGTAGACAAAAATGTTTGATTGACCTTTTACATATCAAGTTTATAATTTTATAATTTCTCAAATATAAAATTATAAAATATTTTCTAAATCCTTCCCCCCCTTTGAGGATAAATAACATGGGAAGAAAAACCACATTTATCTTATGAATTCACATACTTAATTTGTTTGTGTCTCGGTCCCATTTTTCCTGTTCTAACAGAGTATCTGAGATTGAATAACTAATAAAGAACAAAGACTTACTTTTCATAGTTATGGAGACTGGAAAGTTCTAGTCTATGGCACTGGCAACTGATAAGGGACTTCTTGTTACATCATAACATGGTAGAGGAGATAAAAAAAATTAGGCCAAACTGGTCCTTGCATCAAGAGCTCAGTCCTGTCATAGCCAACCTTCTCCCTCAAAAAAAAGCTTTAATACATTCATGAGAGCACTGACTCATCTAAATGCCTCCTAAATATTTCACCTCTTAAAACCGTTCCATGGCAAATTAATTACAACTTGAGTTTTGGAGGGAGCACTCAAACCATAGTGCTATGTATTCCTTGCTGAGTGTAATCAACATTTTAGGTTTCATATTTCTAAAATAATAAATTTGAAAAGTGGAGTTGAGTCTATTAAGTGTTTTAAGATTTTTGAGATTTTTAGAAGGATCACACAATTTTACATTTGAACAGAGTGGTCTTTTAAAAATAAGTCTTTAAAATCAATTTCTACTTTGAAGAATATACAATATTCTGGAGTTATGAACTTAATAACTAAATTTATGATCCATTCAGTAAGCTCAAGAAAATATTCCATTTATTTTTTTTTTCAAAAAGAATTTTGGAAGATAACATGGCACCAAGAAGAAGAATCACTATTTTTTATATATAGTTGTGTTTGAAAGAGAATAATAATATCACCATAAATTGATGACACAATATAAAACAAAATGCTTTATGACCAAGTTCTGTTTATTTTTGACAAAATATATTTGAAGCAAAAATTTCAAACCCATGAATCTCCTCAAAATACTATATAAATACAGTGTATAGCATTTCTACACAAATCATGTAATTTTTGTGATATTATGTAAATTTTTAGACATAGATGTAGAAGCTAAATACACTAATATTCTTTCTAAAACAACATTTATTTTGAAGCATAGTTCCATAAATCTGCAGATAATTAAATTTTATTTATTACACACAGATTAGTACATCAAAAATGACCAAATACCTGGAAATAATTTCTTTGGCATATTCCTATTTCCTAGAAAATAGATCAGCTTTAATATAATATATCTCCTACCTTTTCAGTGACACATAATTTTTAAATTTTAAATAAACTTCTCCTGTAGGCTCAAAATTCACCATATAAATATGGTACTAATACTATTAGTGATGGATGTTACAAAAAAAATTCTTAGTACTTTTAAGAGAGTAGTTTAAAATGAAACATTAGATCAACACATGATCCTTCAAACAAATTATAATAATGCATGTACAGCAATAAATTTGGAATAAAGAAGGTATAGACATTTATTAGCTACAGGACTTTGAAACCTCATGCTTTGGACCTAAAAGACAATTATTTTGATTTGTAATTACAGCACTTTTCATAGCTGTGTGAGGAGTTTTAGGTCCATGTTTCTGTTTTGTGATCTTACATGCTTCATTTATTCAGATGTATTAATGTAATATATGCTTATATGAGTAATTTGAAATTTTATGCCTCTTTCTAATTATAGAATTTTTAAAGAAATACTTGTTAATCACACAGTTTCTAAATTAGAGAGCAATTACCATACAAGCTAGAAAATGCACAGTGGCTTAAAGAACTCTTCATCCCAGAGTTTAGCCTTAAAGTTTTCACACAGTTGATCGTCAATAAATTTATATGGTTCATAAAGTTGAGATCTGTTGAGTCTTACAGTAAAGAAATAGGAAGCCAGAGAGTGCTTCTTCACAGATGCCAAGCTGTCATTACTGGGAAACCCAAGGAGTCCTACAGGGAAGTCTGTCCCTCTGATTAAAAAAAAAAAAAAAGCAAAAGAAAATATTCCAAAGGGATTGTCCTAACTTCAGGGTAGATCAGCGTTGTGCTATAAGCTTATGATTGTCACAGATTTGGTAGTATTTCTGAGGAGATTTGCTTTCTAAAATATGAGTTTTAAAAAGTATAATAAGATATAAATTCTACCTTAAAGTTGATGATTCTTAACTAATCCAATGAGTTTTTTCCTTACCCATGTTGCCATTAAAATGTAAGAAAATTCCATATCACTTTTAATCAATGTTTCAATGTATACAATCATTGACATAATTATAAAAATAACATAAATTATAAAAAATAAATACAAAATGCTACAGAATAGGGAAATATAAGATATAGGTTAGTATAAAGCAACTAGGGATGTCATCATTTTCATCATATTTTTCTCTCTGTGCTCAGTGTTTCTTATGTTGACAGACACTGGATTGTGCTTTTCTTTCTCAATTTAATAAGTCCCTGAAACTTATGTTCAAAGAGAATTTTGATAAATGTCATATTTTAGGGTTTGACATCACTTGTATCACATAATTGGATTGTATTTTATCCACCTTTTCAAGTAAATAATTTCTACTATTTATCCATGTACTGATTTAACTACCTGCCACAGGTATCCCAGAGCACATTTTTTTCTCATTAGGAAAGATATATAGTGAAAGAAGCAGAAGTGGTACCCTGGCAACTACTCTGAATTATGATCTACACATTACTCAAAAAGAATAAAAATCTCCCTTATTTGCTAGTGAACTCACCAATAGCACAACTATTAGCTCTTCATTTATTTAAATAAACAATTCTGAAGTTAGAAAAAACAAAAAAAAATCACATCAGAATTTTCCTGTAGGAAACATAGTTATAAAATTTTAAATAATTTCAACAAATACTATTAGTTTTAGAATTAACAAAAACTATTTTAATTTTATACTGCCTGACTTAAGTTGAAATTGTCAGGGATATAAAAGTGTTGTTATTCAAGTTAATACATTAGTACTTTTCTGCCAAAATATAGTACATATTTTCAAGCCAGTTAAAATCTAGGTGCATCTTTCTAAATTGGTGAGTGGTTTATGAAAGAAATTCTGTTTGCAGGCATTGAAAACTAGAGCATATAATAAGAGAGAAGAAATATGAGATCCATATGAGAAGAAATGCAAATAAGGAATTCCTTTTTGTTCTTCCTTTCTTCCTCACTTTCTGAAGAATTCTGGCACTTCAGATGATTGATCTTAAAGGCAACCTAGAGTGTGTTGTTTAAAACAAGATTATAAATATCATTTTTTCTTGGCATTTTTTATTCTAGAAAAGACATTTACAGAAACCCAGTGATGATAGAATATTGTATGTCATTTCCAAACTTGTGAAAACAGCTATATTTACTAATATGTTTATGTGTGGAAAATAATTGTTATGTTGGTGTTTCCTGTCTCAGTGAAGACTTACAGACTTGACTCATATAATACCCAATAGACATAAGAAAAATAGAAACAAATCCTGTAATGTATTGTATTTATCTATCACTGCATAATAAACAACCTCAAAACTAGCTGCTTACAATAATTTATTATCTCTAATGTGTGTCAACTAGATGGAGCTAGGTGGTTCTAACTGGGGTAATATATATGGTTGTACTCAATAGTGGTTGAATGGAACTTCTTGAATGGTGGTAAGAGGAGCTTAGGAAAACTGTAGCCTGAAAAAACATCTATTAATCTGGTAACAATGAAAAAACTCCATCACTGGAAGTTTGTAGAGATTCCTCAAATGATTGAAAACAAATTGAGAAGAATTTATTAGACAACATCCATAAAAACTGGATAAAACCTGTGCCAGGCTATGAAATTTGAACTGATGACTACAGCTATATTATTGCAGCTCTGCCTTTCTGAATTGCTCTTCCAGCAAACCTGAAGGTAAAGTGGCAGTTACAGTCTCCCCCTAGCACCCTTGGGTGGTAGTTGTTCAGAGTGGTTTCTATAACTAGTGAAGCAGGAAGATACATCTTCCATAGGCATTGACCAACCAAAACCTACATCCTAAATGCTTCCTCTTTCTAATAAACATGTCAAAAAAATCCTGTCCTCTTAATTATGTAAATAAGGAATTGAAAATATGTACTTCTGATTGGCTTATTAAATTTGGAGCTTAAACGGCTTGATTGATCCATGCTGGCATCCTTTGCCCTACAAATCACCTGTATTGGGTCATCATATATGCCTTTAAAACCCCTAAAAAACAGATACCTGTTGGTATCCCTCTCTTGGGGACCCTCCCTTTTGATAGCTCTGTCTTGTTACTTAGTTCTCATCCTTGTGTTCATGAATTTCATTCCTGGAATTTTCAAGACAAAGAACCTGACTGCCTAGATTCCTGTTACCCCTGAGTCTATTAGAGATCCAGTTTTTGCTTCTTTTTGCTTTGGGAATATATTCTGCCTGATTTCCATATCTGTGAGGCTCATGGTTCTCTGCCTGCAACTTTTGCTATAAAGAATGGACCTGGGCCAAGAAGTCCATGGAATGAGAACCATTATTCACAAAGTCCTGTGTTTCATAAGCACTACTTCAAAGGGATTGGTAGGCAAATGGCAGTTTCCATATTCTCCAGCTTGGCTATGATAAAAGAAATATTCCAAGTAGATTCAACAGGTGGCCAATACTATCCAACTGCCATCTTTATGGCTCTCAGCTACCAGAGTTTCAAACTAGATAGTAGCAGCCACCAGACAGCAACATTGGTCTACCTCCTGGATCCCCAACAGCTCTTATTTTATAGTGGGAATCCTACTGAAAAGCAAGTTTCTCTCCACTTGGCTTCTGCTCCATAGCACAAAAATCTAACCAGAATATAAGTACAAGTGTCAAAGATCTGACCCAAAGCTAAAAATCAACTGGACAGATGTATGCCTGAGAACATTATTGAAAACAAAAGTCTTTACATTGCAGTTTAGGAGGCTAGTACCATACTGAGATAACATTAGAGTAAACCCATCTGAAGCATACTAGGGAGATAAAGGAAAGGAGGAATCAAAGTTCAGCTAAAACTAGACTAATCCCTTAAAGTCAGGAAGACTGTGTGCATGCCAGGTTTGGACCTCAGAGAACTATGTAAAGATTGGACATTATGGGAGAAAAATAATTAATTGATCTATTCTAGCAAAGTCAATGAAGAAATAAACACCAGCAAGAAGAAGTCTTGCAGGGATTAATAATATACAGCATTATAATAGTATTTTTTTCTGTAATGTGGACTTTGAATTAAAAAATGAAGTGCACAGAAATATGAAACTATGACCTGTAATCAGAGTAAGATTTAGACAGTGGAAAGTGCTGGTTAAAATTAAAATGACATGTAAATCCAGTCATATCAATAAAAAAACTAAAGATGATTGCATTAAAAAATGCAAAGGTAGATTGTAAAAATATATTTAAAAATAAAATCCATATACATGCTATTTATGAAAGACATATTTCAGATTCTATTTATAAGTAGATTAACAAGAAAATTATGGGGAATGTATACCATACAAACAGCAATCTTACGAGAGCTGGAGTGACTGTACTAACAGATAAAATAGATTTTGGAACAGAAAAAAAAAATGTTCCCAGAAAGAAAAAGGACATTGGAATATTAAAAAAATATTTGGCTATGAGTTTAAAATAACAATTATAAGCAAATATGCACTTAAAAATAGACTTACAAAAATGGCAAAATGAAGGAAGAAATAGAACAATTCATCAATAGTAGCTAGATATTCAATATTCCACTAATGGACATAACAACTATAGGGAATATCAATAAGGATAAAAAACATTTTAAATAATCTTTAACTATCAAAATACTAAAACCTTCCAACAGCAGAATACATACTACTGAAAATACCTGGAATATTTTCCAGAAGAGACAATATGGTAAAACATAATAAAAACTGCAACAAGTTTAATAGGAATGAAATTCTATATCATATGTTCTATGATCACAGTAGGCTGAGATTAGAAAATAATAAGAGAGGAAATTTGGGAAATTCACTAAAGTATAAAAATTAGCCCAAGGCTAAATAACCAATGAGTCCAGCAAAAATTTCTTAGGGAAATTAGAATAAAAATCTTTGAAGAGAACAAAAATTAAAAGATAATGAAACAGAATTTATGATATTCAGGTAAAGAACATTTTACAGAAAATTTATATCTGTAAATGCATATAATAAATAAAGATCTCTAATCAGTAACTTAATCTTTCAAATTAAGAGATAATAGTGGACTAAATCCAAAGCAAGAAAAAAGGACATAACTGAAATTAGAGTAGACATAATTTAAGTGTAGAATAGAAACAAAAAGAGTTTACTGACAAAAAGAGAGCAAATAGATTGTTAAAATCAGGAAATGAGGAGGCATCAGTATCAATCTTTTTTGAAATTCTTTATTCTTTCTACATATACATGAAAGTACAATGTGTTTTTTTTTATTGTTGGTCATTCAAAACATTACATAGTTCTTAATATATCATATTTCACAGTTTGATTCAAGTGGGTTTTGACATACATACATGCCGCAGTCTGGCTGGGCACAGAATCACGAGCCACTCACAGCTTTGTAGATTCAAACAGCAATATTTATTCCCGAACTCACACTGGCCCTCACAAACACGTTCTCGGGAAATCCACGTTCTGCCGCAAAATGCACGTACTCCACCAGGCTTAGAATCCCAAATACTTTCTCAATCCCACCAGAACTCAAAGGGAACTCAAGGATCGGGCATGCCTGAGGCAGAAGGATACACCCTATTCCTGGCAGGGTACACCTTATTCTTCTATTTTACATTGGAGTAGATGTTCTATTCAAGGTTGTTTGGTGAGGAAAAAATGCCATTAAATTTTAAAAAGTAAAATGTCTATAGAAAATTTTCATTGTGTATTGATTAAAAATAATAAATAGAAGGATATCCAGTAAAAAAAGGGGGGGGAGAAGAAAGAGGGAGGAGGAGAGAGAAAGTGTTAGTGTGGAACTATTGGGGATTGAAATGAAACAAATTATATCTCTTGTGTATGTGAATATGTCAAAATGAACCCCATCATTATGTTAAACTGTAATGCACTAATAAAAACATTACAAAATCCTCAGGAATGTCAGAACTAATAAATAATTTCACCAAAGAATCCAATTATGAGATTAATGTACAAAAATATTTTTATAAACACAAGTATTGAAGAAATTGAAAATAAAAAACAGTTTTGTTTAAATTATTCTATTAAATTATTCTAATTGTTTTAGATTATAAAAAATATTCAGGAATAAATTTAACCACCAGAGTGTAAAAGTTGTATATTAAATGCTACACATCATTGCTGACAAATTAAATTAGACCAAAATAAATGGGAAGACACCCTTCATTCATGGATTGAAAGATTTAATATCACTAGGATGAAAATACTCCCCAGAGTCATATACACATTCAATACAATCTCTATTAAAATAGTAACCTCATGTGTTGGCAGAAATTGACTAGTGCATTTGAAAATTAACATGGAATTGTGTGGGCTCCAGAGTAATCAAAATAATATTTTTAAAAGAAAAACAAATTTGGAGGATTCACACTTCCCAATTTAAAAACCTACTAAAAAGCTATAGTAATCAAAGATTGTGGCATTAGCATAAATGTGGATATACATGTCACTGTAATTTAATCAAGGGTCCAGAATTAGGCCCTCACATTTTGGTCAATAAATCTTGACATAGGAGAGGGGCAAGATGGCAGATTAGCATGAGGCAGCATTCTCTTAGAGGGGCTACCCAGAACTCAAACAGCAGGAATACCATGTCTCCCCTAGGCTTAGAGTGAAAAATCCTGAGACTGGAAGGGCAATCTTCCATAGCCAAACCATTGGATTAAAAAAAAATCAAACAAACAAACAAACAAACTTCTCCACCAGAGTTTATCAAACATTGCCAAGAGTTGATCCAGGAGCCATCTTGGTACTACAGCATGGTGGAGCCTATGGAAACTGGAAACCTAGATCCATGAATTTGCAGCTAGGTCTGTGTCAGCCTGTGTGAGCCTATCAAATCTATGGAAAGTCAGAAGGGAGCATTTTGCCTAGGGGAACACAGGTTAGAGAGGCTGGAGAGAATCAGGCTCTTCACAGCTCTGAGTCCTGAGGCAGGTGGGGACTGACAGTGCTAGTCAAGAGGTTGTAAGAGGGGGTGAGGGCATTTTGCTCTTGGCTCACCCAATCAGCAGGTCTGGTATTTATGAGGTTCTCAGAACCCACCCAGGCTGGCACTTACTGGTTCCCAACTCCCTCCCCAGCCTCGCATTCCCCTGACCCTGGGACCTACCAGGTTCAGCATCAGTCCAGCACTCAACAGGATCCTCCAGCTTCCCAATCCCCAATCTCCCAACCCTCCCTGGCCCCTTACCTGTCCTATTGCTCACAGCTTTGTGGCAGGCCAAATGATTTTGATGCCCATCCTAGATCCACTGGCTGCTTCACTGCCAGACCTGCCTGGTCTAGCATGCAACTTCATGGCCATCTTTGTGTCCAGTCCTGGAGCCCCACCTTGATCCACTGGCACAGAACAGCTGAGAGCCTGATGCCACTTAGCCACCAGGCCCACCTGGTTCAGGACCCTAGGATCTAGCACCCATCCCTGATCCACCTGTCCTCTAGACATGGCCACCTACTCTGCTGTTCACATGCAACCCAGATTCCCCAGCATACTACTTTGCCACCAGGTGTGCAGCCCAGCTCACCCACACTAATCTTCTAAGAAGGGGAATTAGGAAGTCTTAAACTCAACCTCCAACGTTGTGAGCAACATAATAAAAAGGAAGGAGGCACAACCCACAGCCCATACTCGCAAAGTTAGATCAAACCTCAAGAAGAAACAAAAGAAGAACCAGGTGGGCGCAGTCAGTGAACACATATACTCACAGTGGATACAACTCCTTAATTTCTTAACATTTCACCAAGATATTTCTTTATTGTTGTTGTTGTGGCTTGTTTTTTATGGCAATAGTTTGCTTTGCTTTTTGATTTTGGGTTTCCATATTGGATTCTTCCTTTATTTGGATGTGTACTGACTGATTCAAGGAGTCCTACACATATTCAAATTTTTGCTCTCTCCTTATTTCTAGCCTTGTTTGTATTTTTTCTTTTAAAATTTTTTTGTTTCATTTTTGTTTGTTCTTTATTGTTGTTGTTGTTGTAGGTTTTTGTTTTGTTTTTTGAAGGTATTATTTTCCCATATTCTGTATTTTGAGTGTTAGGTTTATGATTCCTTATTTTGATTTTGTTTTGTATCATCTTTCTCAGTACTCTATCACCCTTCTCTCCCACTCCCATTTCTCTATTCCTGACAATAAAATTCAATTTTTTCTCTCTTTACTCCTCTATATTCTATTTTTCATCCATTTTTGAACTAACAACATATCCTAAGTTACCACTTCCATCTGCATTATGCACCATTTGAAATTGCAAACACTTTTTTACCCTTCTATCTACTATTCTTTACATATACTCAACTTGTTATTAACAATTTTTCTTAATAATTGAGGAATATAATGTCTACCCTTACCACCAATGTCACATCAATAATTAATATATTGGAAAACATAGACAACACCTATTGTCTGATTTTAAGCCATACCTAATACATGAATATGTATTGTTTTAACTGATGAAAATTGCTGATCCCATTATCCCTACATATTTTACCTATTACCACTAGATACAAAAATAGGAACTAAGGATCTAGTCTACTGCTATATATTGTTTGCATAATTTGTTGCTATCATTGGGCCTCCCCACAATCTGTGAGGTAACATAGATGGACACTATAAACCCATAAGGTAGAGACTCTATGTCATCAGATCTATCCAGATAGATCAGTAGACACACAAACAATATGAAAAAGCAAGGGAAAAATTCATCCCAAATAACCCAGACTACCTTAATAGTAGGTAGTTACAGTAGGTAGACACTACAGTGGAGGAAATGTCAGAGATATAATTGAGAAAGTTCATGATTAAACTGATCTATGAGGAAAATCATTACATATGAAATGAAATCAGAGAGAAAATACAAGTGAAAGATTACTTCAATAAGAAGACAGACACCTGAAGCACAATCAGTCAGAATTCCTCAAAATGAAAGACTCAGTCATCCAAATTAATAATTCATCATATTGGTGAAAGCATCACAAATAGACTGGACCTCTTGGAAGACAAAGTTTCAGTCAATGAAAACAAAATATATAATCTAAAAAATAAAGTTGACTATGGGGAAAGGGAAACCATGAACAGAACTTCCAAGAAATGTGGGATAACATGAAAAGACCAAACTTAAGATTTATCAGGATAGATGAAGACTCAGAGATATAAACCAAATGAATGCACAGTCTTTTCAATGAAATAATATCAGAAATTTTCCTAGACATTAAGAAAGAAATGGAAAACCAACAGAGAAAACTTTTAGGACTCCAAATATACAACATTACAACAGACCCACACCAAGGCACATTATTATGAAAAATGCCTCACATATAGAATAAAGATAGAACTTTACAGGCTGCCAGAGAATAGCAACAGGTAACATTTTGTAGGAGACCAATATGAATATCAGATGATTTCTCAACCCAGACCCTCAAACCTAGGATATCTTATAATAATGTGTATCAAGCTCTGAAAGAAAATGGATGCCAGCCAAGAATACTATGAACCAGAAAAATTAAGCTTCAGAATTGATGATGAAATAAAAACCTTCCATGATAAACAAAAGAATTCACAACTAGACCCCAGCACCACAAAAAAAAAGGAAAAAAAAAGAATTCACAACTAGAAAGCTGGTACTATAAAATATACTCAATAAAATTTTCATGAAGAAGAAATGAAAACTAAAAGTGAAAATCAGCAAAGGAGGAGCTACACTAAGAATAATAAAGCAAAGGCAAAACCAATTCAAATTAAAAACAAGAGATAAAGGAAAATGACAGGGAATAAAAATTATATGTCAATAATAACATTGAACATAATGGCCTAAACTCATCAATCAAAAGTCATAGACTAGCAGATTGGACTAAAAAAAGTCCAACAATATGCTCTCTCAAAGAGACTCACCTCATAAGCAAAGACATCCAAAGACTCAAAGTAAAGGGGTGGGAAAAAAACATATCATTCACATGGATCTCGTAAATAAGCAAGGGTTTCTATTCTCATATCAGATAAAATGGAATTCAAGTCAAAGTTAATCATAAGGGATCAAGAAGATCATTTTATATTGCTTAAAAGAATTATACATTAACAAGACATAATGATTGTAACTATTTATGCCCCAAACAATGGAATATCTACATACATCAAACAAACCCTTCTCAATTTCAAGAATCAAATATACCACAACATTATAATACTGGGTGATATTAATATGCATCTCTTATCACTAGATAGAGCCTCCAAACAATATCTAAATAAAGAAGCAATAGAACTAATAAATAAAATTAATAATTTAGACTTAATAGACATGTATAGAATGATTACTTCATCAATGATTAATACACTTTCTTCTCAACAACACACAGATTCTTCTGTAAAATTCTTCTCTTTATACCATAAAGCTCTCTTAGAAAATACAAAACCATAGAGATAATAACTTGTAATCTCTAATATCATCATAGAATAAAACTAGAAATCAACAATTAAAAAAAAATAGAACTACTCTAAAACCTGGAGACTAAATAATACACCATTGAATGACCAATGGATACTAGAAGAAATCAAGGATGAAATAAAAAAAGTACTTAAAGGTAAATGAGAATAAAAAAGTACTTAGAGGTAAATGATAATTGTGACACAACTTATCAAAATCCCTAGGACACTATGAAGGCAGTTCTAAGAGGAAAGTTCATTGCACTGAGTTTATTCTATAAGATGGAAAGTTTCCAAATAAATAACTTAACATTACATCTCAAAGCCCCAGAAAAGGATGAACAATTAACACTAAAAGCAGTAGGAGACAAGACATAATTGAAATCAGAGCTGAAATCAATGAAATTGAAAGAAAATATTATCCAAAAATAGACAAAATAAAACTTTGGTTCTTTGGGAAAAAAACAAATAAAATTGATAAATCCTTAGCCAAGCTAACAAAAAGAAAATTTTAAATCACTAAAATTCATGAGGAGAAGGAAATATCACCACAGACACAACTGAAATGCAGTCGATAATCAGAAACTCTTTGGAAACTCTAGACTCCAATAAAACAGAGAGACATGATGACATTGGCAAATTTCTAGAGGCATATGATCCACCCAAATTGAACCAGGAAGACATAGAAAATTTAAACAGATCAGATTCAAGCAATGAAATTGAAGATGCCATCAAAAGCCTACCAACAAAGAAAAACTCAAGCCCAGATGGATCCTCAGCCAAGTTCTACCAGACCTTCAAAGAACTTACACCAATCCTCCTCAAATTATTCCATTCAATAGAAAAAGAGGAATCTTTTCCAAACTCATTCTATGAAGTTGGTATCACCCTGATGCCAAAACCAGACAAAGACACATCAAAGAAAGAAAACTTCAGGCCAACATCTCTTATGAACATAGATGCAAAAATTCATAATAAAATCCTGGCAAATTGCATACAAAACCATATTTATATATAGTGCACCATGATCAAGTCAGTTTATTCCAGGCATGCAAGGTTGGTTCAATGCAGAAATCAATAAATGTGGTTCATCACATCAACCGACTTAAAGACAAAAACTACATTATTATCTCAATAAATACACAAAAGCATTTGGCGAAATTCAGCATCCATTCATATTCAAAACACTAGAAAAACTAGGGATAGTAGGAATATACCTCAACATTATAAAAACTGTCTATGCTAGACCAAAGGCCAATATCACTCTAAATGTAGAAAAATTGTAAACATTCCCTCTAAAAACTGGAACAAGACAGGGATGCTGTCTTTCACCACTTCTATTCAACATGATCCTTGTAAACCTAGCCAGAGCAATTCGACAAAAGAAAAAAATAAAAAGAATATGAATAGGTAAAGGAGAGCTCATACTATCTCTATTTGCTGATAACTGTATCCCTCCTTATGATATGCAATTATTAAATCAAAAAGGATCATAGATATTACTCAGCCAAAAGAAGAATGAAATCATGGCATTTGCCAATAAATAGATGGTACTGGAGATTATAGTGCTAAATGAAATAAGCAAAGATAGGGCAGAGAAGTGGGAGGGGAAGGGAGTGGGAAGGGGGTTAGCAATGATGGTGGAATGTGGTACACATCATTATCCAAAGTACATGTATGAAGTCATGAATTGGTGTGAACATACTTTATATACAATCAGAGATATGAAAAATATGCTCTATATGTGTAATAAGAATTGTAATGCATTCAACTGTTATGTATTTAAAAATAAAATCAATTTAAAAATGAAGTATCAATCCTAAAAATACAAAGGTTGAATGTTCCCTTTGATATCCAGATGCTGATTCAAATAGGTGTGGGGGTGGGAGGAGGGGAGGTTCATCATATTGAAATGGGGGGGATGGGAATGGGAATGACAGTAGAATGAATGAATCACATTTAACCTTCCTATGTTCATGTATGAATACATGACCTGTGTAACTCCACATCATTTACAACCACAAAAATGGGAAGTTATACTTGATGTATGAATGATATGTCAAAACACATTCTACTGTCACATATAACTAAAAAGAACAAATAAAAAAATAAAAGAAAATAAGGATCACAGACTAAAATGTAAGAGTTGAAACTATGAAGCTTATGGGAAAACATAAGAGTAATTCTTCATGACCTCATGTGATGGAATAGCACCCAAAACAAAAACCGAAGAGACAATGGGTAAATTGTTCATTATCAATTGTTTGTATTTCATAAATCAACCTCAAGAGAGTTAAAGAACAATCCACAAAATGGGAAAAAGTTACAAATTACATATCTAATAGAGGACTTATATCCAGACTATGTATGAATTATTTACAACTCTTAAGAGGAAAAACTTTAATTAGAATGACAGATAACATGAATAGATAATTTTACCAAACATATACAAGTAAATGGCCAATAAATACATTAAATGATGTTCAACATTATTAAGTAGGGAAATCCAATGGAAACCATGAAGCATCAGTGTGTACCCCCTTGTATAGTTACAATGAAAAAGGCAATGAATGATAATTGTTAACAAAGGTGAGGATAAATAAGAACACGTATACATTGTCTTTGGAAATGAAAAATAGTTCAGTTTCTCTTGAAAAGTTTCTCAAAACACTGAACAATTTCCATTGCACTCTAAGGGATATGTTCAAAATAATTGAAAGTAAGTGTTTAGAGGAAAAACATAAGCACAAATGATCAATGCAGCATATTCACAATAGCCCAAGGTGGAAACTACCCAAATATTTCTCAGCTAATGAACAAATAAAATGTGGTATATCCATACAAGAGAATATCAGTCAGTCATTAAAAGGAATTAAGTGTTGACAAATGGTACAACATGGATGAACATTAAAAATAGTATGCTAAGTGAAAGGAGTCAATCACATAAGACCTCAGACTGTGTGATACATTTTACATGGAGTGTCTATAATAGATATGTCTGTAGAGACAGAAAATAGATTAGTAGTTTTCTCAAGCTCAGAATTGAGGAATGGAGATTAACTGCTAATGGGTATGAGATTTCTGATTATAAAATCAGATTGTAGTGATTTTTGTAAAACTGTGTAAATATACTAAAAAACTTGGACAATTTAAATGGATGCTTTATGGTCTATGAATCATATCTCATTTTTCAATGGAACAACAGAATAGGAAACACCATGTATGATACTGTGACTGGGTCTTCTGTTTCTGATACATGATTTTGAATGGCTCTCTTTGCATGGATGATTACTGCTTTTGGCCTTTCTTTGCTGACTCAGTATTTCTGAACACCTGGCTTAGCAGATCATTGGGCTGACCCCATAAGGTAATGAGATGCCTATGCTGTTTCCAGGAAAGACCTGAAATTTTGTGGGCCAAAGGGAGATAGATGGAAATCAGATTATAAATAAATTTTAAAGCTGGATTGAGCTTTAAAACCCAGCACATCTTTTTTTCATTAAGCTTCTCCTCTCCCTCGTGCTGCTGATTTATTTCCAAAATTGAGGGGATCTGGAATGGTTTGATAATCCATTAAGCTGTTTGAAACTAATAAAAGAAGAGAAAACAAAAGCAGTGGCTGGGACTGGAGACATAGGAAGGCTAGATATCCAAAATGTTTCACTCTCATGGCTGATAGTTAGCTAATGCCATCTGTCAGCTGGAAACTCAGCTATGGCTATCTACTGGAGTATCTATACATAGGCTCTGTATTTAGTTTGAGGTTCTCACAACATGACTGCATGTCTACCAATCTATCTGCATCTTTTTCTCTTCTCAGTGTTGAGTACATACTCTTTTACCTTCTGTATAGTATGATCAATCTCATACTCAGTGACTCTGACTTTCTCTTGCTACCTTCCTGTCCCAAATCATTTTTATCTACATAAAAACATATTCTAGGACAAGACAATCCAAACATTTTCTTATTTCCTTTTGTAATTATTAACCCATCAGTCTCTAATCTTGGATCCTCTTAAAAATATATCTCATAAACTAATTTTATATTTTCCCAAGCATAACATAATTTTTAGTATAGTCTTTGTATTCTACTTATGGCTGTATACTCTAACACTGACACCATCGCAAATCAATGTCGTGGGATTTGGAAACAAGTAACAACATCTATATACTTTAATTTTCTCATCTATAAATGTAGATTAAAAATGGTGCCTAACTCACTGATTTCTGTCAGTATTAAAGTAGTCAACACATGTAAAGTACTTAGAATTTTTCCTGAAAATTAGTAAAAACACAGTCACTTATACTTACTTGGTTATTTTTAGTTTGTAATATAAAATAGTACTGAAAAGCACTCAATATTATTATAAGTGATTGGTTTTCTTTTATTCTCCTCACCTCTCCATTTTACTCCCAAGAGATAATCCCTTGTGTTTCCAATCTTTCTTTAGTAGTTACTTCCACATTATTTCTAAATCATTCCATGTTCACACTTCTAATTGTTGTCCTGTCATACATTAAGGTTTCAATCCTTTAAACCCATCTTCTTTCTCTCCATTTCTCTATTTCATGGCAAGTTTATTTTCACCCATATTTAGTAGTGGTAGGATTATTACTAAGCAATTGTTTTTTCTCTGTTGGGCAAGTTGTTTAAAATGGTTTCATTACTTTACAGTAAAAAAATGAGTTTCTGCTTGAGTTAAAAATAGATTATTTTCAAAATATGTTGTATTTTCTTAAAATTTCTAGATAAATTTTATACCACCAACCAGAATCTTAGAATATCATGAAGTACCCATGTAAGCATTTATTAGTAGGAGTTTTCACTGGATTTAAACTATCAAGTTATTTGTCAATTTCATTCTTTTCTGAAGTATGTATCTGAAAAGTCTGCATTTTAATTTGGATTTTGTAGTATCATTGCATTACCTTTTATATATGTTCTCCTGATTCCATTTGCTATCTATAATTAGCTGTGATTTTAAATCAGAAACTACTTTTATCTTTTGCAAATCAGGGATCAATTTACCCAACATTATCTACAAAGCAATGTGTTCTATTGCCAATTGATTTGTAGCATAAATTACATAGTAAACTGCACAACCATGTGCATGTGAGTACTTCCTTAATTTTCTTCTTGAAATTTATAATTAAAATAATTATATATTCACAATATATTAAAAAAATAGTACAAAGTCCATTCTTTGTTCTGCTTCTGCTTTGAGATTTCTTATTTTTATTAGCCTTTAATCTGTTCCTGTACCTGAATCATACTGCATACTCATTGTTAACTTAAGTAATAGATCCTTTATGCCTCTGTTGTTTATGTAGACATCCTGTTTGATGTTGTATTTTGTTTGTCTAGTGTAGAAGAAAATTATTAATTTGTTTCAATTGATTAACTAGTAGTCACTGATCTCTCATAACTTCTAATGCA